>NC_140593.1:9393387-9875887 GCF_964204655.1 Triturus cristatus | reverse complement strand
GTCCTTCGCCAACCGAATAGGGCAAGTGGCAGGGAGTCTGGGAGGATCCCCGCGCAGGACGTAGAGATGCGATTTAGCCCAGTTGACTCGGAATCCAGAGTTGCGACCAAAACTAGCCAGTATGTCCAGCGCCGCGATCATAGATCCACGCGGCTTAGAGAGGTAAAGAAGTATGTCATCAGCATACAGAGATATTTTATCCTCCCACCCCTCCGCCCATGCTATGCCCTGCACGGTGGCAACCTGTCTTATCCAGGCCGCAAGCGGCTCCAGGGAGAGGGCGAAAAGAAGTGGCGAAAGGGGGAAGCCCTGTCGAGTTCCTCTAGCCAGCGTGAAGACTTCAGACACCTTGTTGTTTACCAGCACCTGCGCCAGGGGTTCCGCGTACATTAAGCGCACCCACGCAATGAAGTGAGGTCCAAAGCCCAGCTTGCGCAAGACTGCGAACATATACGGCCATTCCAAGGTGTCGAAGGCCATGGTGGCATCCAATGAGACCACCACCGCATCCTCCTGCAGCCTATGGCACTGCCCTAGCACCCCATGGAGTCTCCTGATATTGAGGGCCGTGTTGCGGCGAGGCATGAACCCCGATTGGTCGGGGTGGATCAATGAGGATAGCACCGGCTTAAGCCTATTGGCCAACGTTTTAGCCAGTATTTTGGGTTCGGCGTTTAGAAGCGAAATGGGTCTGTATGATGCACATAGGTCTTTAGGTTTTCCCTCTTTCGGTAGTGCCACTATGGTCACTATGCGCTGATCCCGGGGCAGTAGCCCCACTTCCCTACTACGGTCGAACATAAGTTTAAGGTGCTTACTAGTGACGTCTGGCTGGAGCTTGTAGATCTCTATGGGAATGCCGTTTGGACCGAGCGCCTTACCCGGGCGGAGGTCCCCAATCGCTCGCTGCAGCTCAGCCTCAGTGAGTGGGCTATCCAGAGCTTCCCGGTCTGTGTCCGAGAGAGTGGGCATGCGTATGTCAGCAAGGAGGTCCATGGAGTCCTCCTCCGGCCGGTCCGATTCCCGCCTATAGACCTGCTGATAGTGATTAGCAAACTGTTGTACTATTTCCCGGGGCTCTGTAATCAATCTCCCTTCTACAGTGCGCAACTCAGGCACCACCCTACCGGCCCGTTGTTTCCGCTCAAGCCAAGCAATGAGTTTCCCGGCTTTATCGCCTTGGTCGTATATTCTGCCGAGTTTGTGCCGCGCCACAGTCTGGGCTTCGTGGGTCACCAGCGCTCTGTATTCCGCAGCCTTGAGCTGCATCTTGTGCCTGCTCTCCCGGTCGCCGCTAGCCGTTGCCTCCCTTTCTAGTTCTTCCAGTTGCGCCTCAAGTGTTGTGACCTGCTGGCTTCGGTCCCGCCGTCTAGCCGCTATGGCCGACAGCGCCTCACCCCGCACCACAGGTTTAAATGCCTCCCACAGGGTGACCAGGGAGTCCACCGATCCATCATTTTCTTTGAAGTAACGCGAAATGGAGGTGGAAATGTGTTTCCTAGTGACCTCATGTTTCAGGTGCCAGGCATTTATTGGTGCAGTGCAGCCCTCCCGTCTACTCCCGAATACGATATGTGTAAGGACCGGTGAATGGTCAGAGATGCCTCGAGGGAGGAGTACGGCCTCCAGCACCGCCATATCGTGTTGCAGCAGGGTAAGGATGTGGTCCAGCCGTGAGAAGGAGTCATGCGCCCCGGAGAAGAAACTAAATTGACTTTCGGTGGGGTGGAGCATGCGCCATATGTCAGTAAGCCCAAAGGACTCTAGAAAGTCCGCCAGCCACCTCTGCCCCTGGGGCAGTTCTCTAGGTGGCTGCCTATCCCAAGATCCCGACGCTACTGCATTAAAGTCCCCTCCAAGCACAAGCTGCCCCTCAGGAAGCGAAAGGAGAAATGAGCCCAGGTCAGCAAAGGCCCCGGCCTGGAGGCCTGGGGGGACATAGACTGAGAGTAGATTAAGCGTCCTGCCCTCCCAACACCCCGACACCGCCGTGAAGCTTCCCTGCGGGTCGGTCTTGGTGAGGTCTATGTGAAGAGGCAGCGAGCGACGCAAATCTATACTAATTTTTGTGCCAACTATTAACTATTATGTGACTGTTAAACCACATGTAAATCTTAGTGAATCAACATTTTAGGCTAATACGTTTATGAAAGTGACATGTGTGCTGTACGATAGTGTACATCTCGGTGTTTGGCTTGAAATTTAATTGTCCATGAATACTTGGCACATTTGGAGAGTGTCCATTAAAGTAGTCAGGCAAACATTCTTCTTGAATGGGAACGACATTTGCAGACCAAGATCAGCCAGAGCAACATCATTGCATTGAGGCCAAATACCCCGACATCCGGCAATAAAGCCATGAAATTTTACAGTTTTACAGTTGGTAAGATCTTTGATTTGCTGTGATAGATCCTGATAGTATTTAACTTTACTCTCATACGCTAATTCAAGGGAATTCTGTGAGTTTTCATAACGAATTGAAACATCAACCACTACAGCAGTACCATTTTTGGTGAACACTACATCTGGTTTTCTTAGTTCACCTTGACTATTTTTGACATGAGGTTCCCTGTATGTCATCCACCCACACCTTTTTGCTCTATCAATTAGCAATTCCAACACTTTGTTGTGCCTTTTTATCCTTATATCTTTGGTTTTAGGACATGGCCCTGAAATATGTGAAATTGTTTTGCACACATCTTTGCAGTATCTACAAGTCGCAAATGTACGATTTCTTCCCCTAGTGATGGTTTCTCTAGTATACAGGACATTTGCTCTGAACATCAGCGCAGCTATGTATTGATTTTATTTTATTTTATTATGTTTGCTGATCCAAAAATTTGAGGTTGGATTACTTGCTAAGTATTTTATAAAATCACCTTGGACAGGGAGATTTGCCCATTTCTCAAATTCCTCTTTCCTCCAATCATATGTTGCTACCAAATTCAATTTATGACTCAGAAATCTACTGTCTAAAATATTGAGTTTGTGTGTTTTGATGATGCTATCAATTTTTTCATTGATTACTTCTCCTGCATACATGAATGAAAGAGCTATGTACAGATCTGTTGCTTCCCTGAGACACAATAAGTTATTAACTTTATTCAGACCAATTATCGTACATAATTTTGGTATACTGAGGCCCACAAAGGATCTTTTCGAATACAGGAGACCATCACATATGTATGCAGGTAGGTGCAGAAAATGTTTGACATACTTTCTAATTGTTTGATCCAGAATGTTTAAAGTTTTAGCTTCTGTTCCTGTCATTTCCAGTTTAAATGACAGTTTAGGGATCAAATATTGACACGATATTTCTATTTTCTGTGTGGGCTTAAGTGGTAGATTGTCCAGTTTTTGAGCCCAGTCAACAAGAACCTCATTAATTTTGTTGTTGCTTGAATGGCCGGTGTGTGGATGAAAGTTCAGTCCGAAGTATCTCTCACTTTCTCCTGGATGGATGTTTCAATGTTTTGTTTTTCGAATTGCCATGGCTTACAGTTGTTAACCAGGATCTTATCTTTATGGTGACTTATATAAAATCCAGGTGTTTTTTTCACATTAAGTTTTAATCCTGTTGTTTTACTGAATTTTTCAATAATTTTCAGATTTGTACTCATTCCTTCCCAGGTGTTGCTGAGTACTGCAATGTCATCGGCAAAGGCCAGAGCGGTGATTTGCTTAATGAGATCATTGGAGCCGAATGTGAAGCCCTTGCCGTCTTTCTGAAGATCACAGATCAGAGGATCCATGGCGATATTAAACAGCAGTGGGGATAAAGAGTCACCTTGCTTAACTCCTGATTCATTGTTATTTCTGGAGTTGCTTCATTGTTTTTTCCCTTGAAAAATGTTGTTGAGTCAGTGTAAAAGTCTTTTATTATGTCTCTGATGCATGATGGAACTCTGTGTCTTTCAAGACTCTGTAGAATATGACCATGGCTGACAGAGTCAAAAGCTTTTGAGATATCGATGAACACCACTGTCAACGAGACAACCTCTCACCTTCATGAAGCCTTTTTGTCTCGTATTTATTTCAACAAAAAATGTGAGTCTTTTAGTTAATATTTTCGTGAACAACTTCATGAATGCCGTACCGATGGTAATTGAACGCCAATTACTTATCTTTTTGAGTTCACTAATCGGTACATTCTTAGGTATTAGTATTGACCGGTTCTTTTTAATACTCTCTGGTACTCTTCTCATCGATAACCAAAACGATAAGATTCAGGGCAGCAGTCTTGGTTGCCTGCTATGCACTTTATATAAGTCATTCAGCCCAATCTTATCAGGCCCCACTGCTTTCTTTAAATCTGATTCATCGAAGGCTTTAGTTATTTCGAGCAGTGTAATTTCTTTACATAGACTTCCAATTTCCCATTCATCTGGTATCCAGTCAATTGGGATGAATTTGGGATTTTTCTTGTTTTCTTTTTCAATTATGTCTTTATATTATTGGAAGATTTCATCAGCACTGATTTGGCAGGTGGCATCTTCTGCCCCATCAGTGATTATCCTGGCAATTTTCTTTTTGTCTTTTGAAACATTGCCTGGTATTCTTTGTAGCTGCCCTTTGCTTTTGAATAGTTGTTCTTGTGTGTCTGATTGAGCCTTCCATTTTTCTTATCTTTCTTTGGTATCTTGTTTTGTACAGAGGCAGCCTGTTGCTCATCTTGAGCAGGGTTCATAGGTTCATTATTGGGTTCGCTCGTTGGTTTGGTACGATTTGCTGGTACAGGACTTATATCATTGGTGTTTTCTGATATATAAATCACTATCTCATCCATCAGATCCATAGCAGCATCGTGATGCTGGATATTTTTGGTGTACTTCTCGATTTCTGTGATTCTATCATTCAGTTCATCAAAGTTTTTTATTTTTGGCGCTCGTTTCCGATTGATAAAGTCTCTGCGCCTTTCTGTTGTTACTTCTACTGCAATCTCTGGTTCATCGCAGGAGTCATTCTCAGAGATATTGGATGCTTGCAGTACATCCTTTGCCAATTTTTTGCTCTTATCTCTTCTATCTCTTCTTTTTTCTGCAATTTGTTTACTATTTTTATTGTCAAAATGTGGAACCATCAGTGCATTAATGTTTCTTTTGTTCTCATACACTTTTTCCAATTCTGCTCATAGCAGTATTTCTTCCTGTGACCATAGTTTTGATGGTTTGCTGCTTTGTGTAGGAGAGTAGGGTCTGCTTTCTATGTTCACACCCACTTTTTGCTTTTGCTTTACTGGTTTTCGACTTAGATGTGGCTGTGGGTCTGCTAATCAGACCCATAGCCCTGCTGTTCTCTCTCTAAATTAATACTATGTACTTTAGGTGCATAACCCATTTGGATAGGATCACCTTATTGGCCCCTGTACAGTGTACCTTAGGTACCCAGGGCATAGGTGTAACTTGGCCTACCAGGGGCTGCAGCATGTATTATGCCACCCCTGGCCTGGCCTTTCATTCTGACACAACTGGCTGATCACTCAGCTGGGGCAAGGTCGTGTAATCACTCCTTGCTTAGGTGTAGTATTCCTATACCTAGCTTAAATATAGACATATGTGTACCTATCAGCCACTCCTATGGCAGGCCTTAACAATCCTGGAGGCAGAGTGCTTGGTAACATGTGAGATGGTGCTCTAGCATGAGCTGAGCCTGTCTGCAGCTTTCGGAACCATGTCCTTATAGCTGTTCTATGATATAGCCTACCATATACTCTTAAAGTGCCTTATAATCTTAAACGGTTATGGTAACTATGGTTTGGCTTTATCAAAACATGTCGTGTAAGGTGTCTAACACTATGGAATAATACCCCCATCCCATTTCTGGTGATGAGGATATTATCCCTCCCTTCTAGAGGGAGAAGACATGTTGTAACCTACTTACCTGGTTAAAGTTAACCAGAGCACCAGCATCACAAAATGGATGCTGCTGCCACGACACAAGTCTGACCTTCTGCTGCTGGGAGTGATCCCGGCAAGGGAGGCTTGGACAATAGGTTTCCTGCCTTGGGAGGTGCGAGCACCACCCCAGACAGGCCTTAGTGTATTGGGGCAGGGAGGGATGAAAGAAACGAGACACTGCCTGGGGCACACAAGGTGTCCCATGCATAGTCCAGTTCAAACCGGTGCTGGGGCACACCAGCCCCAGTCCTGGCGCGAAACTGGACAAAGGGAAGGGGGTGTAACCATCCCCCTTCCAGGTCCCACCCATAAGGCGTGACCTAGCAGGCAACCCAGCCCCCCAGATTAGTATAAGAGTGGTAGCTGGGCCCCAGGAGATTAGATTATCCTGAACCTGCAACTTGAACAGAAACTCTGGACCTTCGAAATTCGATGAAAGAAGAAGACTGAAGAATCTCCCTTGTGGACAAGGAGTGGCTACCCTGTGCAAACAGGCACCATCAAGAGACTACCCTTTGCTTTGCTAAAGTTCTACGAGGGACCGACTGCAGAGCCCAACCAGAGCCTTGACTTCCAGACTTCTCCAACCCTGATCCACATCCACAGCCGAGCTGAGATCCGTGGAGGCGACGAGAGACATGGGACCGGCTACCTGGGAAAAGTGGCGAGTATCTTCCAGCGCAGCTTCTGAGGTACCCTCGAAGTTGTGCACCGGGGATTGAGAAGCCCCAACCCCAAGCACCATCTGCACTGAAGATCAGCCCCCCACACTCCACGAGTCCTGCGTGGGGCCCTTCTGCATTTTCCTGCTTGCCGCGTCTGTCCGGTTGCTTGCCCATTGGCTAGTTGCCTTTGTGACGACACACCTTGAAATCTTCACTGCTTGTTTGGCTCCTCCAGACTGGCTCCCGCTTCTTTGCAAAAGAGAAGCACCCCAGACCTTCCTGGTCTGCACCAGAAGCAAGTCCTCCGTTGTTCGCGGGTTCCGCTTGCCAAGGCTTGGTGAGTCCTAGCTCGACTTCGACGCCGCCGACAGCAAGAGCCTTCGTGGGACAGCTCGCCTCCTGGTCCTGGTCATCCTCGACATCTCCTGGTACCCGTGGCTGCTACGACAAGCTTCACCCTTCACCTGCAATCTTCACAACATTGCCTGGTTCCTTCCTGGTTCCACGTGGTCACTGGCTAGTGACCTTGACTCTGTCCCTTCTGCTTGCAGGTACCCTTCCTTCTTGATCCCGGCCTTGGGATCCACCGGACACTCTGCACTGACTGCCTGTCAGCAACTTTCCTTCAGGCATCCATAGAAGTCCACGACGAAACCCGACGCAAGTTCACACCTATGCACCCGCAGCCTGTGGGCTAGGTAACTTGGGTACTTCGGTGCTCACAAGGGTAGTGACTATCCTAGGGTCTAGTTTCCGAGTCTCGACTTTCTAGTTGCTTCAGAAGTGTCCTTAAACTGCTTATTTCAAAACTGTACTATTTCTATCGACTATACGCATTACGCGTGAGTGTTCCCACTCTGCACCTGAATTCCGTGGGCCTCCCACTTTCTAACTGTTGGTAGTGTAGTACAGCCCCAGCGATTCCCTAGGCCTAGGCCTATTCTATTTCCCTGACAGTGGTCCTTATACCACTTCTTTAGTATATGGTTTGCGTGGCCCCTAGGGCCTAACTGTATTACTTACCTGTGTGACTTAATGTATGCTTAAATAAGACTGTGTTGTACTTACCTCGAATCTCATAAAGAGTGCTGAGGGTTCGACTAGAATAAATACACTTTATTTTATATATATATCTGTTGTGGTGTCCTTTCATTTGGTATTCAAGGGATTACATATGGTATTACAGCTGGCTTCACATGCCATTCAGAGTTTAGCCTAAGACTGCTCTTGTCCATGCTACCACTAGGATTTATTTATTTATTTTATTTATTTATTTGAATGTTTGTACCGCGCTGGAATCGACTCCCTGAGGAGTATCTCCGCGCCCTTTAGCACCATCAATAATTAAAAGAACAGACACTAGCCGTGTACCATTATAACATTGAAGTGGTGTCCTAATTCTGAAAAAGGAAGGTTTTTAATTGTTTCCGGAACGGAAAATGTTCTCTGTACAGTCTGATAGCTATGGGGAGGCTGTTCCACAACATAGGACCTGCCACAGATAAAGCTCTGGACCCCTGTCTTGCTTTCCTAGCTCTGGGGACCCATAGCAAGGCCTGTTCACTAGATCTGAGAGAGCGTGTGGGGACATACGGAGTAAATTTGTTGGCCAGGTATGCCGGGCCTCTCCCAGTCAGGCATTTCTGTATGATACAGCATATTTTAAACTTCACCCTCTGTTTCACTGGTAACCAATGAAGTTTAACCAACAAGGGTTTGGAATGTGTTCGAGGGGGTGCGTTTAGTACAAGGCGAGCAGCAGTGTTCTGAACCACCTGCAATCTTGAGATGACTCCTTCGTTTGCTGATAGTAACAGACCGTTACAATAGTCTAGTCTGCTCAAAACTAGCGCTTGCACCAAGGTCTTTCTTGTGGCATCTGGAAGTAAAGGAAACACTTTCCGAAGCAGCCCAATGATATGAAAGCATGAGCCCACCACTTGATTACCATGTTGTTTTAAGGAGAGCTCCTGGTCCAGCCTGACACCCAAGTTCTTCACTACCAGTTTAGGCTCAGGGACTGGCCCAAGATCTTGAGGCCACCAGTCCGGAGTCCACAGGAGTTTGGCCTCACCGAATAACATCACCTCTGTTTTAGCAACATTACATTGCAAATAGTTGGACGCCATCCAGGGTATAGCTGGTCTATAATGTTGACTTTACAACCAATCACCAAAAGGGTTGTTTGGACTGATATAAGGTGTACACTAGAACTAGTGACATCATATATCAGGCCAACTTCTCACACTTGCTAGAGCTGCTAGTCTAGCCTCATTTTGCGCTCTTGGATGCGCGTGTCGAGTATGTTGTGAAACTCCAATCTTTGTTCCAAATCTGAGGTCACAGAAGCTGCACAGGAATGGCAACTCTCCTTTTTGAGGTCTTCCTTTACATGGCAGGCAATATTGTGGTATTCGGCTTCTTTGTAACATTTTGAACAATACGTTTTGAGATAGAAGCATTTGTGCTTGTTGGAGACATGTTTTCTCAATTCTTTGAAAGTTCCCAATATGTCTCCACACAAGTCACATTCATATTTTTCGTTTGGGTATTTCCAATATGTGACTTTTTTTGTGTAGTCACTTTTCTTTGTTACCAATTCTTTGCTGATCTCGTATACATCGGGTAGATTTTCAAAATTGGCTGTACCAATGTCATTCTTGGCTGAGGAGGCCACAAATTCGATGGTTTCGCTGAGGTCTACTGTTGTGTTTTCTTCTGCTTCGGAGGGGGAACTAAGGCTTATAACGTGACCTGAATCATTGTTGCTTGTTGTATTGTTTGAAGCGGGTGCTGGTTTGTCAAATTCGGTGAGGAGGCTAATGATTTCTTGGAAAGACAGCACGTCCTTACGCCATCTTAATGGGGTTTTTATTCTCCAGGAACTACCCCATCTGGAAATGTGTTCGTTTGCTTCGCCACTTCTCACTATCACGCTCGCTGCCATGATAGAACCTTGTTCAGCCTGTCTCTATAGACTTCTCTACGCAGAGTCTAGTACTATAGAGGCAGTTACCGGCTGGACCACCTGGAGGTAAAGGCCACTACAACTGAGAATATGTTAAGAGAGCCATAGTTACTCCCGCCGTTTACCCGCGCTTCATTGAATCTCTTCACTTTGACATTCAGAGCACTGGGCAGAAATCACATCGCGTCAACACCCGCTTCGGGCCTTCGCGATGCTCTTTTTTAACTAAACAGTCGGATTGCCCTGGTCCGCACCAGTTCCATGTCAGCTGCTAAGCGCCGGCTGAGGCAGAACACCGGCCCCTTGCCCCCGGGGAGGGGGCACATGCAGAGGCGACCACCGCAGCTGGGGCGATCCACAGGACGGGCCTGGCTCGCGTCCAGAGTCGGCGCTGCTTCGGAGGGAGGCGCCTCGTCTAGCTGTGGCGCGCGCCCAGAACAGCATCGCACCCCAGCCCGACCAACCCAGCCCTTAGAGCCAATCCTTATCCCAAAGTTACGGATCTGACTTGCCAACTTCCCTTACCTACATTGTTCCAACATGCCAGAAGCTGTTCACCTTGGAGACCTGCTGCGGAAATGGGTACGGCCCGGCGCGAGATTTACACCATCTCCCCCGGATTTTCAAGGACCAGCAAGAGCTCACCGGACGCCGCCAGAACCGCGATGCTCTCCAAGGCTCAGGCGCCTCTCTCAGGGCGAACCCATTCCAGGGCGCCCTGCCCTTCACAAAGAAAAGAGAACTCTCCCCGGGGCTCCCGCTGGCTTCCTCGGGATCGTTTGCGTTACCGCACTGGACGCAACGAGGGCACCCGTCTCCGCCACTTTGGGGTTTGGGGATCTGAACCCGACTCCCTTTCGATCGGCCTTGGAGTCAACACACATGACCTTCAAGTCAGTGTAGGCCATGTCCTTGTACTGAGGCTGGGTGAACCCACTGGCTCCACCTTTGTAGGACATTCTAGTGTTGTGCAGTGTTGTACTACCTACACTAGTTTGTGGCCTACTAAACCTAGCTTGAGCTGTAGCAAGGGTGTGCTTAGCCTTTCACAAACAGCTCTAAGTTCAGTAGAATTTATTGATACTAAGCTTGACTTTATATGTACCTTGAGTACCTTTAGTGGTTTTCAGTTAGTAATTCAAATAGAGATTTTCTGGTAAAACAATAGCAAGCTGGAATCCCACACGCTGCCCACCAATGTGAGAAGTTGGCCTGGCATATGCTGGTCACTAGCTATAGTGGCCACCTTGCACCAGTCCAATTCGACTCTTATGGTAGATAGGTTTAAGACAACCTTTTAAAGAAAGCTATCCTAGTGGTAGCTGTGGAGAGCGGCCTTCAGGCTAAGTCTCAGAGGAATGTAAAGCAGCTTGTTTTACCTTATAATCTCTTGAATTACCAAATGAAAGAACACCACACAGGGATATATATCAAATATATATGTATTTATTACTAGACACACTCTACTAATCTCATTATGAGATTAGAAGCCAGGTACACATTCAAATGTCAACGTTTCACAATAAATTAAGCACAAATATGGCTGGTGCTCTAGGGGCGTGCCAGACCATATACTATAAAAATGGTTTAACAAAGTCGACTTGCAAAATGACAAGGCCTAGGGCCTGGGGAATCACTGGGGCTTCACTACTGCAGTGTTAGCAGGTAAGTAACAAGCCCACGGGATACGCGTGCAGTGTGTGAACACGGCTGCGGGTTCCCTATTGATTACAATGGAGCAAGTCGCGGTTTGATTTTTAAAGTTCTAGGGTACTTCAAGGAAGACTACAAGCAAGTCACTTACAAGGTAAGTACTTTGAGGGCCAACACACACTAGGGCACTGGATTGCACGAGTTACCTCACCCAGGGAAGCCGGGTGCATAGGTGTCTTTTGGTGTCGGGTCGAGTCGCTGTTTTCTATGGAAACCAAAGAACGCTTGCTGCTTGCGTCGACTGAAGAAGTGTCCGATTGAATCCGAAGGTGGATTCAAGATGCAGAAGATCTGAAAATTGAAGGGACAGTGTTCAAGGTCACTTGTCAGTGACCGGTGGCCAGGAAGATGGATGACCACTGATGTCGTGTGATTTCAGGTCGTCGATAGTGTTTTGACTCTTCACTCACGAGGTCCAGGAAGGCCCTGTGACCCTGTTTTGTGCCCTGTTTTCATTTCTGTACCACCTCGCCGGTCTCCTGTCCCCCGTCCCTGCCGCTGCCTCCCCTGCGGCCCCGCCCCCTCCGTGCCCATTCACCGCTCCCGTCCCTCGCCTCCCGCCTCCCAGCTGCTCTTCCCTCCCCACCTCCCCATATATGGCGGCCGCTGCGCGGTGAGGAGAAGCGACCTTTGGCCTTCTGGTAGGTCGTTCCCCACCCGCTGCAGCTCCGCCTGCACCCCGGCTGGCGCCGCTGCCGCCGGAGAAGTTGAGGCCCTCCACCACCCGCAGGCCTCCACTTGCGCCTCATCCCTGGTGGCCAGTGGTGGCCTTAGGTTCGTTCATTTGCCTTGTGCTGTCTCTCGCCTTCTTGGCTCTGTGACCCTGTTTTGGGCCTATATCTGCCGCGCCCCCTGCCCCTCGCTCGCCGCTCCGCTGCTTTGTCCCCTTTTATTTCTGTACCACCTCGCCGTCCGCGTCCTTCATTTGTGCTTATTTTGTGCCTGTGACCCTGATTTGTGCCCCGCTTTCATTTTTGTACCACCTCGCCGTCTGCATCCTTAATTTGTGCCTGTGACCCTGTTTTGTGCCCCGTTTTCTTTTCTGTACCACCTCGCCGGTCTCCTGTCCCCCGTCCCTGCCGCTGCCTCCCCTGCGGCCCCGCCCCCTCTGCGCCCATTCGCCGCTCCCGTCCCTCGCCTCCCGCCTCCCAGCTGCTCTTCCCTCCCCACCTCTCCATATATGGCGCCGCTGCGCGGTGAGGAGAAGCGACCCTTGACCTTCTGGTAGGTCGCTCCCCCCCGCTGCAGCTCCGCCTGCACCCCCGCTGTCGCCGCTGCCGCCGGAGAAGTCGAGGCCCTCCACCACCCGCAGGCCTCCACCTGCGCCTCATCCCTGGTGGCCAGTGGTGGCCTTAGGTTCATTCATTTGCCTTGTGCTGTCTCTCGCCTTCTTGCATCTGTGACCCTGTTTTGTGCCTATATCTGCCGCGCCCCCTGCCCCTCGCTCGCCGCTCCGCTGCTTTGTCCCCTTTTATTTCTGTACCACCTCGCCGTCTGCATCCTTAATTTGTGCTTATTTTGTGCCTGTGACCCTGATTTGTGCCCCGCTTTCATTTTTGTACCACCTCGCCGTCCGCGTCCTTAATTTGTGCCTGTGACCCTGTTTTGTGCCCCGTTTTCATTTCTGTACCACCTCACCGGTCTCCTGTCCCCCGTCCCTGCCGATGCCTCCACTGCGGCCCCGCCCCCTCCGCGCCCATTCGCCGCTCCCGTCCCTCACCTCCCGCCTCCCGCCTCCCCGCTGCTCATTCCTCCCCACCTCCCCATATATGGCGCCCGCTGTGCGGCCGCGCAGTGGACGTGTGCAGCAGGCGCGCCCCTGGCGCGCCGAAGGCGTGCTTAAGGCAAGCCTGTCTGCGCCCGTCCACACCTGGACCGCGCACAGCTCCAGAACCCCTGGCCCCCGTGCCAGACATGAGGAGCACCGCCTCCGCTATGACGCCAAGACCCTCATCGTTCTCAACCCAGGAAGAACTCACACCTGCTGCAAGGTCGCCCCGAGGCGCACCCACGGGCACTTCACCTGCCGAAACTGCAACTTTTCCTGCAATGAAAGCACCAAGACACCCACCACAACGGAAACCAACCAGCTCAGATGCATCCTGATCAACACTCGCTCCGCACACAAACACGCCGTCGAACTCTGGGACCTACTCGACACTACATCTCCGGACGTCGCCTTCCTGACCGAAACCTGGATGAACAAAACCTCGGCGCCTGACATCGCCATAGCCATCCCAGACTGGTAGATCACCCGCAGAGACCGTGTAAACAGAGCCGGAGGAGGCATCGCCATCGTTCACAAAAACACCATCAAGATCTCTACAAACACCAACGACAACCTCAGCACAGCCGAACACATGCACTTCCAGATCCACACGAACCCCAAGACCACCCTTAGAGGCACCCTCATCTACAGACCACCAGGACCCCGGGCTCAATTCTGCGACTCCATCGCCGACCTCATCAGCCCACACACACTGACCTCCACCAACTACATCCTCCTCGGAGACCTGAACTATCACCTGGAAAACAACAACGACAGCAACTCCTCCACCCTGATCGACAATCTCGCCAACCTCGGACTCAAACAGCTCATCACAACACCGACCCACACCGCCGACCACACACTTGACGCAATCTTCTCCTCAAGCCCCCACGTCACCTTCAGCCACGTCTCTGAATTTACCTGGACCGACCACCACTGCATCTATTTCTCCTTCTGAAATCCGCTCGCACCCCTCCGCACCCTACAGACCCCCCGCCGCCGCTGGGGCAAGATTACTGAAGAACAACTCCAGACAAGCCTCGCACTCAACCCTCCGACAAACCCCACCAACCCGGACAAGGGGGCACTCTCCCTCGAACGCTGGATGAACGACTGCGCCAACACCATCGCACCGCTGTAAAACCCCACCAACAGAGGCACCAGCAGACGAGTCAGCTGGTTCTCCATGGAGCTCCTCAACTCCTAACGCACCTGCCGGAAACTAGAAAACACTCAGAACAGGGACAAGATGCCAGACAGCCACACTGCCTACAAAGACGCCATCCGCAACCACCACCACCTCATCAGGGCCGCCAAAAAGACCTCCTTCACAGACCACCTCGATTGCCACCTTCTTCCACCGGAAAATCACCGACATCCACAACAGCTTCAGACCCCGGATGACCCCTGCCGACCACGCCGCACCTAACCCACCGCACCCCACCACCCACGAAGCCCTGACCACCTGGACTAATTTGAGCATCGAGGACACTATCAAGACCATGGGATCTATCCACTCCGGCTCCCCTTCAGACCCCCTCCCACATCACATCTTCAACAAAGCCAGCAACTCCATTGCACCCCACCCGCACAAAATCATCAACCTCTCCTTTGAGACAGCCACCTTCCCTGAGAACTGGAAGCACGCAGAGATCAACGCCCTGCTGAAGAAACCCAAAGCAGACCCGAGCGACCTCAAAAACTACTGACCCATCTCCCTGCTCCCGTTCCCAGCTAAGGTCATCGAGAAGATGGTAAACACCCAGCTCACGCGACACCTCGAAGACAACATCCTGGACCCATCACAATCAGGATTCCGTAGCAACCACAGCACCGAGACCTCCCTCATCGCCGCCACAGACGACATCAGGATACTGCTAGACAACGGCGAGACAGCGGCCCTCATCCTCCTAGACCTCTCCGCCGCTTTCGACACCGTCTGCCACCGCACACTACGCACGCGCCTCCACGACGCAGGGATCCGAAACAAAGCCCTGGACTGGATCACCTCATTCCTCTCTGGCAGAACTCAGAGAGTCCGCCTCCCCCTTTTCCACTCTGAGGCTTTCAAGATCATCTGCGGCGTCCCACAAGGATCCTCCCTCAGCCCGACGCTGTTCAACGTCTACATGGCACCACTAGCACGCATCGCCATACATCACGACCTCAACATAATCTCCTACACTGATGACACGCAACTGATCTTCTCCCTCACCAAGGACCCCCTCACCGCCAAATCCAACCTCCATCAGGGAATGAAGGCTGTCGCCGACTGGATGGAGGACAGCTGCCTCAAACTGAACACAGACAAGACAGAAATCCTCATCCTCGGGTCCAACCCCTCCACATGGGATGACTCTTGGTGGCCCACATCACTCGGGTCCATCCTGGCCCCCACCGACCACGCACGCAACCTGGGAGTCATCCTCGACTCAAAACTCCCCATGACCAAACAAGTCAACGCAGTCTCCTCCACCTGTTTCAACACCCTCCGCATGCTCCGCAAGATCTTCAGATGGATCCCGACAAACACGAGGAAAATGGTCACCCAAGCCCTGGTCAGCAGCAGGTTCGATTACGGAAACGCCCTCTACGCCGGAACCTCGGCCAAACTCATCAGCAGACTACAGAGAATCCAGAATACCTCTGCACGCCTGATCCTTGACGTCCCGTGCCGCGACCACATCACCCCCCACCTGAGGAACCTGCACTGGCTCCCCGTAGACAAGAGAATCTCCTTCAAGCTCCTGATCCACGCACACAAAGCACTCCGCAAAACCGGCCCAGCCTATCTCAACAGCCGACTCTCCTTCTACGTACCCAACAGGAAACTCCGCTCCGCTGACCACGACCTGGCCACGGTCCCACTCATTCGGAGAACTACTTCCGGAGGCAGATCCTTCTCCCATCACGCCGCAAAGACCTGGAACACCCTCCCCATCCACCTACGTCAAACCGAAGACCTGCTGACCTTCAGGAGACAACTCAAGACCTGGCTCTTCGACCAGTAACTTCCTCCCCTCCCCTTCCCCAAGCGCCTTGAAACCCGCCCGGGTGTGTAGTGCGCTTTACAAATGACATGATTGATTGATTGATTGATTGATCGATGATGACCAGCAGCCGGATTCAGAGTGTACCATAAAGCCTGCAGCTGATGGCGGTGTTGGCAACCAAATTGGAGCCAACAAGCCTTGGCAACTGCAAGTCTTGTGTAGACTGAAGTCGATGGTGAAAAACAGCACAGTTTGATGGACTCACCCAGCAAGGGTGAGTGAGGGCAGACCTGGAGCAACCAGGGGAGTCCTTTTAGTTGATGATAAAGTCTTCGGGAGACCCACTAGCCAACAGGCAAGTGATCAAGAAAATGCCTCCTCAGGAAATGCTTCACAGGAGCCCACTGTCACTCGGGATGGGGTAGGCAGCTAATTTTTGGTGCCAGACCTGCTGGAGGCTTGGGCCACAAATAGTCCAACGCACAAGTTCATAGAACATTTTTTAGGGTTTGCACTTGACAATAGTGCACTGTCCCCGGGTATTGCTGTTACTTGTCACTCGTGGGGTCCACTTGCCACAGCTTTGCTGGGGACTCACAATAGCCGTCAAGAAGTCAGGAAATCAACTTCTGGGGCAGCAGAGACTTCGAACTCGGCCAGGAGCGGGAATGTTTGCAACTGTTGATTAAGGTTTTTGGTGACTGCCAAGCAGGGGAGTCACTCCTTGACTCCACGGGAGATTCGTCTGTCTTCCAAAGGTAGTGGAACGTCGAAGGGCCAGGATTCTTCTTTGTAGAGCGTCGTCCAGGGTTATCTGTTTTGCAATAGCAATGCTTGCTATCTTATAGTGAAGATAGGGGAGGGACTAGCTCTATGACCACTCATCTAGGAGGGTCAGGGTAGGGGGTGGTTACACCCACTTCCCTTTGTCCAGTTTTGCTTCATAGTAGGGGCAGATAGCCCCTGAACCGGTTTGATCTGTCATATGCACAGAGGAGCCTACTGCTCCCCCAGTGCAGGACTTTAAAGCACTCCAAGAGTGCACCCACGCAGCTCCAATACACTAAATCCTGTCTGGAAGGTGGTGACACCTCCCTGTGACAGGATGCCTTTTGTTGGGCCTCCTCCACTGCGAGTTTCAGTCAGCAGCAGGAGGGCAGCCCAGTGTCTGTGCTGGTGGCATCCATTTTGTGATGCCAGGGCTCTTTCAGATTTCTGTCGTTTAGTACAGTGGGTACATGTCATCCCCTCTAGAAGGGTGGGATCATACTCCCACACCAGTTACTGGTGTGGGGGTATGATTCCAAGGTGTTTGACACCAAACACGACATGTTTTGATGCAGTCATTCCAAAGTTAGCATTTACCGCGAGGTTATAATGCACTTAAGAGTATATGGTTTAACCGCATCCACAAACAGCCACAGAGAATAAACTCTGCCAGCTGCAGAGGGGTCCTGCTCATGCAGTAGCACCCCCTCACATAGTGAACCAAGCACCCTGCCCTCAGGATTGATAGGGACTGCTATAGGGGTGGCTGATAGGTTTGTATGTGTGTGTATGGTGAGATATAGGAACCTATACCTCAGTGAGGAGTGCTAACACTACCTCACACAGGCTGCAGTAGCAGGCCTGTGGTGTCAGATTGAGTCTGCTTCCCAGGGGTGGCATATTACATGCTTCAGCCCCTGGTAGGCCTGTGAAGTGCCTATGCCCTAGGTACCTAAGGTACCATATACTAGGGGCTCATAAGGTACCACTGTATCCAATCACTAGTGTATCTAATATGCACACCAAGTCGTTTAAAGAGAACAGAGAGACTGGGGCCCTGATTAGCAGGGACCCAGCCAGCCTATAGCCAGAAACCAGTGTATACATCATAAAAAAAGTGGGGGCAACATGAGTGTAGATCCTACTCTCCTACACATGGGCACCGGCAGGCCCAGCCGTCTCCCCCGGGAGGGAGAGGCGGGCCGGGGCGCAGCCTGAGCAAGACGCAGGGGTGACAGAGCCTGGCAGCAGCGGCACCCCTCGGAACGGTCGTTCTGAACTGCTGCGGAAATGTGCTGGGCAGAAAGGGGTGACGGCGTGGTGCTCAGGGCCCACGGACCTGCTGGGTAGAAGCGTCCGAGGTCTTGGCACTACCCGACCCCTTCCGCTTGGAGTCAGACCACTGGGGGCCATGAACTGCCGGGGCCGCTCGGCCTTCGCTCTGCTGGGTACGCTAAAGAGCCTCCCGCCAGGTGGCAGACCCTCGAGTCGGACGGTCCATGCGGGGAGGAAGCTCCTTGCTTGAAACAACAGCCGAGGCTGGCCAAGCAGTCCATCCCTAAACGGACCGAGAGTGCCCAATCGATCAGAGTACGGCCGGAGCATCCCCTGGCAGCCTGCCCAGTGCGGGGAGGATGGCGGCTTCACATCCCTGCCTGCTCCTGGGGTGAGCGGGCTTGAAGGAAAGCCCCATCGGGGAGGGGCCGAGAGGCAGGCACGCACCCGGGCCCCCAAGGGCCCCAGCGGGTAGGCCCGGGCTCTGCCTTCCCCATCTCGAAATCGCCAGACCTCACGGAGGTCTGACCCAGCAAACCTGGAGAAAAAAGACAATTGGGAAGGGGGCTGAGTGGCAGGTGCGTACCCAGGCCCCTGGGGGCCCGACGGGTGGGCCCGAGTGCTGCCTTCCCCCATCTCGGGATCGCCGGACCTCACGGAGGTCTGACCCAGCAAGCTCAGAGAAAAAGAACCATCGGGAAGGGGGCTGAGAGGCAGGTGTGCGTACACGGGCCCCTGGGGGCCCCGCATCGGGCAGGCCTGGGTGCTGCCTTCCCCTGTCTCGGGATCCCCGGACTTCACGGAGGTCTGACCCAGCAAACATGGAGAGAAAGGACCATCAGGAAGGTGCTAAGAAGCAGGTGCGTACCCGGGCCCCTGGGGGCCCCGGCGGGCAAGCCCAGGTTCTACCTTACCCTGTTTCACGGAGGTCTGACTGACCCTCTCCCTAGTAATCCATTGGAAAATTACCCCCCTTTCTTGTAATCCGTGCACACAAGGTGACAGAGGGGACACAAGGCGCAAATGTACACGACCTCCTGGAGCCCTCGCTGGGATCCGGGAGGCAAATGGACCCTCATCGAGACTTCCAGGCAAGCCCAGCCATCAGGTTACCCCATTGGAAAGCATTGCGTGCGACCAGATGGCCGAGGGGATAGGCGCGACCAGATGGCCGAAGGGACATGCGCGAACAGATGGCCGAGGGGACAGGTGCAACCAGATGGCCAAGGGGGAAAGGCGCGACCAGATGGCCAGGCTCGAAAGGAAAGCCATCTGGTCGCTCTGTACCCCAAAGAAAGAGTGATCGGGCGCCGGGGCATGGGGGACCAGAGGTCCAGGGCCCCAGCTGGGCCCCAGCCATGGAGGCTGCGTGGGGGACCCGACGGGCCCTCCGACCCGGGGCCCGCACACACCTTGGCCTGCACGGTACCGACAGACCCCAGTCCCGGGCCCTTGGTGGAGCGGCAGGCTGGAAGATGGGGCCCAGGGCCGAAAAGGAACCCCGTCCCAGGACTTTAGCAGTGTCGCAGGCTGGGGGACGGGGTCCAGGGCCAGAGTCCCCGACCCGGGGCCCTGAACCCAGCCGGGGCTCCCAGGCCCAGAGGCACAGGTGAAGCCTCCCCAGGTCCGCCAGACCCCATCCCGGGCACCAGGCCACCCAGCAGGAGACAGGACGGATCACACGGGAACTCGTTCGGGGCACCCTGCAACGCTGCAGGACTGAGGACCTGGCTTGGCAGTTCCGGCTGGACTGTTCCCATGAGGCACAGGGTCAAGACTGATTTGCATATGGCCAGGTCTAAACTGGGGTGGCATGGTGAGCAAAAGAATGATGGATTTAACCCAGATCTCTTGACTGGGGTGAATGTTTTGATTTGTTCTGTATTCCGTCCATAAATAGTTCTTTTTGCATTTGCCCACTCATGCAGGGCTCGGGGGACTCTGCTTCCCGGGGGGCTCGGGGACCCCGGCTGGGCCTCAGGCACTTGGAGGACCACCGGAGCTCTCAGGCCCGGGCGCCCGGGGGAGGACTGCCCAGGACCCGTGGTGCCCGTCCCGGGAGGATGTTGCCCAGGCATAGCCCATCTGGTCCCTGGCAAAGAACCACCAGCCCCGGAGGGGTGTTCCGCATACCCTGCCCTTACTAATCCGGAGGAAGCCTAACCACCTTTCTTGTAACCCGCGCGCTCTGAGTGATGGAGGGGACCCTAGGCGCGGACGCGCCCGACCTCCTGGAGCCCTGGCTGGGATCCGGGAGGCAAATGGATCCTCATCAGGACTTCCAGGCCGACCCTGCCATCTGGTCTCCCCATTGGAAAGCATTGCGCGTGACCAGATGGTCGAGGGGAGAGGTGCGACCAGATGGCCGGGACCGAAAGGACTCCCATCTGTCCAACCCTGAGCCTTCACGCTAGGGTTCCCACCTGCCCACGCAGGGCTCAGGGGCTCTGCTTCCCAGGGGCTCAGGGACCCCGGCTGGGACTCAAGCCCGGGGAAGGACCACCGGAGCTCTCGGGGCCCGGACGCCCGGGGGATGTCTGCCCGGGAACCATGGAGCCCTTCCCGAGTACTTTGCCACGGGATGGAGGAGGGAGCCCCGGACTCCTAGGGAGGTGTTGTCCGGGCATAGCCCATCTGGTCCCCGCCTGAGAACGGCCATCCCTGGGTGGGGTGTCCCGGCAATCCCTGACCCTAGTAATCCGGAGGAAGGCTACCCCCCTTTCTGGTAACCCACGTGCACCGCGAGGCTCAGGGTACCCTAGGCATGAATGTGCCTGACCTCCTGGAGCCCTGGCTGGTATCTGGGAGTCAAATAAGCCCTCATCGAGACTTCCAGACTGGCCCGGCCATCTGGTTGCCCCATTGGGAAGCATTGCGTGCGACCAGATGGCCGAGGGGAGAGGTGCTACCAGATGGCTGGGACTGAAAGGACTCCCATCTGTCCAACCCCGAGCCTTCGCGCTAGGGTTCCCGCCTGCCCACGCATGAGGCCTGCAGGGCTCGGGGGGCTACAGGGCTCGGGAGCTGTAGGGCTCCGGGCTGCAGGGCTCCAGGGCTCTGGGGCTGCAGGGCTCCAGGGCTGCAGGGCATCGGGGCTGCAGGGCTCGGGGGGGCTTGTAGACCCCATGCTGGACCTCATGCATGGGAAGCCCGCAGGAGCACCCAGGGCCCGGACACCCGGGGGACCCATGGAACCCGTCCCGGGCACTTTGCCTCACCACGGGCTGGAGGAGGGAGCACCGGATGCCCCGGGGAAGTGTCGTCCGGGCTTAGCCCATCTGGTCCCTGCCTGAGAACCACCATCCCCAAGAGGGGCATCCCGGCATACCATGCCCCTAGTAATCCGGAGGAAGGCTACCCCCCTTTCTGGTAAACCATGCACACCGAGTGATGGAGGGGACCCTAGGCCCAGACGAACCTGACCTCCTGGAGCCCTGGCTGGGATCCGGGAGGCAAATGAGCCCTCATCGGGACTTCCAGTCCGGCCCAGCCATCTGGAAAGCACTGCGCGCAACCAGAGGGCTGAGGGGAAAGGTGTGACCAGATGGCCGGAACCGAAAGGACTCCCATCTTTCCAACCCTGAACCTTCGCGCTAGGGTTCCCGCCTGTCCACGCAGGGCTCGGGGGCTGCAGGGCACGGGACCTGCAGGGCTCGGTGGGCTGCAGGGCTCCGGGGCTGCAGGGCTCCGGGGCTGCAGGGCTCCAGGGCTCCGGGGCTGCAGGGCTCCGGGGCTGCAGGGCTCAGGGGGGCTCATAGACCCCACGCTAGGACTCAGGCATGGGAGGCCCGCAGAGCCGGGGAGATCGGGGAGCCTGCCCAAGCACGAGGGAACCCAGTCCCGGGAACACGGCCCCTCAGGTTGTGCGCTCGTTTTCCACAATTTCTTTCAAAATTGTGCGTAGTTGCGCTAGGCAAAGTTCGCCCAGCCCTACTCAGGACGTGCGCTCGTTTTCCACTATTTTTTTCAAAATTCCACGTAGTGGCATTACGCAAATTCCACCCAGCCCTAATCTAAAGTCCTGTTGCCAGGGGTTCCTTACTTATACCTAAGAAAGGGGTTGGACTAAATCTGGAAACCCACCTATAGGAGGGTTTGGAAAGAGGGGTGGCTACACACATTTCCTTTCTCCAGTTTTGGCCCAGAGCAGGGGCTGGTAGCCCCTGCAACCGGTTTGAGTTGAACTATGCAAAGGGACACCAAATGCACCCCCAGTGCAGACTTCAAAGCACTCTTGGAGTGCTCCCACCCAGCCCCAATACACTAAAGACTGTCTGGGAGGTGGATACACCTCCCTGTGACAGGAAACCTATTGTCCAGGCCTCACCTGCTGGAGTTTCGGTCAGCAGCAGGAGGCCAGACTTGTGTCTGTGACTGCAGCATCCATTTTGTGATGCCAGGGCTCTTTTAAGTTGGTACCGGGTATACCAGTGCTGTCATGTCTCTCCCTCTAGAAGGGTGGGATCATATTCCCAAACCAGTTACTGGTGTGGGGGGTATGATTCCAAGGTGTTTGACACCAAACACAGCATGTCTCCGTGCAGCCAGTCCAAAGTTAGCATTTACTGTTTAGTTATAATGCACTTAAGAGTATATGGTCAGGCTGCACTACTGACAATCCCGGAGGAGAGATTCCAAATGCTGCAGCTCATGCCTGGGCACCCTCTCACATATAACCCAGCACCCTGCCTTGAGCATCGAGAAGGCCTGCCGCAGGGGTGACTGATAGGTTTCTATGTGCAGTGACAGGTGAGATATAGTGAACCTATATCTCTGTAAGGGGTTCATGTACCACCTTACTCAGGCTGCAGTAGCAGAACTGTGGTGTTATTTTGGAGGGCGTTCCATGGGTGGCATAATACATGCTTCAGCCCCTGGTAGGCCTCTGTGGTACCTATGCTCTGGGTACATAGTATACCATATACTTGGGACTTATAAGGGCACCTCAGAATCCAATCTGTGGTGTACCTAAGGTGCATAGAATCATTTAGAGAGGAACCAGTTAGGCTGGGGTCCTGATTAGCAGGGACCCAGCCAGACTACGGTTGAAAAACAGTGAAACATCAGCAAAAAGTGGGGGTAACCATAAGAGGCAGATCCTACTCTCCTACACATGTCTGTTGCTTCTTTCTGCTGTTCTCTTGCCTCTTTCTCCACCCCTCTTCCCTCTTTTTGCATAGCTGTTGCTTCTTTCTATACTTATCTTTCTGCACCCCTCTTCTATTTCTGCACTCCTCTTGCGTCTTTAGCCACCTCTGTTCCTTCTTTCTGCACCTCTTTTGTTACTTTCTGTACCCCTCTTGCCTCTTTCTTCATCCCTCTTCCCTCTTTCTGCACCTCTGCTGCTTCTTTATGCATCTCTCTTGTCTCTTTCTCCACCCTTCTTCACTGTTTCTGTACCTCTGTTGCTTCTTTCTGCACCTCTCTTGCTTCTTTCTGCACACCTCGTACCTCTTTCTCCACCCATCTTCCCTCTTTTGGCACCCCTCTTGCCTCTTTCTGCACCTCTGTTGCTTTTTTCTGCACCTCTCTTGCTTCTTTCTGTACCACTCGTGCTTCATTTTGCACCCCTCTTTCTGCACCCCTCTTGCCTCTTTCTGCACCCCTGTTCCTTCTTTCTGCTCTTCTTCTGTTGTTTTTGTACCTTTCTTGCTTCCTTCTGAACCCCTCTTGCGCCCTTCCCCACCCCTATTCCCCCTTTTTGCATCTCTGTTGCTTCTTTCTGCACTTCTCTAGTCTCTTTTCCACTCCTCATCCCTCTTTCTGCAACTCTGTTGCTTCTTTCTTCACTTCTCTTGCTTCGTTCTACATCTCTATTCCTTCTTTCTGTACCCCGTTTGCCTCTTTCTGCACACCTCTTACTTCTTTCTGCACCTCTGTTGCTTCTTTTTGCTCTTTTTTTTCTGCAGCTCTCTTTCTTCTTTCTGCAGCACCATGCCTCTTTCTCCACCCCTCCTCCCTCTTTCGTCACCTCCTCACCTCTTTTTGCATCTCTATTGCTTCATTCTGCACTTCTATTGCTTCTTTCTGCACCTCTCTCTTCTTTCTGCACCCCTTTTGCCTCTTTCTGCACCCCTCTTGCCTCTTTCTGCACCTCTGTTTCTTCTTTCTGCTCTTGTTTGTTTCTGCAGCTCTCTTGCTTTGTTCTGTACCCCGTGTCTCTTTCTCCACCCCTCTTCCCTCTTTCTTTATCCCTCTTGCCTCTTTCTACACATCTGTTGCTTCTCTCTGTACCGATCTTGCTTCTTTCTGTACCCCTCTTCCCTCTTTCTGTACCTCTGTTTCTTCTTTCTGCACCCCTCTTGCCTCTTTCTGCACCTCTGTTTCTTTTTTCTGCTCTTCTCTTGTTTTTTTCTGTAGCACTCTTGCTTCTTGCTGTACCCCCTTGCCTCTTTCTCCACCCCTCTTCCCTCTTTCTTCACCCCTCTTGCCTCTTTCTACACATCTGTTGCTTATTTCTGCACTACTCTTGCTTCTTTCTACACCTCTTTGCTTCTCTTTGTACCAATCATGCTTCTTTCTGCACCCTTCTTCCCTCTTTCTGCACATCTGTTTCTGCTTTCTGCTCTTCTTTTGTTTTTTTCTGCAGCTCTCTTGCTTCTTTCTGCACCCCCTTGCCTCTTTCTCCTCCCATGTTCCCTCTTTCTTCACCCCTCTTGCCTCTTTCTGGACTTCTGTTCATTCTTTCTACACTTCTTTTGTTTCTTTCGGTAACTCTCTTTCCTCTTTCTGTATACCTTGTGCCTCTTTCTCCTCCCCACTTCCCGCTTTTTGCATCTCTTTTGCATTTCAATGCAATTCTCTAGATTCTTTCTGCATCTGTCTTGCATCTTTCGGCACCGCTCATGCCTCTTTCTGCATCCCTCTTCCCTCTTTCTTTACTCCTCTTGACTCTTTATGTACCTCTGTTGCTTCTTTCTGTACTTCTTTTGTTTCTTTCTGCACCTCACTTGCTTCTTTCTGCACCCCTCTTTCCTCTTTCTCCTCCCCTTTCTGCATCTCTGTTGCTTCTTTCCCACTTCTCTTGCCTCTTTCTGCACCATTGTCCCTTCTTTCTTCAAGCCTTGTGCCTCTTTCTGCTCTACTCTTCCCTCTTTCTGCTCCCCACTTGCCTCTTTCTGCATCTCTGTTACTTCATTCAGCACTTCTCGTGCCTCTTTCTCCACCCCTCATTCCTCTTTCTCCACCTCTGTTGCTTCTTTCTGTACTTCTCTTGCTTCTTTCTGCACCTCTTTCTTATTTCTGCACCCCTTTTGCCTCTTTCTGTACCCCTCTTGCCTCTTTCTGCACCTCTGTTTCTTCTTTCTGCTCTTCTCTTGTTTTTTTCTGCAGAACTCTTGCTTCTTTCTGTACCCCTTGCCTCTTTCTCCACCCCTCTTCCCTCGTTCTTCACCCCTCTTGCCTCTTTCTACACATCTGTTGCTTATTTCTGCACTACTCTTGCTTCTTTCTACACATCTTTGCTTCTCTCTGTACCAATCATGCCTCTTTCTGCACCCCTTCCCTCTTTCTGCACATCTGTTTCTTCTTTCTGCTCTTCTTTTGTTTTTTTTTTCAGCAGCTCTCTTGCTTCTTTCTTCACCCCTTGCCTCTTTCTCCTCCCCTGTTCCCTCTTTCTTCACCCCTCTTGCCTCTTTCTGGACCTTTGTTCCTTCTTTCTGCACTTCTTTTGTTTCTTTCTGCTAGTCTCTTGCCTCTTTCTGTATCCCTCGTGCCTCTTTCTCCTCCCCACTTCCCGCTTTCTGCATCTCTGTTGCTTCTTTCTACAATTCTCTAGCTTCTTTCTGCACCTTTCTTGCTTATTTCTAAACCCCTCGTGTATCTTTCTGCATCCCTCTTCCCTCTTTCTTTACTCCACTTGCCTCTTTCTGTACCTCTGTTGCTTTTTTCTGCACTTCTTTTGTTTCTTTCTGCACCTTTCTTGCTTCTTTCTGCATCCCTCATGCCTCTTTCTGCACCCCTCTTCCCTCTATCTGCACTCCACTTGCCTCTTTCTGCCACTCTGTTCCCTCTTTCTGCACTTCATTTGTTTCCGTGGAAGAGGTGTGTTGCAGTGGCCAGAGTGCCTGACTCTGGGCTACGGGGTTCACAGTACGATCACAGACGCTGGCAGCAGGTTAGCCCAGCACCATGTGACTCTGGGCCATAGCTCGCTTAATCTTCCCGACGGCCCCCAGCGCCGGTACACCACTTCGGAGGTAGCTGTGCGCTTTGCAAATACTGGTATTTCATTTAATTTCATTCTTTCTGCACCTCGCTTTTTAATTTCTGTATCCATCTTGCCTCTTGCTCCACCCCACTTCCCCTTTTCTGCATCACTGGTGCTTCTTTATGTACTTCTCTTGCTTCTTTCTGCACCTCTCTTGCTTCTTTCTGCATCCCTCTTTCCTCTTTCTCCTCCCCCTTTCTGCATCTCTGTTGCTTCTTTCACACTTTTCTTGCCTCTTTCTGCAACTTTTTCCCTTCTTTCTGCAAGCCTTGTGCCTCTTTTGCTTCTGTCTGCACTGCTTCTTTCTCTGCACCCCTCTTCAATCTTTCTGCACTCTTCTTGTCTCTTTCTGTACCTCTGTTGCTTCTTGCTGCACTTCTCTTGCCTCTTTCTGTACCCTCTAGCCTCTTTCTGCACCTTTGTTGCTTCTTTCTGCACTTAACTTGTTTTTTTCTGCACTTCTCCTGCTTCTTTCTGCACTCATCTTTCCTCTTCCTTCACCCTTCTTCATTCTTTCTGCACCTCTTTTGCCTCTTTGTGCAACCCATTCCCTTTTTCTGCACCTCTCTTGCCTGTTTCCGCAATGCTCTTGGCTCTGTCTGCAGTTTTCTTGCCTCCTTCTGCACCTCTGTTGCATCTTGCTGTACTTCTCTTGCCTCTTTCACACCTCTGTTGCTTCATTCTGCACTTCCCATGCTTCTTTCTGCACCTCTCTTGCTTCTTTCTGCATCCCTCTTTCCTCTTTCTCCTCCCCCTTTCTGCATCTCTGTTGCTTCTTTCCCACTTCTCTTGCCTCTTTCTGCACCTTTTTCCCTTCAGCCTTGTGCCTCTTTTGCTTCTGTCTGCACTGCTTCTTTCTCTGCACCCCTCTTCACTCTTTCTGCACTCTTCTTGCCTCTTTCTGAACCTCTGTTGCTTCTTGCTGCACTTCCCTTGCCTCTGTCTGTACCCTCTAGTGTCTTTCTGCACCGTTGTTGCTTCTTTCTGCACTTCACTTGTTTTTTTCTGCACTTCTCCTGCTTCTTTCTGCACTCATCTTTCCTCTTCCTGCACCCTTCTTCATTCTTTCTGCACCTCTTTTGCCTCTTTGTGCAACCCATTCCCTGTTTCTGCACCTCTGTTGCCTGTTTCTGCAACGCTCTTGGCTCTGTCTGCAGTTGTCTTGCCTCCTTCTGCACCTCTGTTGCATCTTGCTGTACTTCTCTTGCCTCTTTCACACCTCTGTTGCTTCATTCTGCACTTCCCATGCTTCTTTCTGCACCTGTCTTGCTTCTTTCTACTCCTCTGTTGCTTCTTTCACCAATTCTCTTCCCTCTTTCTCTACTTCTCTTGCCTGTTTTTGTATCTCTTGCCTCTTTATGCACTTCTCTTGCCTCTTTCTCCACCTCACTTGCTTGTTTATGCACCCCTCTTACCGCTTCCTGCACCCCTCTTCCCTCTTTGTGCAACTCTCTTACCTATTTCTATATCTCTCTTCCTTTTTCTGCTTCACTCTTGCCTCTTTCTGCACTTCCGTTGCTTCTTTCTGCACGCCTCTTGCCTCTTTCCTCACCCTTTGTGCCTCTTTCAGCACCTCTGTTGCTTCTTTCTGCACTTCTCTTCATTCTTCCTCTACCCCATGTGCCTCTTTCTGCACACTTCTTCCCTTTTCCTTCACATCTCTTGGTTTTTCAGTACCTCTCTTGCCTCTTTCTGCACCCCTCTTCCTTTTTCTGCACCTCTCTTCCCTGTTTCTGCAACTTGCTTGCCTCTTCCTGCAGATCTCTATCCTCCTTCTGCACCTCTATTACTTCCTGCTGTACTTATCTTGCTTCTGTTTGCACCATTGTTGCTTGATTCCATACTTCCCATGCTTCTTTCTGCGCCTGTTTTGCTTCTTTATGCACCCCTGTTGTCTCTTTCTGCAATTGTTTTCCCTCTTTCTGCACATCTCTTGCCTCTTTCTGCATCTAACTTGCCTCTTTCTGAAGTTTTCTTACTGTTTTCTACACCACTGTTTCTTCTTTCAGCATTTCTCTTGCCTCTTTCTGCACTCCTTTTGCCTGGTTCTGTACCTCTATTGCCTCTTTCTGCACCTCTCTTGCTACTTTCTGCACCTCACTTGCTTCTTTCTGCACCCCTCTTGCTTCTTTGTGCACCCTCTTCCCTCTTTCTGTACCTCCCTTGCCTCTTTCTGCATCTCACTTGCATCTTTCTGCACTTTTCTCACTTCTTTTTACACCTCTGTTGCTTCTTTCAGCAATTCTCTTGCCTGTTTCTGCACTTTTCTTGCCTCTTTCTGCACCCTTTGTACCTCTTTCAGCACCTCTGTTGCTTGTTTATGCACTTCTCGTCCTTCTTTCTGTATACCTTGTGCCTCTTTCTGTACCCTGCTTCTCTTTTCCTTCACATCTCTTAGTTCTTTCTCTACCTCTCTTTCCTTTTTCTGCACCCCTGTTCCCTTTATTCTGCACCTCTCTTGCCAATTCCCGCAACTCGCTTGCCTCTTTCTGCTGTTCTCATGCCTCCTTCTGCACCTCTATTGCTTCTTGCTGTACTTCTCTTGCTTCTTTCTGCACCCCTGTTGTTTCATTTTGTTCTTCCCATGCTTCTTTCTGCACCTGTCCTGCTTCTTTCTGCACCCCTGTTGTCTCTTTCTGCACTTGTCTTCCCTCTTTCTGCACCTCTATTGCCTCTTTCTGCATCTCACTTGCCTCTTTCTGAACTTTTCCTACTTGTTTCTACACCTCCGTTGATTCATTCAGGAATTCGCCTGCCTCTTTCTGCACTTTTCTTGCCTCTTTCTGCACCTCTCTTGCCTCTTTCTGCAACTCACTTGCTTCTTTCTGCACTCCTCTTGCCTCTTTATGTACCTCTCTTCCCTCTTTGTGCAACTCTCTTGCCTCTTTCTACACCTTTCTTCCCTCTTTCTGCACCACTCTTGCCTCTTTCTACACTTCTTTTTCCTCTTTCAGCACACATTGTGCTTCTTTCAGCACCTCTGTTGCTTCTTTCTGCACTTTTCTTCCTTCTTTCTGCACCCCTTGTGCCTCTTTCTACACCCGTCTTCCCTTTTCCTGCACGTCTCTTGGTTCTTTCTGCACTGCTCTTTCCTCTTTCTCCACCCCTCTTGTCTCCTTCTGTACCTTTGCTGTTTCTTACCGTACTGCTTTTGCTTCTTTCTGTACCTCTCTTGCAAATGTCTTCAACCCTCTTACCTCTTTCTGCACCCCTCTTGCCTCATTCTGCACCTCTGTTGGTTCTTTCTGCCCTGCTCTTGATTCTTTCTGCACCTCTTTTACTATACTTCTTTTGCCTCCTTCTGCACTCCTGTTGCTTCTTTCTGTACTTTTATTGCCTCTTTCTTCACCTCTCTTGCTTCTTCTTTCTTTCTTGCTTCTGCACCCCTGTTGTCTCTTTCTGCACCAATGTTGTCTCTTTCTGCACTTGTCTTTCCTCTTTCTGCACCTCTATTGCTTCTTTCTGCACCTCTCTTGCTTCTTTCTGCACCCTTCTTCCTTTTTTGCATTCCTCTTGCCTCTTTCTGCTTTTCTCTTGCGACTTTCTGCACCTCTCTTGCCTTTTTTGGCACCTCACTTGCCTCTTTCTGCACTCCTCTTGCTTCTTTCCACAACTTTGTTGCTTCTTTCAGCAATTCTCTTGCCTCTTTTTGAACTTCTCTTGCTTGTTGCTGCACCTCTCTTGCATCTTTCCGTACCTCTGTTGCCTCTTTCTGCACCTCACTTGCTTCTTTCTGCACCCCTTGTCTCCTTCTTCAGCCGTCTTTTCTCTTTCTGCACCTCTCTTGCCTCTTTCTGCACCCTGTTCCCACTTTCTGCACCTTTCCTGTCTGTTTCAGCACCTCTCATGCCTCTTTCTGTACCTGTTAGATCTTTCTGTACTTTTCTTGTTCTTTCTGCATCCTTCGTGCCTCTTTTAGCAGCTCTGTTGCTTCTTTCTGCACTTCTCTTCCTTATTTCTGCACCTCACTTTCCTCTTTCTGTACTTCTCTTGCTTCTTTCTATACCTCTTTTGTTTCTTTCAGCATTTCTCTTGCCTCATTCTGTACTTCTCTTCCTTCTTTCTGTACCTCTCTTGCTTCTTTGTGCACCTCTCCTACCTCTTTATGGACCACTCTTGCACCTCTGTTGGTTCATTTTGCAATGTTCTTGCTTATTTCTGCACCTCACTTGTCTCTTTCTGCACTTCTATTGCTTCTTTCCACACCTCTTTTGCTTCCTTCAGCAATTCTCTTGCCTCTTTTTGCACTTCTCTTCCTTGTTTCTGCACCTCTCTTGCGTCTTTCTCCACATCTGGTGCCTCTTTTTGCACCTCACTTGGTTCTTTCTGTGCCCCTCTTGCCTCTTTCTACACCCCTCTTTTCTCCTTCTGCACCTCTCCTGCCTCTTTCTGCACCCCTGTTCCCTCTTTCTACACCTTTCCTGCCTGTTTCCACACCTCTCTTGCCTCTTTCTGCACCCCGGTTCCCATTTTCTGTACCTTTTCTGCCTGTTTCTGCTCCTCAATTTTCTCCTTCTGTATCTCTGTTAGTTCTTTCTGCACTTTTCTTGCTCTTTCTGCACCCTTCGTGCATCTTTTAGCACCTCTGTTGCTTCTTTCTGCACCCCTTCCTGCCTCTTTCTGTACCTCTCTTGCATCTTTGTGCACCTCTCCTACCTCTTTCTGGACCCCTCTTTTTTCTTTTTTGCACCTTTGATATTACTCTGTGAGCCAACAGCAGTATAACTGGTAAATTAATTCACCTCTTTTCTCCAAACAGATGATCTATTTATAATTTGTTAGGTGCCTCTTCATGGGCTTGTCACCAACAGGTTTGCTGCATGGAACTAAAATCCATTGCAGCATCCCAAGGCACCAACATAAACCTTCCTAGAAAGCATCCATTGGCAAATGTCATGCAAGCTGCACACAAACTGGAGAGAGTGGTGGGTGGAAAAAGCCCCTCGTCCTTGTGCTTTCAATGCCGGATTGAACCTGGTTTCATTGGTAGCGCCCATGTATTGACTAGCTCCCAGCACAGCCCCTGCGAGTTCAGGCATTGCAGAGACTCCCCTGCACACAATAGTGCTTCAGCAATGAAATAACACTAATCCAGTGTTTAGGAGGAGTTGGAGGGATGGCCTGTCAATGTTTTGCTGGAAGAATTGAGGGCAGAACAGCGGGAAATAAATGGAAACATTGATTCCCAGGCCCTGACCCAAAACAGGGGTCACCCATTTGTGTTTTTTTCGTGCTCCCATGAAAAGTGCCGTGAGATTACAGGGAAAAACAATTGGTTCTATAATTTTGGCCCCAGAGGGGCTCCTCTGGGATTGACACACAAGGGCTAAAGGACAGGGTATCCCGAAACTGCACCCCATTATATCTTTTTTTTATTTTTAGGACAAGAGACTAAGAGCCTAATTATGAGGTTAGCGGTCCATCAGATCGTCAAATTGGCAGTGGTATGGTAGGAACCACAGCACTGGCGGTCCTATTGCTGCATTATGAGTGTGGCAGTCCCACCGTCACAGGCCCACCATAACCACCGGGGATCTGCAAGACCTTGGTGTTGGTGCAGGAGTCTCTTCCAACAATGTGATGGTAATGCCGCTGAGGCACCACCAAGTATATTCTTTGTATCCACACAGCCACAGTTTTCAAGGCAGTGAGCCCATCATGAACATTGTGGTGGTGAGGAAACAAAGGGGGTCCTACAGGGCCCTCTGTTGTCTCAGGGTCATGCAGCATACTTCCCGGGGGGCATATTGTGTGCCACCCTAGGTGCATGCACCCCCTTTTTCTGCATGTCATGAACTTAACAGTCCATGCCTGTGCAAGAATGCGCTGTGCTGGTCCCATGGTTCTGCCTTTTTAAGATTCTCCCATGAGGCTTTGAAAGGCATCACCATTCACCCGCTGCCTCAGCACCGCCTGCCCAGATTTCAACTTGTAATACTGGGGGTGGTCGGCTTTGACAGTGTGGGAGTGGGGCAGTGTTGTGGCCCCTTCCCCACACCTCAAAGTCTTATTCAGCCTCTTAGTCCCTAAGTCCTGTGATGGCTGCATGAAAATTCTTTCTTCATGTTGCTGACCGCCAATCATAGCACATAAAAAATGGATTTACACCAAATCAGAAAAAATAAGTCTTTCTGTAGCAAGATCTAGCTTCTTGTCAAATTTAATGTAATTCCGTTCAGCAGTTTCTTTAGGGTAGCACTGCCTAAAAAAGTCTGTGTTAAATGCATGGGGATAATTATATGTACCTCAAGGATAGCAAACACAGCATGCAAGGAAAAGTACCACAAAGCTTTGATGAAGTTAATGCACTGTAAAACATGCTTATAAAGGTGTCCATGCTAACGAAAGTCTACACCTAGGTGAAGATCTGCACTTGAAAGTCCTAAATAGAAAATAAGGGGCTAGTTACACCTGGGCGTGGGAGTGAAAACACAGCTGAGTAATAATACACATGTAGATTTACCTTTGTGAATCAGTTCCATTATCTAATATTTTCATGAAGCTTTGACTTGGCATCCTTGTGAGGCTCTCTCCTCTGAACATAATCTATGGCTTAGTTACATTAACATTATGCACTCTAGAACATGCCAGCGATGTTAGCACCAGAAACACCTGTACTGGTACGAACTGGTCTGTCTTCTCACTGGAACAGTTCATCTCACCTTTCCATTGCTGCTTGATCCTGATCATACTTGGTTGTTGCCAGAGCATCTAATTCAAAAGATCTTTTGATTTGGTTGGTAGACATTTCTTTCCTGCACAACTTTATTGTTGGAAGGAAGGACTGCCTGATTGACATTCTGTTTACAAGTAGCAGCACCTTTTCTTCTTCCATGTGATGCTTTTGGTCACAATGCATCCTTTTGATGTGGTCGGCTCTCCTACACCTGCTGGTGACCTCTGGCATGCGGTAAGCACCGCAGAGCCCCTGATCTAAAAAGGGTCTTCTTATTGGCTTGTGAGTCATGTTCTAATGCACATGGTGCAGACTTTACTCTTGAGGGACATAGAGGTTCTGTCTGGTTTATTCTTGGAGCTTATTCAGGAATTGATGAACCCTCTAAAGGCACAAACAAGGAATTGAATAATCAAGTTTGGACTCAATGTTTTTTGTCAAATGGGGACTCACTTCTTCAAAAATCAATAAAAATCAATAAAGGGTCTTGCTCCAGCTGAGCTAAAAATGTCTGCACTTGCACTTCTCCTTGCCCAGCCTGGCTCTGGAGACAGAAACCTGGCTGGTGTCCCTCAGTTCTCCCCCTCTACCTTCAAAGTAGGACTTCTATGAACAGCATAACTTATGTCTCCATATAATAAAATTACTACAGATTGTCAGTTCCCAAAAAATCCACTGTTTTCCCACCAAGAAAATATTATTTGTTATATCATAAGCATCACTTACAACTCTGCTTTCATTATCTGTTGAGCTTCTTTTTAACATATGTTTGCAAAAGTGGTCTTTATACGTTGCCACTGCTAATTTTAAGATCTCTCAGGAGCTAAACCTAAACTGTGTGGGTGCTGCTGAATCCTTCTGAATACTCCTTCACTGCAAACTATGAACTGCAACAAGTCTGCAAACACTAAGAAAACAACAGTGACTGAATTCCACCTTGTCTGCTTGCACCTGAACAACCGTGCTACCCACTAAACCTGGTAGACATTCCAGAACACAATTATGGTAACTTAGCTTCAGTGCTCTGTTTTTCTATGTCATTAATGTTCTCTATGGTTGTACTTTCTCACAGGTTACAAAGTACACCACATCTTTATGTAATAGGATCACTATATAGAACTGTTAAACGCACATAAAAAAATACATGCATATCTTCATAAATATGTGAGGTAAGGAGAAGAGAAGACAGTGAGTGATAGAGGGAGGATTGAGATTAACAGGACTTTAAATTTGAAGGGAGTACAGTGAGTGATGAAGGTAGCAAGACAATATTATAATCCAAGTGGTATAGAGAGGAGAGTGAGAGACAGAAGGTGAGGATAAAATGTGCTAAAAGATATCGAGAGAGTGATAACGGGAGCAGAGGTCACATGAGTGTTGATAGGGGAGTGAGCGATACAAAGAGTAGAGGCACACATGAGCTAAAAGATGGTGGAGGAGTATAAAGCAAAATAAAAGATGTGGAGAGGACAGTGAGTGATGGAGGAGCAGAGGATAACATGAGATAAAACGTTCAGTGAGGAGAGCGAGTAAGGGGGTGAAAGGACAACATTAGCTAGAAGATGTAGAGAGGAGAGTGAGAGATGGAGGGGGTGAGAGGATAATATGAGGCAAAAGGCATGGAGCCGAGAGTAGGAGCTACAGGGGGTCATAGGATAACATGAGCTAAAAAGTGTTGTGAGAAGAGTGAGTGATAGAGATGGTGAGAAGATAACAAGGGTTAAAAGGAATAGAAAGGTGAGTGAGTGATAGAAGGAGGAGAGGATAACAGGGACTAAAAGTTGTAGAGAGGTAAGTGAGTTATATAGGGAAGAGAGGATAGTTCAAATAAAAAAGGCTGAGAGATGACAGTTTGTGAAAGAAGTGGGAGAGGATAAAACGAGATTAAAGGTTTGGAAAAGAGAGCGAGTAATAGAGAGGGTGAGTGGATAACACTAGCTACACAGTATAGAGAGGAAAGTGAGTGATAGAGATAGTGAGAGGATGGAATGACGTAAGAGATTTGGAAAAGAGAATGAGTGTTAAAGGGAGAAGAGGATAACTTGAACTAAAAGGTATAATAGAGAGTGAGAGACAGAGCGGGTGAGAGGATTACATAAGCTAAAAGTTACAGCAAGGAGAGTGAGTGATCAAGGGGTGATAGGAGAACATAAGTTAAATGGTGTAGGAGGAGAGTGAGTGATTAAACTGAACTAGAAGATAGCGTGAGCTAAAAGGTGTAATGAGGCGAATGATAAGGGTGAATAAAGGAGAGTTACTGATAAAGATGGTTAGATGATAACATGAATTAAAAGGTGTAGAGAGGAGAGTGAGTGATAATGTGAGTGAGGAGATAGCATGAGCTAAAGAGTATAGTGAGGAGAGTGAGTGATAGAGGGGTGAGAGGATAATAGAAGTTCAATGGTGTAGAGAGGAGAGTGAGTTATAGAAATGGTAAGAGTGCAGCATGAACTGATATTTGTAGAGAGAAGGAAGAATGGGAGATTAAAGTGAGCAAAAGATAACATGAACTAAAATATGTAGAGAAGAAAATGAGTGATAGAGAGAAGAGAGGACAACATGAACTATAATATGTAGATAGGAAAGTGAGCAGTAGAAGGAGGAAAGGATAACATGAGCTAAGAGGTGTAGAGAAGAGTGTGCTAGTGAAAGGAGAGAATAATGAGCTAAAATGTATATAAAGGAGAGTGAGTGATACAGATGGTAGAGGATGACATTAATTAAAATATGGGGATAGAAGAGTGAGAGATGGCGGGAGGAGATGATAACATGAGGTAAACCGTGTACGGAAGAGAGTAAGTGATAGACGAAGGAGAGGATAAAAAAAGCTAAAAGGAGTAGATAGGAGAGTGAGTGAGAGGGGGTGGAAAGACAACATCAGCAATAAGGTGTAGAGAGGAGAGTGAGTGATAGAGATGGTGAGAGAATAACAAGAGCTAAAAGGAGTAAAGAGATGAGGGAGGGAGAGGGATTGGATGGATAACGACAGCAATAAGGTGTAGAGAGGAGAGTGAGTGATAGAGATGGTGAGGGGATAACAAGATCTAAAAGGAGTAGAGAGGAGAGTGGGTGATAGGCTGAAGAGAGGATAACATGAACTACAAGATGAAGAGAGGAATGTGAGCGATAGAGAAAGGAAAGGATAACATGACCTAGAAGGTGTAGAGGAGAGTGTGTGATAGAGGGAGGAAAATATAGCAAGAGATAAAAGGTGTAGAGAAGAGTGGGAGATAGTGGGAGGAGAAAATAACAAGCTAAAATGTGCACAATGGAGAGTGAGTGATAAAGGGAGCAGAGTGTAACATAAGGTAATGGTGTAGAGAACAAAGTGAATGATTGAGATGCTGAGAAGATAACAAGAGCTAAATGGAGTAGAGAGGCGAGTGAGTGACAGAGCAAGTGAGAGGGTAATATGAACTAAAATGTGTTGGCATGAGAGTGAGTGATAAGGTGAGTGGGAAGATTATGAGCTAAAAGGTGTAGAAAGGAGAGTGAGTGATAGAGTGAGTCAGAGGATAAAAGTGGCAAGTAAAAAAGGGTAGTTAAGAAGGCAGGTGCCAAGGGGAACCATTTTCAACTGTATCATAAATTATTTTCCGAGGAAAAGTAAATACATCTTGGAAACAAACGTAATTCTGAAAATGCACAACTGTCTTATGGTTATCTATAATCGCAGGAAGGAGGTGTATATGTGTCTATGTGGTAGCACATACCACCATCTTTTAGCTTTTTATGCTTGTGTAAAACAGATTTTATCACTTTCTTGATTGTTCATGTAAATGCTTAATGTATTCCCCATGTCACTAATCCTTCAAAAGAATTTACTTTTTGTTAATGAAAAGATTCAAACACATCAAGGCTCTTTCAGAGGGATGCTTTGGCAACAGAGACCCATATTACCAACAAACAAACTTTCGTCTGAGATAAAATACATACGTGTAGGGATCAATGAAGATAGGTTTTATTGTAAAGTCATGAAGTGGCCTTTCAACCTCATCTCCAAACTGCATCACTGCACCCAGGATCAGGGTCCCGTCTCTTCTAGGTGGCGGATCATTATTAGCTGCTGATTCATTGGTTTTTTCTAAGACACAGCTGTGCTCTTGTGTTTCACGTGCTTCACCTGCATCAATGAACGTGATCACCAGCACTGGAGTCAGGTAAATCAAATATAACTCCATGAGCACCAACAGGGTCCAACCGAACATTGCTGATAAACCGGTGTTCTAAAAAATGAACTGGAATCTAACTTAACTACCTGAGGGTGGGAAGCAGCAACACACAGTGACAATGTTTCAGGAAAAATTTGAGAACTTGAAATGAATGTTTCAATCTGATTTGTTCCTTCTTTATCCTTCTTGCCTTTGTCTGAAAGAATGTTAGTATTTGCACACTGTGGCTCTGGTGCCTATTTATGAGTGGTTCAGTGCTGCCCCCCCCCCAATCCAGACCCTCTGAATACACCTAGACTCCTAGGTTCTTTCATGTGCTGATATAATTTGCACTTGTTCAGTTTTCCAGTCTCTCAGTGGTAACAGTTTATGGGAGAAGAATAACAAGATATTACATTTGTATTATTAGATGATGGCCATCATCTGACAGCTGGGTTACGCCTGTGGACACAGGTGGACCTCCAGTAGATACAGAGATGATCACTTCTAAATGTGGATGTCTCAGGAGGATCTGGGACAAGAAAACAGGTTCACAACATGTGTCACAGCTGGCAAGACAGAGACTCTGAACCAAGATAGAAAGTGCAAGATAACTAGATACATGTGTGATCTCCTTGTGGCAGGACAGTAGTGTTGGGGTCCACAGGGTATGGACCACCCCGGGTCAGATTCATAGCTTCATTCACCATACAACAGGTCAGACAATGCCAATGCAGGAAGGGGTCAGTGAATGCAGAGACGGACATCTTCTCAAATATGTTCCTTTCACTGTTGAATTCATGGGTCAAGGATAAGGGCCAGACACAAAGTGGAATCCGGTACAAAATGTTCATCACACATGTCACAAGCACTAAAAGGAAGTTCCTCTGAGTGACCTGCACTGGTTATATGTGATGTCACAGGATACATGGAAGTGATTCATATTGTTTCAATGTTATTTTCTAGGACACCAGTCACAATACTTGATTTAGTATTTTATCAGGGTGAGACACCCATAATAAAGTCCATAACTGGATCCTCTGATGATAGTAGGGTTGCCCACACTACAGCAGCATCCCACCTTAGTTTTTAGACTCCCTAATCATGGCAGGAACTCACTTGAATTACTAACTGCTGTTAGTGCCAAGGCAAGGTACTCACTGCATACAGTTTCTAATAGCTGGTTTCTTCAAAGAACCAGTGTTATCATTGCAGCCACGGCGTAAACCATCCTGCTTGGATGCCTGAGTCTATGTTCTGCGAGGTCTATACAACTATGTGCAGTATTGTGTCATTGTGCTGCATAAAGTGTATGACAGACAACAAATGACACAGCGATGTTTTCCCTTAGCACATTTTTGCAGGTGCACTTGGAGCTGGTGGCAGTACAGAAGAGGCATCACATCTCTCTGCCTGGCTCTACATCTGCATCGCAGTCACCGCCTCTGGCACTCCTTGAATGTGCCAGATGTATGGACTGGAAGGGGTTTTCCCAAAAAAGTGTAAGGCAGGGCATAACAGCCTTACCTTTGTTTCCTCTGCGGATCCAGTACAACCGACTGCCTATGAAATGGAGCAGTGGTGCTGGAACAGTTTTCAGGGGGGGAGTGCTGCCATCAATGTCACATCACCAAAGTCATATGGATTGTGAGACAACAAAGCTTCAAACAAAGAACAAGTGAATCAAATGAGCCACACCCATCCAGGAGGAGAAAATGTCAACAAAATTCACACTCATATGCAGTTTTACTGAGTCAACTATATAGCACACCCACAACGTGTGGAAATCAGTTTCAGCAAAGGTTTATCATTTGCACATCACAACATCACAAAATAAAATGATGGACGAAGTGTTAAAACTTTTCCAACACTCACCCCCAGTCACAGACCTGGGTTTAAACCAATGTCATCATGCTCGCCATGTCACCCCAGTTTGGACGCAGCCATATGCAAAGCAGTCTTGACCCTGCTCCTCATTTGCACATCACTATGTAAAGTGTCTTGATTTGTTTTGATCCTACTAAAATCTTTGTGTCCATCACACTTCAGAATTAGAAACAAATGTGCTTCTTTTGTTCTTTCCCAACTATTAGTATGTTTCATATACAGGAATTTAAATTGTGTTATGAAAACCGATATCCTACAGCTTGTCCTTTTACACTCCCTGTATCCGAGCAAGATTCTCAAATAGTTTGTTTGAAGACATTTTCTAACTATGCAGCCAGAAAAAGAAAAGTACATTGACATTTAAGGGTGTGAGAAGTTGGCCTGGTATATGCTGTCCACTAGTTAAAGTGGGCACCCTGTATCAGTCCGAACAAACCCCTTATGGTGATAGGTTAAAGACAACCTTTATTGAAAGTTATCCTAGTGGTAGCTATGGAGAGAAGCCTTCAGGCTAAGTCTTGAAGGAATGTAAAGCAGCTTGATTTACCAGTCTGTAATCTCTTGAATGACCAAATGAAAGGACAACCACACCAGGTATATATTTAAAATATATGTATTTAAGATAAAACACACCCCTCTAGTCTCTTTATGGGAAGTACTTAAGTTACAAGTCAGTATCCAACAGTAAAAGCACAAATACACGTTTGGGCCCTAGGGGCATACCAAACCATATACCAATAAAGTGGTATAAGAACCACGACTGAACTAGACACAATGCCTAGAGCCTGTAGAATCGCTAAGACCCCAAGGAACCACCCAAGGTAGTGACACAGGGGACCCACGGGGGATGCTTGCAGTGTGAGAACACAGCCGCAAATCGCAGTTAACTTCTATGGAGAAAGTCACGGTTGGAAATTAAGAGTTTAAGGATACTTAGAGGACGACTACAAGCAAACCCTTTTGGACTTAGAGGTGACTGGGTCCAACACCCACGGGAGCACCGGAGTACTCAAGTTACCTCACCCAGGGAAGCCGGTTGCATAGGTGTCAAATGGTGTTGGGTCGCGGTGTCGTTTTCAATGGAAGCTGGCAAAGAAGTGCTGCTGCCGTGAAGAGGAGAAGTGTCCGAAGATATCCAAGCCTGGATCGGGGATGGAAGGAACCTGAAAGCAGAGGGGACAGAGTCTGGGTCACTTACCAGTGATCAGGGGCACGATAGTCCAATGCCCACAGATGTCGGGTGCTTCAGGTGAGTTGATGGGTGTCTTGACTCTTCACCCACAAGGTCCAGGAGGTGTCGGCAACAACCAGAAGCTGGATTCGAGCTGTCCCATTAAGTCTGTTGAGGGCTGCGGTCTCGGCGACCAGGATGGACCAAACAAGCCTTGGCAACGGCAAGTCAAGGGGAAATAGAAGAAAGATGTTGGTGCAGACCAGCAAGGTCTGGGGGACTTACCCAGTGAGAGTAAGTCGGGGCACATCTGAAGCAATCAGGAAACAGGAGTTGCCTTTGTGGGGACCCATTAGCCAACAGACTAGCGATCACAAAGGAGCCTTGAGCAGTCGCACTGGAAACTGGCCCACGGGTCACTCGTGGAGTGGAGGCCAGAGATCTTTGGTGCTCTAGATGCCCAAGGCTGTGGCTACTCGGAGCCCAAAGCACAACTTCGAGGAAGACCAGAAAGATGATGGACCGGCAAAAAATTAATGTTGTACAGGGGTCACAGTTCCACGTTACTCACGATAGCCACGGGCCTCAGCTTTGCTGTTGACTCAGGGTAGCCTTGGGGAAGTCTGGAAATCCACCTCTGGTGATGCAAAGACTTTGGTGTCCGGTGGGAGCTTCAGAGTTGCAGACCGGACAGTTGCTTCTTTGGTGCCTGCCAAGCAGGGGAGTTCCTCCTTGACCCCAAGGGAGATTTCTTCAGTCTTCTAGCGAAAAAAGAAAGTCGAAGGTCCAGGATATTTGTTGCAGAGCTTCGTCCAGGGTAATCTAGAGTCCCAGGGACTGGATTCCTATACTTATACTGGCTCCATTCATCGAGCTGTCCACCTATTAGACCTGGTCTTTTCCAACACAGACCAGCTGAGATGTGACCCCCCAGATTCCCTTCCTTGGACGGATAATTCTATGATCACAATCTATATCCAGTAGTCTTGTCAGAAGAGCTCTAAATTATCTATCAGACAAATTCCTGAGCAGCACAGGACATGGCGCAATCTCTCCATAGAAGCATTTAATGAGGTATGTTATGTTATGTTATAGTATTTCTAAAGTGCAAACTGTTACCCGAAGGTGTCCTGGCACTATCTACAAAGAACCTCCCAAAGAGCTCACCAAAAAAAAAAGAGGCCACAGATTAAACACTAAATAGCCAAGTTTTTAAGGCTTTCCTGAAAGCCAAAAGATCCATAATATTTCGAAGCTGAAATGGGAGGGCGTTCCAAGCCTTGGCTGCCCCCACCCGAAAACTCCTACCTCCCCAGCCGGCTTTTCTAAAGATAGGAACCGCTACCAATTTAGCTCCTAGGGAGCGGGGTGGTCTATTGGGAACATACCACTGAAACTGCTGCTTCAGATGCTCTGGACCGGTCTCGTGAAGAGCTTTAAAAACAGTACAGACTGATTTTAACTACACCCGTTTCTTAATGGGTAACCAGTGAAGACTTCTGTTGTCACCAGAGATAGAGGCGAATTTAGCCGTCCCTGAAAGCAGTCTAGTGGCCGAAATCTGTAGAAGTTGGAGTCTATGCAACAGTCATTACTGAATGTTTAGATAGAGGCTGTTACAATAATCCAGCCTCGTCATAGTTAATGCAGTCACTACTGTACGTTTTCCATTGGTAGATACTGTAAAATTTTCTTACATGTTCTCAGAGCAAATGTGGTAGCCGAAACAACTGAATCAACTTGGTCTTCGAGCTGAAGCTTATCGTCGATCAGGACTCCCAAGTTTCTTTACTTTCCTGGTGGGAATTGGAAGTACACCCATCAAAGCTGGCCACCAACTTGGGGTTCAAAACTTGGGAGCATTGCCAAACAGAATAACCTCAGTCTTACCTGAGTTAAGTTTTAAGCAGTTTTGGGACATCCATTTACCCACTGCTTCTATGCAGTCATGAAATCGTAGTCTGTCCCCCTCTCTTGCCCTGGTAGCAGAGACACCACAATCTGAGTGTCATCTGCATATGATGTCAGAGCGAATCCAAATGACCTGATCAGGGGTGCAAGAGAGGAAACATAAACATTAAAAAGCGTCAGGCTAAGAGAAGAGCCCTGCGGAACTCCGCAGGGCAATGAAAACGATTTAGAACAGAATGTGCCATGTGACACTGTTTGCTTTCTGTCCGAAAGGAAGGACTTCAAAAGTTCCCACGCTTTGCCTTGGACTCCACATCCCCACAACCGGTGCATCAACAAATCATGATGGACAGTGTCGAAGGCCGCGGACAAGTCCAGCATGATCATTGCGGCTTTGTCTCCCTGATATAGTACGGCCCTAATTTCCTCTGTAGATTTTAGAAGAGCAGACTCCATACTATGCCCTGCTCTGAACCCGTGTTGAGTTGGGGCCAATACTTGTGCTTCTCGTAAGCATGTGGTTAGTTGTGCGTTCATACTTTTCTCAACCAATTTAGCTGGCAGAGGAAAACACAAGATAGGTTGAGAGTTATTGGGATCCTTCGGGTCCAGATTGGGTTTCTTGAGTAGAGGCAAAATTGATGTCGTTTTTCAGGCTATAGGAAAATGTCCTTCCTTGAACATGGCATTTATCATAGAGGTCAGCATTATAGCAATCGGTTCTGGGGCTAACTTTAAAACCACCACCGGACAGGGATCATGAGGAGAGCCTGATTTAGTAGACATCAGTAACTTATGAGTCTCTCCGATGAGTAAAGGTGCGAACTCATAAAAACTGAAAGGAAAACCTGACCGGAATTTATATCTCTCTCCGACACCTAATTTCCCATGTGTTGTAGGGCCATTAAATGTGGCGGAAATAGCCTCCACCTTACTGCAGAAGAATTTGGCTATTTCGTCGCTAAGCTCCTGATTCGAGGGGACACTGGGTGTACCAGGGTACGCAAGGCTGGTGTTCTCCCCAGAAGCAGTAATTCACATCATGGAAGTATCTAAAAAGTTGGAGGTCTTTAATACCGCCTTAGAAACAGCTTTTGATGCTGTTATACCAAAAAAACAGGGTTTCTTCCAACGGCGGCCCTCTACCCCCTGGTATACGGAGGAACTAAAAATAGAAAAAGCCATATGTAGGCGTTTGGAAAGAACTTGGCGAACCAGTAAGACCTTTCAAAACAGACTTCTCTATAGACAGTCTCTATCCAAATATCATCTGAACCTAAAAGCAGCCAGGAGCCGGTTCATCATTAACCAAATAGAAAACGCCAGCAACACCCCGAAACCCTGTTTGGAATAGTAAGGGACTTTGTCTCTCCTAAAGTCTGTAGACAGTCGCTAATGGAATCCCAGGAGTTTTGTAACTCCCTGGCGACCTACTTTCATGAGAATATAGCTAAAATATACGAGAATTTCCTTCCACTAGTCCCTCCTGACAAGATAGTAACTAGCTCCCTATACAGCTTTGAACCGACCTCAAGTGAGGAGGTCGCTAAATGCCTAGCTGCTGCCAAATCCAGGTCGCCATCAGACCTCTGTCCACAAAAAACTATGACGGTTCTAGCCTCGAGCTGTTCCCCCGTAATCCGAGATATATTTAACCATTCCATTCAAACCAGTACCATCCCTGCCATCTGGTAGGAGGCATTTGTACGCCCAATACTAAAAAAAAAAACACTGCAGACCCTTCAATCCTTGCAACTATCATCCCATCTCTTTACTACCGCTCCTGGGTAAACAACTGGAAAGTATCATCAACCGACAGCTAAGTTCTTACCTGGAAAGTAATCATATCCTGGATCCATCGCAGTCGGGCTTCAGGCCAGGTTTCAGTACAGAGACCGCCATTTTGGCGGTGACCGACTCACTCAGGCAGACAATCGACGCAGGAGGCTCAGTAATACTGATCCTCCTAGATCTCTCTGCAGCTTTCGATACCATCTCCCATTTAAAGCTGGTGGAGAGACTGCTTTCCTGTGGTATCCAAGGGACAGCCCTGAAGTGGCTTCAACACTTCTTGTCTGAGAGAACCCAAACTGTTATGTTAGGACCATACAACTCGGCGAAAATGCATCTCGACAAGGGCGTTCCGCAGGGCTCCTGTCTGAGCCCAACTCTCTTTAATATCTACATGGCTCCCTTCGCAAGGATTGTTGAGCAGATGGGTTTCGAGATCATTTCGTATGCTGATGATACGCAGCTTATGTTTACCATCGGATCAAACCCAGAGCTTGACAAAATCCGCTTTGCCACTGGCATGCTCGCCATCTCCAACTGGATGACAGGAAACTGTCTTCAACTGAACCGAGAAAAAATGGAGCTTATGTTAATGGGTAAAGCCACAGACATCTGGTCGTACGATTGGTGGCCTGCTCAGTTGGGCACAGCCCCCACTCCCAAACAATCAGTAAAAAACTTAGGTCTAAAATTGGACCGGGCTCTGACCATGAAGGATCACATCGCGGCCACCACCAGTTCATGCTATTATAGCTTACGGCTACTTCGAAAAATCCTTCCCTACATGCCCACCGCAGTACTCTAGTCCAGGCAATGGTAATTGGCGGAAGTGGGAGAGACCCTGCTGGCCAAACTCCAAGTAGTACAGAACACCACAGCTAGAATGATTCTAAACCGTCCTGCAGGTTCCACCTCGATTCCATTGCTCAGGGAACTGCACTGGTCGGTCAGCAGCAGGAGGCAAGACCCGTGTCTGTGGCAGAGGCATCCATTTTGTGATGCCAGGGCTATAGAAAGTCTTTACCGGGTAGACCAGTGTGAACATGTCTCTCCCTCTAGAACGGTGGAATGCTACCCCCACCACCAGAACTGGCGGGGGTAGTATTCCAAAGTGTTTGACACCAAACACGACATGTTTCAGTGCAGCCAGTCCAAAGTTAGCATTTACCGCGAGGTTAAAATGCACTTAAGAGTATATGGTCAGGCTGCACCACAAACAGCATCAGAGGAGGAACTCCGAATGCTGCAGAGGGGCTCTGCTCATGCAGGGGCACCCTCTCACATAAAAACCAAGCACTCTGCCTTCAGGATTGTTAAGGCCTGCCATAGGAGTTACTCATCGGTTTTATATGTGTGTGCAATGGTAGTGATATAGGTAGCCTATACCACAGTAAGGGGTGCATGCACCACCTTAACCAGGCTGCAGTAGCAGACCTGTAGTGTCATTTTGGAGTGCTTCCCAGGGGTGGCATAATACATGCCTCAGCCCCTGGTAGGCCTCTGAGGTACCTATGCCCTGGGTACATAGTATACCATATACAAGGGACTCATAAGGCACTCCAGAATCCAATTAGAGATGTACCTAATCTACATGGAAACCATTTTAGAGAGGAAGCAGCTAGGCTGGGGTCCTGATTAGCAGGGCCACAGGTCGAAAAACAGTGAAACACCAGCAAAAAGTGGGCGTACCCATGTGAAGCAGATCCTACTCTCCTACAAGCCCCTGACGACACTTTTACCCTGCCTTTGCGTTCCTTTTCTGATGTTGCAGCAGCCTAAGAAATGCGGCCAAGTTACCACATGACGCATCCAGGGAGATGAGTGACGTTGAAAGCCCTGCGTCATATTATACCTGCATCAGGTATAATGCATGCAGGGTGGGCGTTCCCACACATAAAGCCATGTAGAACTCACGCAGTGAAATCTACAAGATTTCACTGCATCACTCTATGCCTTCACTGCGTCAAAATCCATATGCCTGCTCACACCACGCGTAAGGAATGACGCAGGGCTTTTTGAATGGGACTCACCCATCTGTTGTGGCGCATTGCTGGAGTAGCGTCACTTTCATGAGCTACTCCATCAATGCGTTATTTTTGTGCCAACAGATGCATCAGAATTCCAGACACATCTCTTAAACTTTGCGCCATTGATGCACGAAAACTGACGCATCTATGCAGATGCGACAGTTCCTTATAAATCTGCCCCTGAATGTTTAAGAATAAGTAGCAATTTGTCAGAAGAGCCCCTGACATTTGATCTCTGCCTTTGAATGCGTAGCAAATGTGACAAGATGAAAACAAAATTTAAATGCAACTTCATTGATGTTTCACCTTCTGAACTCCAGCATGCTTACTTATTGGGGTGATGCATCACTCCCAGCACCCTTACTTCCAGCGCCTATGAAACAGAGATGTAGCTGCTTGGTGACAATCTGACCTTCACCTACCGATACTGTGTTAACAATCATTACAGGAATGATGTATGCAGACCTAACATCCACACAGAAGAGCATGCAGAGAAACGCATGCTCGATGAAATATGGATATTTAGTATTGTGCAATTCACTCAAACCTACCTCGTCTGTTTTCCTCATCACAGTCCATACATATTGAGCACTATCTCTATTTGCTGACAGCATTCACTCAGCTAACAAAAAGGCCATTCTTGCCCTTCCCTCTATGACCCTTCAGTACAAGTAGGAGGAGCGAGATGGAGACTTCCTGTTTTGATTTCTGTCGCTGATGAATTAACCCACCAGAACAATAAGTATTGTCTTTTCTTTATTATCTTTTGTTAGAAACTGGGATGCTGGTGGACTGGCGTGTGAACCTTAGGCAAACAGCAACCACCATCCTAGTCAGGGTAAGTGTCAAGCAAACCCTAAATTAGCCTGTACTCTCCCTCTGGTAGCTTGGCACAGAGCAGTCAGGCTTAACTTAGAGGAAGTTTGTTAAGTATTTATGCAACACTTCAAACACTAAAACTGTGAAAACCTCACGCAAAAAGAACAATATGTAATAAATAAAACAAGACCGAAAGGACAGAAATCCAATAAGTAGAACTTAAAATATGATTTTTAAAAGAATAAATTGTAAAATAAATAAAACCTAAAAGCAAGAAGTGCTTACTTGGCATACCTGCTTGTGCCAGACAGGGTCAAAGTTAAAAGTTTACACAGATGATGATGGAGCGCAGCCGCATACATGGACCAAGTGAGGACTACTGAACAAACGTACCTTAATCTTGACTGTGTAGACGTTGAAGATGCAGAGTGCATCTGAGGTTATGTGTCATCCTGATCCATGCAGCAGCGGCAAAGCATCCGCTCCAATGAGCATAGAGCTGAGATGCCGAGATTCAGTATCATCTTCAAGGAGACCGTTGATGGAGATGTGAAGACCTTGCACGAGGAAGAGAGTTGCACAACAGTGGTTCCAGAGGGAATGAGTCTGGGACGTTCCACACAGCAAAGGCCATGCACCAATTCTGATCCACGCAACTGGGGTGGTGCGCCATTTCCAAACCATGCTACAGTAGTGATGCGCAGGTTTGAAAAGGATGCATGTATTATACGGGAGCCCATTTTAGGCCCACCCTAGGACTACTTCCAAGGGTCCAGGACTAGGCAGACTGACAGGTGTCAGAGACCAGGTACAGAAGCAGGTAAGTTGGAAGTCTTTTATGTCCCTCAGACTTTGGATCAGGAGGTTCAAGTGATGCTGACCAGTCCTTTCCACAAAGGCAGGGGAACCACAGGCAGCAGGGCAGCAGAATGGCAATCCTGTTGCAGGGATTCTGCCCCAAAACAGAACTATGTGCAAGATTATAGGACCTTAGTGTGTAGGGACTGAGTCCTCCTACCACCTTAGTACCCATGCACCCAGGACCGACTAGCTATAGTGTCTCGCTTGCTCTCCTACTCGCTCATAGAGAATCAAATGATTAGACATCCCAGAACACAACACATCCGGATCTCTCAGGAATCAAGGGAACAAGACACAACTTTTCGCTCACACTCTTGTACTTGTCCACAATAAGATTTGACAGAGACACAAATCATTTTAAAATATTTATTTGAACTAATGTGCCCTAACACGCAGTATACGTGCCACAACAAGCAGGAAAATGCATAGTACAAATACAGTCAACATAGCAGCTCGTCCATAAATCATGAAGGGAGATGTCATCATGATAAAGCAATAGAGCCTAACCTCCCTCCCCTTGCCAGGAAGCAGTATTATTATGTGTTGGAAGATCTCTTGGCATTGTCAGCAGAACCCATACCTTGGCCTACAGATGGTAGATCTACATCATCCGTGCTGTCTCGCTCTTCTCGCTGGAAATGACCCTCTCCAAGTGTGTGCTACTTATGTGTGTATTCAAATAAAACCAAAGTATGTTGTCCAAACAACAGCTGAATAGGTATGTTTTGTCTTAGGGCTAAAGCCTGGCTAGAACAAAGTAACAAGGAGCGTTGTTGTTCAACCTTGCTCGCAATGTTCAGTCAAAATCCCAGGAACCTGCAGACAGTGAACACAGTGACAAGTTCTCATGTGAAAACAGTCATAGAAGTTATTGTAAAAATAAAGTTGTATAGTAACATGTGCAAAGCAGTAGGAAAGCTGCAGCGTGCTCATGCTAACTTAGAAAAAATGACAATGTCCCCATGAGCCAGGTGACAATTCTTCAGCAGCACGTCTTCCTGGTAGAGGCTTTACAGATCCAGAAGTATACTGAAGTCATGGTGTCATCATCCCAGGGTGGCAAATCAACTCACACCTAAGCTCCCTTTTTGTGTGGCTGTCTAGGGGGAGTACACAAAGTCCAGCTGTCACCTACCCCATGCTAATCAAAGACAAGCAGCAGGCACCAAATGGCTAAAGTAATTAAATGACAACGTTCTAAAAGTGGCATTTCCAAAATGGTAATTTAAAATCTGATTTCACTAAAAGTTAGGATTTTAAAGAAGGATTCCAGAGAAACCAGACACATTTTAATCTCTTCCCAATTGGAAATTACACATATAACATGTAATAAGGTAATCCCCATGTTATCCTGTGGGAGGGATGGGCCTTGCAGTAGTGAAAAACAACTTTGAAGGTTTTCACTACCAGGATATATAAAACTTAAAAGTACATGTCCTGCCTTTTATATGCATTGCACCCTGACCTCTGGGGTGACCAGGGCCTAACTTAGGGGTGACATGTATAAAAAGGGAAAGTGTCTACTTTCCCTCAGGGTCAGACGATAATTGGAGGTGTCTTTAATGTGGTTATGCAGCCTTCTCTTGACACGACCCGCCTCACCTCTGCTAAACGCCTTTCGACTTGGACGGTCTGGAACCCCCACCGAGAACAATACACACACACCTCCATGGCTCACCATACCCACTTCCGCATTGATTTGGTCCTACTGCCGGCCACCGATTGCCAGTTGGTATCTGGTGTCACTATCCTCCCTCGAGGCATCTCAGATCACTCCCTATCTCCCTCCGTTTGGGACATGCCCCCGGTGGGATGTGCACGGTCTGGCAGCTGAACGCATGGTTCTTACAAGACAAGGAGATCACTGAGGCCCTTGGACGGGAACTGAAACAATACTTCCTAGTCAACAAAGGCTCGGTCCCTTCCTCGGGCACACTGTGGGAGGCCGGCAAGGCTACCATGTGGGGTGTGGCCAGAGGTCTGGTTCACACGAAACAGGCAGCACAGACTGCTCGCCTGACACAGTTCAAGGCTCAAGCCGCACAAATGGAATTGGCTCCCGCCGCTGTAGAGGATGCTCACTTCGCTAGACAGCTTACGCTGCTCCGGGAAGGGATCTGTCTGATCTCCCTCGACTCGGCTAAAATGTTATGGCACTACTCAGTGGCCCGTGTATACGGTTGGGGGGACAAGAACAGAGAACTGCTCCACAATTTGGTCTCCTATCCAAAAGCCAACCATATAAACACCGAAATCTGTGACGCGACCGGCACCCACCATTAGTCTTCGCAGGTCATTGCTCACTTTTGCGGGCTATTATGCCCAGCTCTACATGGCCCGGGCTCCTGAGGCCTCCCTGGTTGACCTGTTGGAGGGGGACGAGGTTCAACCACCCCATCTTGCCCAGACTGTTTTGAAGGACCTAGACATCCCCCTTACCCCAGAGGAGAAACATGGGGCCATCTTCCTCTTACACTCCGGTAAGACGCCTGGGCCAGACAGTTTCCTGCAGGAATACTATGCGGCCTACCACAACTTACTGGTCCCCCACTTAGTTGACCTCTTACAACTCGTGGTAGAGATGGGGTCCTTCCTCCCGGAGACTGACGTGGCCACTATTGTGGTTATTCCCAAGACCCAGCCACCCTCTCTCTCCTGTACATACTACAGCCCAATCTCTCTCATCAACACTGAGATGAAAATCTTTGCCACTGCCTTGGCCCAACGCCTCCGCCCCTCCTGCATGAATTGGTCCACCCGGACCAATGCGGCTTTATGCCTGCCCGCGGTACCCAGCACTGCACACGTCGCCTCCACCTCGCCCTCGCACACCGCCACCAACTCACCCCGTACCTGGCCCTGCTTTTCATCGACTTTGAAAAGGCCTTCGACGCGGTTGACTGGAGTTATTTAGAGGCTGCGCTTGCTCTGTTGGAATTTGGCCTCCCATTCATGCGCCTTGTTCGAGCCCTGTACTCCAGCCCTAAAGCACGGATTCTGACCACTGGTGCATTCTCCGGGGGTTTCCCATCCGGAGGGGCACCCGTCAGGGCTGCCCCCTCTCACCACTCTTATTCGCACTGGTAATGGAGTCCCTGGCCTGCCTCATACGCAATGATCCCCGCATCCGTGGATGGACTTGGGACCCTTATCACGTGGATAAAATCGCCCTGTATGCTGATGATGTCCTCATTTTCCTAGCGGACCCTGAGAGTTCCAGCCCACACTGCTTGGAAGTCCTTCATGCTTTTGAGCAGGTCTCCGGCCTGCGGCTCAACCCGGTGAAGACCACCCTGGTCCCCCTCCACCCATCGTGGGCCTGCTTCGATTGGCAGTCAACTATCCCTCTGCGCAGACAGTCATTCAAGTATTTGAGAATTTGGGTGACCTTGCTCCCGGAGCTTGAGTGGGCCATTAATCTTACACCCCTGTTCACAAAAGCCAAGGCAGACCTCAAACGTTGGCAATCCCTTCCTCTCAACCCTCTATGTAGTACTGCACTTTTTAAGATGATGGTTCAGCCCCGTTTTCTATATATTCGTCAAAACATAACCTTTCATCTTCCATGGAGTTGGTTCCGCGAAATTGATGGTCAGCTCACCCGGTTCTTGTGGAAGGGCAGGAGACCGCGTATGACCCTGGCTCGCTGTCGGATACCCCCCTATGACAGTGGCATGGGTGTGACTAATCTCCAGCTTTATTATTTGGCCACTAGTCTCATTGTTGTCCATGACTGGTTTGCTGGCGGCTGGTCCTATCCGGCATACCAGGTTGAGCTCAGGACTATGGATATTCCAAAGCTCCAGGCCTATTTGTACTGGGACCCCATAATGCAGGTCATCCCCCCGTCACTAGAGCAGTCCTACTGGCTTGGCACACTGCATTGCCTTACACAAGATGGGATGGGAAACTCACTCAACACACACCCTTGTGGCATGGTACCTGTTTATGCGAGACTTCGACCCTCAAAGACTTTCGGCAGTGGGATCAAATCGGGATTTCACTCCTTGGTGACATCTGTGTAGGTGACGATATGAGAGCCTTTTCGGACCTGCAGCAGCACCACTCCCTTCACACCCCTCAGTTCTACAAGTATTTACAGCTTTGCCACGCCCTCACTGTGCACATTCCGTTGGCCACCTCCCTTCCCAAATTCAGTCCCTTAGAGGATCAGGTTATGATGGGGAACCTAGGCAGAGGAGGAGTGTCACAGATCTATCGCTCCCTTGTGAATAATGCCCCCACGACCCTGGACTCGCTGCGCACTTGCTTGGAGGGATGGCTTGGCCCCCAGGAGGACGCAGACTGGCGGGACACTCTCATGGCCCCCAAAGCTTTACTCCCTCCATGTGGCATATCTTACTCCTGCGCATCTGTACAGAGCTCGGCTGCACTCCTCCCTGGCCTGTGCATGGTGCGACCATGCCCCAGCTGATTTTTATCATATGGTCTGGCAGTGCCCTTCCCTTGACTCGTTCCTGGGCGGGTGTGGAATTGGAGCTTACACAGACCCATTACATCTCCTCCTGGGAGTGTTTTATGGACTGGAGGGCTCTTGAGCCGATAAACGTTTCCTAGGCTGGCTGGTCTCAGGCAAAACCTCATACTGTCCCGAGGTGGCAACGGGAGGAGGCCCGGGCTGCCCTGAAATGTTTGAAAAGATCTGGGGTAAATGTCTCAACTTGTTGTATTGATCACTATGTGTACCCTTGCTTTTCCTGCTATATTCCAGCAGTGGCCTGCTATGGTGCCCGGTGCACAGGACTATGTCACTGCTGGAATTGTTAATGCTTTCAGATGTACTGTGCATGATTTTGCTGTCAATGTACATTTTTTCTCTCACTTAAACATCAATAAACTTGATTATCAAAAAAAAAGGGAAAGTGTGGGCCTGGCAAAAGGGTTAATTTGCCAGGGCAACATGGCAGTGTGAACTGCACACCTATGGTATGCAGAGCCACACCTGAGACAAAGTTAAATGGCTACTTTAGTGGGTGGCACAATGAATGCTGCAGGCCCCTATTGTCACTTAGTTTGGAGGCCGTGGGTATAGGCGGTACCACTTTACTACAGACTTACATGTAATTTTATTATGCCAATTGGGGATGAACCAATATTTCCATGTTTAGGGAAGTGAGCGCACACACTTCAGCACTGGTTAGCAGTGGTAATGTGCACAGAGTCCTAGTACCAACAAAGACAAGGTCTGAAAAATGGGGGGGGCAGGCTAAAAGTTTGGGGGAAGACAACCGTAAGGCTGTTAGGTTTAATATCTTTGTTAAATTACTCCATTTTGTTTCTGTTCCAGAAGAGTTCAGGAGAATGTCGCTCTATTTTAGATCTTAAGGAAATCAACATATCCATTCCTCTTCAAAGATTCAAGATGGTGAGTGCCCAGGATATCTTTTTCTTTTTTTTTCTCCTGGCATGTTTTTAGCTTCAATTGGCTTATTGTGTGCTTGGTCTGTACTCGCTGACATTACCAATATTATATGCTTTGGGTCAACATAACCAATTTTCTGTTTTACCCTTTGGACTTTCCTGAGCTTCAAAGGTGACTTCGGCACCATTGGTGGAGAACCTCCATTGTGAGGGTTTCTTGCTTTCCCGTTAACTGGATGATTAGTTAATCTTTGTCTCTTCTTTTTCAAAGGGTCAAGAAGTGGTCACGTTGGTTTGTGAGTGTCTGACAACTCGTGAGTGCCTCCTTAATTCAGCCGAGTCACTCCTGGTGCCTCCTCAGAAGCATCTTTAGATAGGGCTCTTCAAGACTGACTTTGGAAAAGTGTTTCTCTCTCTCCAGAAACTTGTCTGACTCCAAAAAGACATTGGCTGATGCATAAGGGGGACATGCTAGCAGCTTTGTTCTTGGTTCCCTTTTCTCCACTTCATCCTACCTTCCTGATTTACCATCTCCTGCAGTGCTGGGATCCAACTCTCAACTGTGTGACTACATTACGAGTCCTCTCTACCGTAGCCCAGAAGTCCAATGTTGGTTGGACTGCAACAACCTGAACAAGGGGGTATTGATTTCCCAACCCCCTGATCAGACAAATACAACAGATGAAAGCATTCTTAGCTGAGGTGTTTTGGAGCATTAATCAACCCAGAGGGTAAAATAACTCAATTCTTCAAACGGGAAAGAAATAGAAGTGGTCTACAGAGCCCTGTTGGCCTTCTCTCATCTAATCAAGGAAACACTTGTCTTGATCCATATAGTTAACCAGGTAGCTCTTTCTAACATCAATCTCCTAGGGAGTACCGCAATTCCTCTGTTAGGTCAGGCAGCAGAACAAAAGGTATTTGAGAGTAAAAAGCACCTCCTTTTTCTGACAGAGATGTATTTTCCAGGGAGAGATGATGGGCATAAGGATCTTCTCAATCATCCTCAGTGTCCACGTCACTGACACCAGAGACTTTCCAACAAATAATCCTGAGATTCAGGAGCCCTTGTTATATCATGTTGCCTCTCGACAAAATGTTATGTTACATTATTTTATGTTATGTTATGTTATGTAGATTTGTAAAATATATGTCAGGATCAGAAGCTTCGGTTTATGCTTTTCCTGATTTTTTGTTTATTATTGCAAACTTAACAGCAGCCAATCCAAAGAGACTCCTTTTAATAAACCACATTTACAATGACCTTAATCATGACATCATATCTCCTGCACCAATCACTGTCTCTCTGATCATATAAAGTGTGTTGGCACCATTTTACATCCTCCTTTTTTGCCGGTCCTCGCTTCCTTTACATAGTTGGTATTTACTTTATGGTTTGTACAATGAGCGCTAATTCATAAGGATATGGCAGTCTTTGTTTAAAGTCCACTTTGACTTTGCTTTCCGCACACATGTCTTGCACAGCAGGAATCCCAAATTGTATCAGGTTGTGTGAGTCTGGCACCTGGGCTATTCAAGTTTGAGCTTACTCTCACATTCCTTTTCTCTGCCACATCCGAGCCAGAAAGAATTGTCCCCTACACCAACAGTCTGCACAAGTACAGGCCATCACAAGACACTTCTTGAGGGGCTTTGGAAACACTGCCTCAGAGCCACATGTTTCTTTCTCTCTCTCAACTGCCTACTTTCTATGGATGCTTGGGGTGCCCCTGTATAGTTTACCCTGTGCATCTTTTACCAAACCAGTTGCTCAGCCATGGCAGAGAGCAATGAGGCCATTCCAGCAGTTGACATCATCAAAACCCTCAATGTTTCAGTAACTCAATCTGTTAATAGGGCCTTTGCTGCAACCCTCCAGCCCTTTACCCACCTCCTGAGCAGGTATGCTTTCTCTGTGCCCCCAGTGGACCCAGAACCCCCTGGGATGTACACTTTCCGACATGACGCTGCCGCCTGACATCCAGTGACTTGCAGCACCTATGGGTCACATATTTCAAGTCCTTCTGCCAGACCACAGGTTCTCCTCACTTGAGCCATCCACTAGCAGTCTCTGTTTCCCAGCACCCCAGACAATAAAAACATGCTCTCCCCTGACACTGTTGACGATTTCACTCAACGCCACAAATGCAGACACTGGAGCCAGCGCGACCATCACTCTGCTGCCTCCTCCTAAGCTCTACTGAATCCGTCTCTGTACCGGACTTTGACCCTGGTGCTATCATGCACCCCCGTTCCTTTGGCTGGACTCCAATGTCAGCTGTCACTGACTATGCCTGTGACCAGCTCTGTAAGAGCAACAACAGGATGTCCATAATCTGCTCCACTTTGCGTGCCCCAATGATGAGTACAGGCCCCAGCTAGGCCCGCAGAATACAAGGGTTCGCTCTCCTGTAACGAAAGCTAGAAGGAAGTTGGCACGGAAACTGCAAATACAAAGACAGAGTTTATTAACACTTAAGGGTGGTCCTACAACCTACACAACACTCTTAGTATTGCATAGAGTAGCACAAAGAACTTGCGTACGTGGTCCCCTTTTATACACAACAGAGGGGCTCATAAGTGGGTGGATACAACATAGAGCAAAATTCTTTACCATTTATGGACATTTTCGATACAGGATCAATATATGGGCGGAGTTAACAATTTCCTGAGCCCGCGAAAATATGGTCAAACAAGGACTAACTGATAACAGATGTGGTCAAGTCTGGGCATGCGCCAGACAGACAAAGGAGCTATTTATAGACTGTTACTAGGCAGATTACAAGAGCAACTAGCGCAAAGGTAGGACTCTTCTCGTGCAAAGCACGTGGAGACATGACAATACAAAATGGAGTCCGGACATCAGTCAACATAAGACAAGGAACACGTTTTAACTCAAAGAGAATTCATGTCTTCAGTGAATGCTTAATCATATCGCTGTTTTAGTTTTCAACAGACGACCCTTTCAGCATTTACTGAAGACATTCGGCTTATTAGGATAATCATCATATATGTCAATTTTCATCATCTCTTCCACCTCTTTGTTTAAATGTTTCTGATAGGTGACATTGGCAATAGCTTTCTTATCAGGAATACAAAATGACACACATAAAGAACAGAGTAAAGGACCACACTGAACACAGATGCAACAGGAAAACAGGACTGCTACAATAATACAGAGACCAGTTAAAACTTTCCATCCCCATGTAGTGATCAATGCCCAAAACCATCCAGAAAAGGTCCAAGTGCCATTTTCTGTATGAATCTCAGCTGTGATTTTATGCAATTTATTAATAGCGTTATAGACTGATGGCGTGTGGTCAGGAATAAATACACAACAACTACTTCCGATAATCCTACATGCTCCACCTCTGTCTGCTAACATAACATCTAATACCATACGATTCTGTAACGCAACAATTCTAGTGATTTGTAATTCTTCCGTAAGATTCCCAAGAGCAGCAGCAGCTTGATTTGTTACAGCCTCTACAACTCTCGTTAATCGTTGAACCTTCCTACTATTTAGAGCAGCCCCAACAAAGAAAAACAATCCTAAGTTAAAATCAACATACTGTTGTAAGCTAGTGTCAGTTTGGTCAACATCATCAATAGATAGAGTACGTTTATACCTATTTACAGTTACATTGTTCAATAACTTCAAGTCTTTATGATAGGATGCAGGTGCTAAGAATACAGGGGGTAATAAGAACGCTACATAACATACTCCAGACCAGCCGGCTGGTAAGCGATAATAACCCTTATTCCCACATACGAAGTACGTATTATGGGAAGCTAAGAAAGTACTATTATTTAATACATCTATATTCAACACAATAATACAGTCACTAACACCAACAGGAATATGACCCACACTCTGAACACACAGGTCCGCTTGAGCTTGTGCCACTTGAATTACAAATTTCTCATTTCCAGCAGTGTCTCTGGTGTTCGTGAAGATGTAAGGGATTGATTAATTATCTGGTCGATATTCTTCCCACTCCCATATTGTCCCATTCGCTTGTGGATAGCCTTCTTTATCTTGATGACATTCCCTATTAAGTCTAAAAAGTAGTCGTCCCACTGTAGGTTTCCGTGTGGCAAAAAGCAAAGTGTACCATGCTCTACAAGAGCCATTATGAGAGAAAGGAAGAGGTATGAACGGCGTTCCTCCTTTCTTCTGATGAGCTGGCATCATACCACATATCCAACTGTTCGTAGCATTTGTAGCAACATGGGTATGATGCAACATCTGGATAAAAGTATTATTCAAATAAGACTGACGATGCTTCAATTCTTGATACGGAAGGGTGTAAAAGTAGTGCTCCTCAGGCACTGGAGTAGTCAAAACAAGCAACTCACGGGCAGGAGTCACATCCTCAACAAACCACGTGGTTATACCAACAATGACTACAATGATAATAAAACTTGTCGCACAAAAAATCTTCTTCTCCATTTTGTAGTAAAAGTCAATATCTTCCTGAAACTAAAAGGTTGTCAGAACTCTTCCCCTTAGGCAGCCGTTGATTTCTTCACCAGCGGGCCAAGACGGGTGTCACTACACTAATGCAGGGCTGATCCCCCCCCCTTGCCTCATTGGCTCTCCGTTTCACTAACCTAAGGGCCGTTCTGACAAAGTCCTGATACAGAAAGAAAATCACTTCCTCGGTCTGAGATGATATCTTCTACCTCCAGGAATCGCTTGGTCCGGGAAGAGCTCCTCAGTGTCATTCGGTTCCACAGCACGGCTTGTCTCTGCAGTCAGGATTTCTCGATGGTCGGTCAATACAGCAGGCTCCACTAATCCAGGCGGCACTTTACGACAGTGCAAGGAGTGGATCCAGTTCTTCCGATTGGAGACTCGCACAGCTGTCCTCGTTGTGAGCAAGACTTGCTCAGGACCAACCCATCTCGGCTCCAGACTGTTCGTCCTTTCAAACACCTTGATCATAACATGGTCTCCAGGCCGGAGGTTATGTCCTTCACCTGTGGACCGATCAGGGAGCGCTTCTCGAACCTGTTGATGAATAGAAACCAAATTATCCGTTAACTGTGCCAGATAATCATTCATCATTACACAAGATACATCATACACTGACTTCGGTTTCGGTGGACCCCAAATATTCATTGGACGTCCAAACACGATCTCATATGGCGTGAGACCGGTCCGAGAATGCGGTATCGATCTAATTGACAACAATGCCAGCGGCAAAGCATCTGGCCAAGTCAAAGAAGTCGAAGCTTGGATCTTAGCGATCTTAAGCTTCAAAGTACCGTTATATTTCTCAACCAATCCCGCAGACTGAGGGTGAAACACTGCATGAAATTTCTGGGTAATTCCCAGTCCTTTCAGGACATACTTGATAACGTCTGCTATAAAATGAGGTCCGTTATCACTCCACAACAATCTACAAACACCATATCGAGGGAAGAACTCCTTCAATAGCATCTTGGCTGTAGTCATTGCAGTATTGTCTTTCGTAGGGTATGCCTCAACCCATTTACTGAAGGCACAAACCACTACTAGAACATACTTCAAATTATTACAGCGCTCAAGCTGAATGTAATCCATCTGCAAAACCTCAAAGGGTGCAGTAGGTGTTGCAAATCCTCCTGCTGGAGTTCGTGTACCCTTTCCTGGGTTATACCTCAGGCAAATCATGCAAGTCTGCACTACCCTCTTTGCCGTACTAGCGATCTCTGGATGCTCCCAAACTCGTGTGAGTAATTTGACAATTGCGGAAGCTCCGACATGCGCTAGTCCATGTGCCATCTGAACCATAGGTTGCACGAAAGCTGTGGGTAACTTCCATTTATCCATCTGCTTATTTCTCCAACACCCTTCGTCATCTAATTCTCCATCATTGGACCATTGCTCCCGTTCCTTATCGGAAGCGGATCTCTGTACCTCCAGCACTTCTCTCCTAGCATCGTGCCATCTTTCTGCCTTCGACTTCACAACATACATTGCAGTAGAGTCAGGCTGCATTGCAGTCTCTCGTGCCACCCGGTCTGCCAAAGCATTCCCTTCTCCAACTTTATCAACCACCTTTTTATGGGCACTACATTTAACTATAGCAATCTTCTTTGGATATGTTAATGCAGTCAAAAGGTTGTGAACTAACTCTCCATACATTATCTGTGCTCCATGTGACGTTAGAAACCCTCTCTCCTTCCAGAGTAGGCCAAAGTCGTGCGCTACTCCGAAGGCATAGCGGCTATCTGTATAAACATTCACACACAATCCTGCACTGAGCTCACATGCTCGTGTTAATGCTATCAGTTCCGCTGCTTGAGCTGATTTCTGCGGTATGCGTGCTGTCTCCACTATTGTTTGTAATGTGGTAATTGCATACGCTGCTGAAGTCGTACCATCTGGTAGCTTCAGGCATGATCCGTCCACCCATAGTTCTCCATCTACATCTGTAAAGGGCGTATCCTGGAGATCAATACGACCCTTTGTCTGTTCCTCAGTTACAAGAATACAGTCATGTGCTTTTCGTGCTTCAGACTGAGTTTCCGGGAATGGCAACAATGTGGCTGGATTTAACGTTGCACACCTCTTTAACGTAATATGAGGAGCCAAAAGCGTCAATTCATATCCCGTTAAACGAGCACTGGTCAAATGCTGCGTCTTTGTCTGATTAAGCAGGGCATCAACAGCATGGGGAACTAATACCAACAGCTTATGAGATAACACAATTCCCTCGCTTTGGCGTATTGACACAGCTGTCGCCGCAACCGAGCGAAAACAACCAGGCAATGCTCGGGCAACAGGATCAAGTACGGCCGAAAAATATGCACAAGGGCGCTGCTTGTCACCGTGCATCTGCACTAAAACTGATAATGCACATCCATCTTTCTCATGTACATATAATGTAAAAGGCTTCGTATAATCAGGGGTGCCTAACACTGGTGCTGAGCAAAGGGCTTGTCGCAATTTCTGAAAGGCAATTTCACAACTATTTGACTAGGGAAGAGGAATTGGGGTATCTTTTGTCAAAAGTGCTAACAATGGCTTAGCTATGTGTGAAAACCCCAATATCCATTGCCTACAGAAAGAAGCAAGACCCAAAAATGCACGCCATCCTTCTGTGTGGACGGTACTGGCGTGTCCAAAATTGCTTGAATACGATCTGGTGTGAGTGCACGCCTCTCCTTAGACAAAAGGTGACCCAAGTAAGTGACCTTTGGTCTACAGAATTGCAATTTCTTCTTCGACACTTTGTGATTGTGTGATGCCAAAAAGGAAAGCAAGGATAACATGCACTTCTCACACAGCTCAGGAGTGTCGGCCGCCAACAAGATGTCGTCGACATATTGTATAAGGGCTACACCATCAGGCAGAACAAAGGAATCCAATTGTCGTTTCAATGCTTGACTGTAAATACTAGGACTCTCTGTATAACCCTGAGGGACTCTACAAAATCTGTAGGACCGATTATTCAAAGTGAAGCCGAAAAGGTACCGGCTATCAGGATGAATAGGAATCGAAAAGAAAGCATTTTTCAAATCGATAACCGAAAATGGGGTCGCCGTTGGCGGGACCAGAGTAAGCAGCGTCGTGATATCAGAAACCACAGGATACTGAGGTATCACTATCTTATTCACCTCCCTTAAGTCAATAATAAAACGATAAACCCTGGTATCGGTATCTTTCTTCAAAATGGGTAAAATAGGACTGTTGCAGACGTTGTAGGGAACTTCCTCCACTACTCCCACCTTTTCAAATCCTGCACAATCTGTATGAGTGCCTCCTCCCCCTCCTGGGAAATACGATATTGAGGGAGGCGTGGTAACACAGCACCCTCCTGGACATTAATGTGGACAGGCGGAATCACCATCTGTCCCACATCAGTATCCGAAGTGGCCCACAAAGTACGAGGGAGAGAAGCTAATACAGTATCCTCTGCAACCACACACATCCGTTCTGACATAGGGTGATTGTCATTTAATATCACACGTACTCCAGTAGGGGAGCAGCGGATCGTAGCTCTGAAGTGCTTAAGCATATCAAGACCCATAATGTTGTCAGGCGTGTTCGGAGCAAGAAAAAACGGACAGGGTGCAGAAAATTGGTCAACATGAAATACAAGGGGTTGGGATAGAGGGCTTCGAGAGAGTGTACCATCAAACCCTACCGATGTAACCATTAAGCCAGATGGGGGAGCCCTCGGAAACAATTGTTTGGACAGCGCACTGCGAGTAGCTCCTGTATCAACTAGGAACCAATCAGGAGAACCCAGAACACTTGCTGTAACATAAGGACCCTTCTGATCAACTGGCACTTCAACTGATTCCAACCCCCACCCAACGCAATCCTACGCATGCTGCGAATCATGGTACCCAGAGCGATCATTTCCAGCCATTTGATACTGATTTTGCCGATCAAACACATTAGGTCTATCTCGTTGCTGCACGGTAGGCTCAAAACGAGCACGATCATTGGGATTCCCTCTAAAATTCGAAAAGCCCCCTCTACCTCTCGGCGGTCCCTGACCACGTCCCTGACGGGGTGCATATAATACCGGACAATCCCTGGCCCAATGACCCAACTGTTTGCAATACGCACATTGATTTCTATTAACATCCGACCGACCCGAAGGGGGGCCATAAAATCCTCCTCTACCTCTCTCAACACCCCGACGAGGCGGACCATACACTTGTGCTAACATCACCTTAGTTTTCAAATCTTTCGATTTCTTCTCCTCATGCCCCTTCGCTTCTTGTTCCTGACGCTCATAATACTGAGCCATAGTCAGGAGGGATGCCGGAGACGAGGTGGACCAAGAGCTTTCACTCGCTTTTAACCCCTTCGATGCTCATGACGGAACGGTTCCGTCATGAGCATCGGTTGAGCTGTGCTCATGACGGAACCGTTCCGTCATGACCACGCCCGCGCTAGAACCCTTCAGCACCGCGGGGGAATCCGCGCAGCGCTGAAGGGGTTAAACGAGCTGCTATTCCCGGAAATAAATTCGCCACATATTTATCAACAAAAAGATGTCGACCCGTATCATCCGTAAGTGACTGGCCACTAAAATCATGAAATGTTTCCTCAAAACGCGTAAAGAAGTCTGAAACTGATTCATCAACCTTCTGTTTACACGAGGCTAACATATTCCAGTCAATCTTTTTAGGGGGAATAATCGTTTTCAACTTAGTCAAGATAGCAGCAGGAAGATCTAAAATAAGCTGGGGCGATTTTTGCGCTGGCTTTCTCTCCCTATCCTCATCCTCAATCTCAGACCATTTGGCCTTAAAAACGGCTTGATCATCCACCTTCCGCACAGATCGCCACATATCCGGTGGTAAAATAAGCCCAAAGAACAAATCTATATCTGCTAAAGTCATGGTACAAGAATTCAAGGCCCCTTCGACCTCTTCATAAAAGGCCGCTGGATTCTTGCGGGGGTCAGGCAATGCATTCTTCAATGCCATAACATCAGTCCTAGGCCAGGGAGTATAAACCCAATTATACACAAAATATCCCCTAGCATCGGGGGAAGACATGTCTGAACTAGTTCCTGCTCCTTTAGGAGGAACATACAAAGGTGCCGCCTCTAGACGATTGTTTCCCGCCGATGTGTGAATCCGATTGCTCCTTCTCCCCTGTCTTTTGGCGCGCTTTCTCTTTGAGTTCAAACGCCGCGTCCCGCAATGCAAACAGCCGTCGGACCGCATCGGGTACCTTAGAGGGAGAAAAGACACCGTTACGTAATGCTTTAGAATCTAATACTACATCATCAGGCTCAAAAACATCAGAATATTTCCGAAAGGCAGTAACCACTTCATCAGAAAAAGTTTCAACAAAATATAACTTTTCTCTATCCTGCCAACTTTAGAGATAGCTTGCCTTTAAGCGCACGAAAATAAATTTTCCGAAGCTCACCCATACGATCAGTTGATAACATGGACCGCGTGTCTACCTTATCCAAAACCGATCCAGAATCCTGTGACCTCGGGGCAGACGCGCCAACATAAGGGGGCGGAGAGCGATCTAATAAATGAAAATCATCTTCAAGATTGGTAAGGACAGGATAAAGTGGCTGGCGGACAGCATATTGACCCGATACTTGCAACCTACGCTCTTTCTCTTGTCTCTCCGCCAGTTCTCTTTCCTCCCCACGCTTCGCTTCCTGTGCTCTCACATGATCATTTTTCCGTTGCTCTTTATCAATCAGCGCTTTCTCACGTTTCTCCCGTTCACGCACTTCCTTCACCCATAACCGTACACATTCAAACATGTCTTGCCGAGCACGCCGTTTACACATACACTGTTCCACATACTCAATCTTACGCATATCAAACGATCCATACAAAGGCCATCGTAACTCAGGATCCTTTTTGGTGTATTTCCTCCACACTGTGCTGTACATTATAGAGGAAAGACCATGCTTCACATACATATCCCTATTAGGAGTCCCCTCTGGGGGGGCTGGAGCGGATTCCTCAAGATTTAACCGGTTTCCAAAGCAGCAGCACCACTTACGAAGTGCGCTAAAAGCAGGCATGCTCAAAAATAATGCAAAATATGCAGTATTATCAAAAAAAAATGGCACTTAAACGTTGCGCCGTTCAAATTTAAACAACTCCGGAGAAATATCTCCACATTACCTGCCTATATGTGTTGCAACGCATATATTCTCACAGTAATCCATACAAAACATGACCGGTCATCACAAATCAAACTCAAATAGCCAACCCAGGCTTCAAAACTCAGAGCAAGTACCGGACAACGGTTCTTACCAATCAAGAGTGTCCAGATTCCAACTGCCAAGTTCCAAAATTCGCCCAAACGGCTATCACACGGCAAACCGACAGAAGAGGTCTCAGTCGAGGACCGGCGCCACCCAGATGGTCAGCTCGGAAGGTAAGGAAGAAACCTTGGGATGCCAGGACTAAAAGACGCCGCTGGCAGTGATCACATCCCCTGCCAAATTCCTCACCTTCGTCACGACCAGTCCTTCGAGCATCCGAGTCGCCGATGAGCCCCACGTGACGGGCACCAATTGATGAGTACAGGCCCCAGCTAGGCCCGCAGATTACAAGGGTTCGCTCTCCTGTAACGAAAGCTAGAAGGAAGTTGGCACGGAAACTGCAAATACAAAGACAGAGTTTATTAACCCTTAAGGGTGGTCCTACAACCTACACAACACTCTTAGTATTGCATAGAGTAGCACAAAGAACTTGCGTACGTGGTCCCCTTTTATACACAACAGAGGGGCTCATAAGTGGGTGGATACAACATAGAGCAAAATTCATTACCATTTATGGACATTTTCGATACAGGATCAATATATGGGCGGAGTTAACAATTTCCTGAGCCCGCGAAAACATGGTCAAACAAGGACTAACTGATAACAGATGTGGTCAAGTCTGTGCATGCGCCAGACGGACAAAGGAGCTATTTATAGACTGTTACTTGGCAGATTACAAGAGCAACTAGCGAAAAGGTAGGACTCTTCTCGTGCAAAGCACGTGGAGACATGACAATACAAAATGGAGTCCGGACATCAGTCAACATAAGACAAGGAACACGTTTTAACTCAAAGAGAATTCATGTCTTCAGTGAATGCTTAATCATATCGCTGTTTTAGTTTTCAACACCAAAGCAGACACTGTGAGGTATTTAAGGTGTTATAATAATAAATATATATTCGTATAACTTCTGTGTGGTTCTCCTTTCATTTAACCAATGCAATAGGATCGCATTCTGTTAAAACAAGCTGTCTAACATTTCTTCAAGACTTAGCCTGAAGGCTGCTCTCCACAGCTACCACTTGGATAGCTTTCTATAAAGGTTGTCTTTAACCTATCATCAATAAGGGGTTGTTTGGACTGGTACAGGGTGCCCACTATTACTAGTGGACAGCATATACCCGGCCAACTTCTCACATACAGATAGCTTTCTAAGGTTATCTTTGACCTCTTAAATCATCATAAGGGTTGTTTGGACTGGTGCAAGGTGCCCACTTTAATTAGTGGACATCATATATCAGACCAACTTCTCACATTGTATATTCAATAAACACCTAAAGTCAATTAAAATAATGGTAGTCAAAGGTCATCACTTGGTTCCAATACATGGGAGCGCCTCTGGCACTACACTAACCACTTTTTGAAGCCCTCCACCAATGACACCAAGAGGGGTATTGACAAGTTCTGGAAAGTCAGCCAAGTTATGTTCCTAGACCTGACCTGGCTATTATGTAAGATACTTGGCATGGTGGTAGTCACCAAGGAGACAGATACAACAGTAGAACCTGACACCCTAGCGGGTTGAACCCAACCGATGCTCTACTTTTTGGGTATCAGCATCTGTAAACTGTCTGTGGAACACAGGTGTTCAGTCCCATCAACTCAAAATTGATAGAACTCATCACTGCGAAGGCAGATCCAATGGCATGCTATTTGGGGACAAGTTTGTCACAGACTTGGACAAATTTTTCTATACCTTTAAGGGTCTCAAAAATGCCCTGTCGTCTTTTCCAAAGGTTTTCTACGAATGCCTTTTTTCCAAGGCTGGCCATTACAGAAAGCGACCAACCGGCCACACCAATATACAAAGCCCCCAGACTTTCAATCCACCGAGAGGCCATGGTTAATCCAAGCAAAACTGAGAAACCTTTTACCCCGCCCAAGTCCTAGGAGATCACTATCACTATTGGAGAGGGTCTCTATGTTTCCAAGGTACACCGCTGGATCAACTCCCCAAAGTACGGCTGATTCAACCTTCTTTCGCTGTCTTGGGGGCAAGACTCAATACTTTCACTCCAGATGAACTTCACTGACTGCCGGCCCATGGGTACCGCAGGCAGTGACAGGATTCAAGCTGGAGTTCTTTGATGTTCCCACCCAACCCTCTCCTCCCTGACCCACCAATTTTCCCAATAAAATCAATACTTTATTCAAGCAGAAATAAACAAACCTGCTAAATGGCTCACTTTGCCCTTGCCAACTAGATCCTTCTGGTTTTCATGACAATGTTTTTGATGAACGAACGGGGCAGGGGTTCCTGGCTAGTTATCAACCTTAAGGAGTTCAACAGGTGGAATACATACAGCCATTTCAAAATGGAGGGAATTACCCCCACCGGTTCTTCTCAGAGAAAAGGACTGGGGGTACACCTGAACTTGAAGGATGCATACATCTCCATTCCATTATTTCTTCCTCACCAGAAAATCCTCCAGTTTGTGTGAGACGATCAATGGTACAGGTTCAAGGAGCTCTCCTTCAGCCCATCTTTCACTCCTTGGTGTTTTTTCAAGGTCATGCTCCCAGTATTCAAAAGCCTTCACTCAAGAGGTGATCATCTGATTATCTACTTAGACAACAGTATCTTAATGACACAAGACAAGCAAATACTGGTACGTCATTTGAACAGGAAGATCCATCTACTTGCATGGAATTCCTGGGGTTTCAAATCGACTCCCTATCTTCCCAGTTCTCCCTTCTGCCACAGACATTATGCACAGTCCAGAAGGAGATCAGTTTCACCCTTCCCAAAGACAAAGTGTCCTTGAGTGGGCTAGCCAGGATAGTAGGAATATTGTCTTCCTCTATCTAAGCCATGTTCCCGGCCCCTCTTAAATACAGAGCCCTCGAGTGCTTAAGGATCTACCATCTTCAGAAGGGAGTAGCTTACTAAAAATTGATTGTTCTAACTCTGCAGACCAGAACAGAACTTCAATGGTGGTTGTGTAGGATGGTGGAATCTGACTGCATGGTTGCCCCAACTTTTTTCATGGTGTTTTGATGGTTTTTGACCTGCTATTCAGTTCCCCAGCCTATCTGCTTTCTCTTCTAAATTGATTGCATGTACTTTAGGTACAAAACAGATTGGATTCTGCGGTACCCTTGTGAGTCCCTAGTATATGATATACTATGTACGCAGGGTAGATAGTTACCCCAGATGCCTACCAGGGGCTGAAGCATGTATTATGCCACCCCAGTGGAAAGCCAAGCAAAATGACACCACAGGTCTGCTAATGCATCCTGGGTAAGGTGGTGCATGCAGCCCTTACTGAGGTATAGGTTCACTATACCTCACCTATCACTGCACATGAGAACCTATAAGTCACCCCTATGGCAGGCCTTATCAATCCTGAAGGTAGGGTGCTTGGTTATATGTGAGAGGGTCCCCAGGCATGAGCAGAGCCCCTCTGCAGCCTTCGGAATCTCTTCTCTGGGGTTGTCAGTGGTGCATCCTGACCATATACTCTTAAGTGCATTATATCTAAAACGGTTAATGCTAACTTTGGACTGGTGGCACGGAAACATGTCCTGTTTGGTGTCAAACACCTTGGAAACACACCCCAACATCAGTTCTTGATGTGGAAGTATGATCCCAAAGCGATACCAAAGGGGATGATGGACGGAGCGTTAGAGCAAATCAAACACTCACCCCCAGTCAACTGATCTGGGTTTAATCCATCATCATTCTTTAGCTCACTCAACCACCCCAGTTCAGACATGGCCATATGCAAATAAGTCTGACCCTGTGCCTCATGGAAACATTCCAGCCCGAACTGCCAAGCCATGTCTTCCCTGGACCGGAAACAAGCATCCTGGGACCGGTTTTGGGTTCATAACCCTCGTCAGCCAGGCTATCTTGAATCCAGTGGCAAAGTGAGCAAGGGACCCACGTCTGGGCATTCCCTGCAAACTTAGGGCGAACAAAGCGATACCAAAGGGGATGATGGACGGCGCGTTAGAGCAAATCAAACACTCACCCCAGTCAACTGATCTGGGTTTAATCCATCATTATTCTTTAGCTCACTCTACCACCCCAGTTCAGACATGGTCATATGCTAATCAGTCTGACCCTGTGCCTCATGGAAACAGTCCATCCCGAACTGCCAAGCCATGTCTTTCCTGGACTGGAAACAAGCATCCTGGGACCCGTTTCGGGTTCATAACCCTTGTCAGCCAGGCTATCTTGAATCCAGTGGCAAAGTGAGTATGGGACCCACGTCTGGGCATAACCTGCCAACTTCGGGCGAACAAAGCGAAACCAAAGGGGATGATGGATGGAGCGTTAGAGCAAATCAAACACTCACCCCCAGTCAACTGATCTGGGTTTAATCCATCATCATTCTTTAGCTCACTCTACCACCCCAGTTCAGACATGGCCATATGAAAATCAGTCTGACCCTGTGCCTCATGGAAACATTCCAGCCCGAACTGCCAAGCCATGTCTTCCTGGACCGGAAACAAGCATCCTGGGACCGGTTTCGGGTTCATAACCCTTGTCAGCCAGGCTATCTTAAATCCAGTGGCAAAGTAAGCAAGGGACCCACGTCTGGGCATACCCTGCCAACTTAGGGCGAACAAAGTGATACCAAAGGGGATGATGGACGGCGTGTTAGAGCAAATCAAACACTCACCCCCAGTCAACTGATCTGGGTTTAATCCATCATTATTTTTTAGCTCACTCCACCACCCCAGTTCAGACATGGCCATATACAAATCAGGCTGACCCTGTGCATCATGGAAACATTCCAGCCCGAACTGCCAAGCCATGTCTTCCCTGGACCGGAAACAAGCATCCTGGGACCGTTTGGGGTTCATAACCCTCGTCAGCCAGGCTATCTTGAATCCAGTGGCAAAGTGAGCAAGGGACCCATGTCTGGGCATACCCTGCCAACTTAGGGCGAACAAAGCGATACCAAAGGGGATGATGGATGGAGCGTTAGAGCAAATCAAACACTCACCCCCAGTCAACTGATCTGGGTTTAATCCATCATCATTCTTTAGCTCACTCCACCACCCCAGTTCAGACATGGCCATATGCAAATCAGTCTGACCCTGTGCTTCATGGAAACAGTTCATCCTGAACTGCCAAGCCATGCCTTCCCTGGACCGGAAACAAGCATCCTGGAACCGGTTTTGGGTTCATAACCCTCGTCAGCCAGGCTATCTTGAATCCAGTGGCAAAGTGAGCAAGGGACCCACGTCTGGGCATACCCTGTCAACTTAGGGCGAACAAAGCGATACCAAAGGGGATGATGGACGGAGCGTTAGAGCAAATCAAACACTTACTCCTAGTCAACTGATCTAGGTTTAATCCATCATCATTCTTTAGCTCACTCCACCACCCCAGTTCAGACATGGCCATATGCAAATCAGTCTGACCCTGTGCCTCATGGAAACAGTCCAGCCCGAAATGCCAAGCAATGTCTTCCCTGGACCGGAAACAAGCATCCTGGGACCGGTTTCGGGTTCATAACCTTCGTCAGCCAGGCTATCTTGAATCCAGTGGCAAAGTGAGCAAGGGACCCACGTCTGGGCATACCCTGCCAATTTAGGGTGAACAATGCGATACCAAAGGGGATGATGGTCGGAGCGTTAGAGAAAATCAAACACTCACCCCCAGTCAACTGATCTGGGTTTAATCCATCATCATTCTATAGCTCACTCCACCACCCCAGTTCAGACATGGCCATATGCAAATCAGTCTGACCCTGTGCCTCAGGGAAACAGTCCAGCCCGAACTGCCAAGCCATATCTTCCCTGGACCGGAAACAAGCATCCTGGGACTGGTTTTGGGTTCATAACCCTCTTCAGCCAGGCTATCTTGAATCCAGTGGCAAAGTGAGCAAGGGACCCACGTCTGGGCATACCCTGCCAACTTAGGGTGAACAAAGCGATACCAAAGGGGATGATGGATGGAGCGTTAGAGCAAATCAAACACTCACCCCCAGTCAACTGATCTGGGTTTAATCCATCATCATTCTTTAGCTCACTCCACCACCCCAGTTCAGACATGGCCATTTGCAAATCAGTCTGACCCTGTGCCTCATGGAAACAGTCCTGCCCGAACTGCCAAGCCATGTCTTCCCTGGACCGGGAACAAGCATCCTGGAACCGGTTTCTAGAGGAAGACCCTTCTAGAGGGAGAGACATGACAGTACTGGTATACCCAGTACAAATCTAATAGAGCCCTAGCATCACAAAATGGATGCTGCAGCCACAGACACGGGTCTGGCCTCCTGCTACTGACTGAAACTTCAGCAGGGGAGGCCTGGACAATAGGTTTCCTGTCACTGGGAGCGGTAACTACCTCCCAGACAGGCTTATGTGTATTGGGGCTGGGTGGGAGCACACTCGGAGTGCACTGGGGGCAAATTTGGTGTCCCTGTGCATAGTCCAGCTCAAACCAGTTCAGGGGCTTCCAGACCCTGCTCTGGCGTGAAACTGGAAAAAGGAAATGGGTGTAGCCACCCCTCTTTCCAAACCCTCCCATAGGTGGGTCCCCAGAGCTAGTCCAACCCCTTCCTTAAATATAAGTAAGGAACCTCTGTAACCAGAACGTTAGATATCCCAGGATAAAACTCTGAAGCTGAATCCTGGAACTTCAAAGCTCTAATAAAGACTAGAGGACTGAAGAAATCTCCCTTGGGGTCAAGGAGTGACTCCCTTGCTTGGCAGGCACCAATGAAGCATTTTGCAGGGCTGTGTCTCCGAAGCTCCCGCCGGACTCCGAAGTATTTGCAGCCCAGGAAGAGGATTTCCAGACATCTCAGAGGCCGTCCCGAGTCGCCAGCAAAGCTGAGACCTGCAGCCATCGTGAGTAGCGTGGAACCGGAACTCCTGGTCACCTTGCACTTTTGCAAGTGCATTGACTTCTTGACATCACTTAAAGTCGTGCTTGGGCTCACTTGTAGCCCCCACCTCAAGCGCAGAATCCACTGAAGATTGTCAGCCTAGTCACCCGAGTGACCTGTGTGCCGCCATTTTGTGTTTCTTCTAGAGGTCCCTTTGCAATCCCTGGTCTGTGAACTGGTGGGTCCCTGAGGGGGTAACTTTGGTTTTCCTTGGGCTTCCCTGGTTGCTGCAGATGCGCCCGACTCCCTACCAAGTGGTGAGTCCCACAGACCTTGCTGGTCTACACCGAAGCATTTTTTTTCCTTTCTTTGTGGGTTGCTGTTGCCAAGGCTTGTTGTGTCCAATCTGGGCACCGACACTGCAGCACTCTACATTGTTTGTGGGACAGCTCGAATCCAGCTCCTGGTCATCCTCGACGCCTCCTGGTCCTCGTGGCTGAAGAATCTAGCTTCACCTCCTTTACCTGAAATCACATGATATCGGTGGGCATCCGCCTATTGCCTTCCTGGTCACTGGCAAGTGACCCAGACTCTGTCCCCTCTGCTTTCAGGCTCTTCTTGACTTTGATCCAGGCTTGGATCTCTTCGGACACTTCGCATCTTCCCGGCAGCAGCACTTCTTTGCCAGCTCCCATTGAAATCGACGACGTGACCCAACGCCATTTGACACCTATGCACCCGGCTTCCCTGGGTGAGGTAACTCGAGTACTCCGGTACTCCCGGTGGTGTTGCCCCAAGAACTTTCTAAGTCCCAAAGGGTTTGGTCCTGACTCGTTTCTAAGTGTCCCTAATCTTTAAAAAGCTAACCGTGACTTTCCCCATAGAAGCTAACGGGAGCTAACGGCTGTGATCTCACACTACACACGGCCCCTGTGGGTCACCTGTGTCGCTACCTTAGGTGGTTCCTTGGGGTCCCAGCGACTCTACAGGCTCTAGGCCTTGTGTCTAGTTAAGTCGTGGTTCTTATACCACTATTTTAGTATATGGTTTGGCTCGCTTCTAGGGCCTGACGTGTATTTGGGCTTATTACTGTTATATTTGAAGTGTAACTTATGTGTTTTGACCACTAGCCTCATAAAGTGACTAGGAGGGTGTGTTTAGAAATAAATACATATATTTTATACATATACCTGGTGTGGTTGTCTTTCATTTAGCCATTCAAGAGATTATAGACTGGTAAAACAAGCTGCTTTACATTCCTTCAAGACTTAGCCTGAAGGCTGCTCTCCATAGCTACCACTAGGATAGCTTTCAATAAAAATTGTCTTTAACCTATCATCAATAAGGGGTTGTTTGGACTGGTACAGGGTGCCCACTATAACTAGTGGACAGCATATATCAGGCCAACTTCTCACATTGGTGTGCGGTGTGTGGGATTCCAGCTTGCTATTATTTTACCAGATAATCTCAATTGAGTGACTAACTGAAAACCACTAAAGGTGCCCTAGGTACATATAATACAAGCTTTAGAATACAGTAAGATCTACTGAACTTAGAGTTGTGTGTAAAGGGCTTGGCACACCCTTTCTACAACTCAAGAGTGTTTAGTAGGCCACACTGGAGTAGGTAGTGCAATATACCACACCTCACTAGTAATGTCTTCAAGGCCAGGAACCAGTGGGTCCCTGCCAGAAGCCAATGGGCTTCTAGTTTCCAGGTATGATAACCTCCCATTCATGGAACTGAGAGCATTATGCACAGCTAGGAAACTGAAGATAGGCAAAAGTCCAAGCACCCTGCATCTCATAGAGGTACTCAGGCTGGATGATCTCAGAAGACCTATAGGGTCTGAAGGGGTAGGCAGAGTGGGTGGTACAGCACATAAGGAAGGGCCTAGGGGTGAAACTCCCCATGCCCTGACCTCTGATGCTGGCCAGGCAGATGACAATGATCTGGACGTTGAAAATCCAGCTCCCCTGGAAGATGAGGTGGAAGGCCACAATGGTCCCCTCTTTTTCCCTCCTGGAAGAGTTGGTGGTGGGCCTAGAAGGTCTAGATCTCCATCATTGCAGTCTAACCATTCTGGTTCATCTATAGGGACCTCTATCTCTTCTCATAGGAGGGAAACCTCACAGGAGAGGAGGGAGAGACTGCTTAAGTATGGGGAAGATTAGCTTGCAATCAGAAAGAAGCAGGTAGCCCTTGATAAGGAGGCCCTAGAGCTCTACAGAGCTAGAAAAAAGTTGGGACTAGAGTCCCATGGTGGCATCAACATCCCTAGAGATAGTGAGAGGTCTTATGACCATAGAAACCATAATCAGATTGTCCCTCCCTACCAGAGTGGGGATCACATCCACAAATGGATAAATGCTCTGGAAAGGGCCTGTAAAGTTCAAAGGGTCCCCCAGGCGCAGTGGGCAGCAATCGTAGGGCTCTCCTTTGCAGACAAAGGTAGAGATAAGCTCCTCACTGTTAGAGAAGAAGATGCTGACAATTACAAGGTCTTGAAGAGTGCTCTGATTCATGGGTTTGGCCTAACCACTGAACAGTATAGGTTGAAGTACAGAGATACCCAAAAGGCTCAGACTCAAGGCTGGGTTGACTTTGTAGACTGTGCTACCAAGGCTCTGGAAGGTTTGCATGACTTTCAAGGATTGTACAATTTGATTATGAGGGAGCAGATCCTTAATAATTGTCAAAAACAGCTTTTACACCAGTACCTGGTGGACTCTGATCTGACCTCTCCCCAAGAATTGGGAAAGAAGGCAGACAAATGGGTCAGAACCAGGGTAAGGCCTAAAAGTCAGGGTGGTGACCAGAAGAAAGATTCTACCAAGTCCCAAGAGGGATAAATCTAACGATAAGTCCCCTACAGGGCCCCAAAAGTCCTCCCCTGTGGGTGGGTCCCAAACTCCTTCCTCCCCTGAAAAGAAACCATATTGCCATGTTTGTAAAAAGCCTGGCCACTGGAAAACCGGTCCCAGTTGACCCAGGAATGGCAATAAAGAAAGTGTTCCTCCAATTAATACTACCACTCCTCCTGGTACTACTAGTAGTAATCCCCCCGGCGGTAACATTGCACCCAAAAAGTTAGGTGCATTCTCATGGGGAAGAGAGGTGGGCACTAGTTTAGACAGGTCCCCCTCACCAGCCTGCTCAGTCTGTGATGGTGGTATGGGATTTGCCACTTTTACCATGGGCCCCAACTCTTTGGATAAATACAGACCGGAACCCTTGACCAATGGTCAAAAAGCTTGGGCATTCAGAGACACAGGGGCTAGTGTCACCATGGTGACAGGGAAACTAGTCCCCCCTCAGCAGCTTTTACCTGAGTTTAAGTACCAGGTGACCAACATAGATGGTATCAGGATAGATCATCCCATGGCCATAGTCAATCTCAGCTGGGGAGGGGTCACTGGCTCAAAGAGAGTGGCAGTGTTCCCAAACATGCCTGTGGATTGCCTGTTGGGCAATGATCTGGACATTTCAGCCTGGGCTGAAGTTGAGATACAGGCCCATTTAAGAATGTTAGGCCTCCCTGAGAAGGTTGATGGGGCTGTGGTGGCCACAGCCCCACCCAAAGGAAATTTTGAAGTGAAGGAGCCTGAAAGAATGGTCCACAAGAGAGTACAGGGGTTGAAGGAAAGTGTTCATCTCCCCAGACTTTAGGTAAAGGTCATCCTCCTCAGGGAACTGATCCTACCCCTAGTGAAGGAACTGCCCCAGAGGTAGTCAGGCCTGTCTTGGCAACACCTCTGATGGCAGGGGACCCTTCCAAGGTGGTACCCAGTCTGGAGCAGGTAACCTGCCCCTCTCTACCATGCCTCAGTCAGCCCAGGGCTGCAGAGGTCAGGGAGGTCAGTGGACCCCACAGGGCCCCCTGTCCAGAGGACCCCCCCATCAGCAGATTAGGGGCACCCAGTCTAGTAGCCCTAGCCAGGCAAAAATTCCTCAACACCCTGAGGGATCTTCCATACCTTTGTGTAGGGACCTCCCCCAGAAGGTCTCTATTGGGCAAGGGCAAACCTGGGACCAAAAGGTTCCAAACCTACCCTGTCCCTCCAGTGTTCCACCCAAAGGGACCCAACCCCCAGCTGTAGGCAATCAAAGGTTGACCCTTAGAGCAAAGTGCAACTCAGTCATGGAAAGAGAGGCATACATAGTGACCAGTGATCTGAGGAAGCTGAGGCCAAAATTATTAGGGCCTCACTTCCCTACTCAGACACCTCTCCAGCCTTTGTCTTTACCAAAACACACCACAGGTAGTAATTCCCCATGGTGGAGACCCTCTCGTACACTTAGGGTGAGGGATAGCTTAGTGGACCATAAGACAGGGGGTAACCATGCTAGTGCAGGTACTTCCTTATATGGCCACTTAGTCAATAAAAGGCTCAACTGGCCAAGGTTAGCCCTATCTCCTTTCGTTTGGGAGGTTATGTAGGAAGGTGGAACCTGACGGCATGGTTGCCCCCACTTTTTTCCTGGTGTTTTGATGCTTTTTGACTTAATTTGGCTGGGAACCTTCTATTCAGGTCCTCAGACTATCTGCTTTCTCTTATAAATTGATTGCTTGTAATTTAGGTACACCACAGATTGTATCCTGAGGTACCCTTGTGAGTCGCAAGTATATGGTTTACTATGTACCCAGGGCATAGGTACCCCAGAGGCCTACCAGGGGCTGAAGCATTTATTATGCCACCCCTGGAAAGCCATGCAAAATGACAACACAGGTCTGCTAATGCAGCCTGGGTAAGGTGGTGCATGCACCCCTTACTGAGGTATAGGTTTGCAATACCTCACCTATCACTGCACATGGTAACCTATCAGTCACCCCTATAGCACGCCTTATCAATCCTGAAAGCAGGGTGCTTGGTTATATGTGAGAGGGTGCCCAGGCATGAGTTGAGCCCCTCTACAGCCTTCGGAATCTCTTCTCCGGGGTTGTCAGTGGTGCAGCATGACGATATACTCTTAAGTGCATTAAATGTAAAACGGTTAATGCTAACTTTGGACTGGCTGCATGGAAACATGTTGTGTTTGGTGTCACACACCTTGGAATCATACCCCCACATCAGTTCTTGATGTGGGAGTATGATCCCACCCTTCTAAAGGGAGAAACATGACAGTACTGGTATACCCGGTAGAAATCTAATAGAGCCCTGCCATCACAAAATGGATGCTGCAGCCACAGACACGGGTCTGGCCTCCTGCTGCTGACCGAAGCTCCGGCAGGGGAGGCCTGGACAATAGGTTTCCTGTCACAGGGAGGTGTAACCACCTCCCAGACCAGCGTATGTGTATTGGGGCTTGGTGGGAGCTCTCTCTGAGTGCTTTGAAGTCCTGCACTGGGGGCACATTTGGTGTCCCTGTGCATAGTCCAAACTGGTTCAGGGGCTTCCAGCCCCTGCTCTGGTGTGAAACTGGACAAAGGAAATGGGTGTAGCCACCCCTCTTTACAAACCATCCCATAGGTGGGTCCCCAGATCTAGTCCAACCCCTTCCTTAGGTATAAGTAAGGAACTTCTGCAACCAGAACTTTAGATATCCCTGGATGAAACTCTGAAGCTGAATCCTGGAACTTCAACTCTCTACTAAAGACTAGAGGACTGAAGACTTCTCCCTTGGGGTCAAGGAGTGACTGCCCTGCTTGGCAGGCACCAACAAAGCATTTTGACGGTCTGCATCTCTGAAGCTCCTGCCGGACCCCAAAGTATTTGCAGCCCAGGAAGAGGATTTCCAGACATCTCAGAGGCCGACCTGAGTCCCCAGCAAAGCTGAGACCTGCAGCCCTTGTGAGTAGCATGGAACAGGAACTCCTGGTCATCATGCACTTTTGCAAGTGCATTGACTTCTCGACATCTCTTGAAGTTATGCTTGGGCTCACTTGTAGCCCCCACCTCAAACACAGAATCCACTGAAGATTGTCAGCCTAGTCACCCCGAGTGACATGTGGGCTGCCATTTTGTGTTTTGTCTTGAGGTCCCTTTCCGATCCATGGTCTGTCAACTGGTGTGTCCCTGAAGGAGTAACTTTGATTTTCCTTAGGCTTCCCTGTTTGCTCCAGACGTGCCCCGACTCCCTATCAACTTGTGAGTCCTACAGACCTTGCTGGTCTGCACCGAAGCATCTTTCTCCTTTCTGCTTGGGTTGCTGTTGCCAAGGCTTGTTTCGTCCAATCCGGGCATCGACACTGCAGCACTCAACATCGTTTCTTGGTCAGCTCAAATCCAGCTCCTGGTCATCCTCGAAGCCTCCTGGTCCTCATGGCTGAAGAGTCAATCTTCACCTCCTTCACCTGAAATCAGCCGACCTCTGTGGGCATCCGCCTATCGTCTTCCTGGTCACTGGCAAGTGACCCAGACTCTGTCCCCTCTACTTTCAGGTTCGTCTCGACTTTTATCCAGGCTTGGATCTCGTCAGACACTTCGCATCTTCGCGGTAGCAAGAGGCACTTGTCTGTGCGAAATGTGTTTGTTGCGTCTGTTTGTAGCAAATCTCAAGTTTGAAAAAGAAGAAAAGAAAAACTACAGACTATGGATACATTTGTCGACTACTGAAAGTCGATTTCTGGTGAATGGATTTGTCTTGTTTATATGTTGCCATTCATCCTTTATGTTCTATAGTGTTTGATGTATGATCATTTGAGGCGGGCAACATTGGTGTAAAAGGATATATTATTTGTTACTATATTGGGTGGTGCAGTGATTAATTCCACCTAGCTGCCACTATTTCCTCAACTGGAGTGAGGAAATAGGGTTTTTCTAGCAAAGAACCCTGCTAGGAGTTCTAAGCATTCTTCCCTGGACCACTGGCCTCTGGGGGAGATCCTTCCACATCTGGCTCCCTACCCCCAACAAACTGCCGTCTGATTCTAAGATAAAGTTCAGATGGGAACAAAATATGGCCTTACCATTCCAGGCAGTCATGTGATCCAACCTGTGAGAAGTTGGCCTGGTATATGCTGTCCACTAGTTATAGTGGGCAACTTGTATCAGTCCAAACAACCCCTTATGGGGAATAGGTCAAAGACAACCTTTATTGAAAGCTATCCTAGTGGTAGCTATGGAGAGCAGCCTTCAGGCTAAGTTTTGAAGGAATGTAAAGCAGCTTGTTTTACCAGTCTATAATCGCTTGAATGGCTAAATGAAAGACAACCACGCCAGGTATATATATAAAATATATGTATTTATTTCTAAACACACCCTCCTAGTTTCTTTATGAGGCTAGAGGTCAAAACACATAAGTTACACTTCAAATATAACAGTAATAAGCACAAATACACGTCAGGCCCTAGGGGAGAGCCAAACCATATACTAAAATAGTAGTATAAGAACCACGACTTAACTAGACACAAGGCGTAGAGCCTGTAGAATCGCTGGGACCCCAAGGAACCACCCAAGATAGTGACACAGGAGACCCACGGGAGCTGTATGCAGTGTGGAAACACAACCGCGGGTTCCTATTATCTTCTATGGGCAATATTGCGGTTGGAATTTTAAAGATTAGGGACACTTCTAATCGAGTCAGGACCAAACCCTTTTGGACTTAAGAAGTTCTAGGGCTAGCACCCACGAAAGCACCGGAGTACTCTAGTTACCTCACCCAGGGAAGGCGGGTGCATAGGTGTCTTTTGGTGTCAGGTCGCGTCGTCGATTCCAATGGAAGCCTGCAAAGAACTGCTGCTGCCGTGAAGAGAAGTGTCCGAAGAGATCCAAGCCTGGATCTAGGATGTAAGGAACCTGAAAGCAGAGGGGACAGAGTCTGGGTCACTTGCCAGTGACCTAGGGCAGGATGGGCCAATGCCCACAAATGTCGGGTGCTTCAGGTGAGTTGATGGGTGTCTTGACTCTTAAGCCATGAGGTCCAGGAGGTGTCAACAAAGTCCAAGAGCCGCATTCGATCTGTCCCACAAAGTCTGTCGAGTGCTGCGGTGTCGGCGACCAGAATGGACCCAACAAGCCTTGGCAACGGCAAGTCACAGGAATTCAGAGAAAGGACTGCGGTGCAGACCAGCAAGGTCTAAGGGACTCACCCAGCAAAGGTAAGTTGGGGCACTTCTGGAGCAACCAGGTAAGCCCAATCAGAAAAGGAGTCGCCTTCATGGGGACCTGCTAGCTAACGCGCGCTAGTGATCGCGATGGAGCCACAAGTGGTCGCACTTGAAGCTGGCCCACGGGTCACTAGTGGAGTGGAGGCCAACAATCTTTGGTGCAGAAGGTGCTCAAGGCTGGGGCTACTAAGAGCCCAAAGCACAACTTTGAGGAGGACCAGGAAGATAGTGTTGCTGCAAAAGTTCACGGTGTCCAGGGGTCATGGTTTCACGTCACCCACAATAGCCACGGGCCTCAGCTTTGCTGTGAACTCAGGGTAGCCTCTGAGAAGTCTGGAAATCTACATCTGGGGATACAGAGACTTTGGCGTCCGGCGGGAACTTCAGAATTGCAGACTGGTCAGTTGCTTCTATGGTGCCTGCCAAGCAGGGGAGTCACTCCTTGACCCCAAGGGAGATTTCTTCTGTCTTCTAGTCATGATAGAAAGTTGAAGTTCCAGGATATATGTTGCAGAGTTTCGTCCAGGGTAATCTAAAGTCCTAGGGACTGGATTCCTATACTTATACGAAGTTTAGGGGATGGACTAACTCTAAGGCCCCACCTATGGGTGGGTCAGGAAAGAGGGGTGGTTACACCCATTTCCTTTGTCCAGTTTCACGCCAGAGCTGGGGCAGGTAGCCCCTGCAACTGGTTTGAACTGGAGTATGCACAGGGACACCAAGTGTGCCCCCAGTTCAGAACTTCAAAGCACCAGAGAGTGCTCCCGCCCAGCCCCAATACACATCAGCCTGTCTTGGGAGGTGGTTACACCTCCCCTCGACAGGAAACCTATTGTCCAGGCCTCCCCTGCCGGAGTTTTGGTCAGCAGCAGGAGGCCAGACCCGTGTCTATGGCAGAGGCATCCATTTTGTGATGCCAGGGCTCAGGAAAGTCGTACTGGGTTTACCCAGTGTGAACATGTTTCTCCCTCTAGAAGGGTGGAATGCTACCCCTGCCTCCAGAAGTGGTGGGGGTAGTATCCCAGAGCGGTTGACACCAAACATGACACGTTTTGTGGCAGCCATTCCAAAGTTAGCATTTACCGCGAGGTTATAATGCACTTAAGAGTACATGGTATGGCTGTATCACAGAACTGCCATAAGGAAGTATTTACGAAAGCTGCAGTGGGGCTCAGCTCATGCATGGGCACCCTCTCACATAAAACCAAGCATTTTGCCTTCAGGATTGTCAAGGCCTGCCATAGGAGTGGCTTATAGGTTTATATGTGTCTGTGTAGGGTAGTGATATAGGTAGCTTATACCACAGTAAGGGGTGCAAGCACACCTTTACCCAGGCTGCAGTAGCATACCTGTGGCGTCATTTTGGAGTGCTTCCCAGGGGTGGCATAATATATGCTGCAGCCACTGGTAGGCCTCTGAGGTACCTATGCCCTAGGTACATAGTATACCATATACTTGGGGCTTATAAGGCACTCCAGAATCCAATTAGATATGTACCTAATGTTCATGGAAACCATTTTAGAGAGGAAGCCAATAGACGGGGCCCTGAATAGCAGGATCCCAGTCCAACTAAGTCATAAACCAGCAAGACACCAGGAAAAAAGTGGGGGCAACCATATAGTCAGATTCCACCTTCCTACACTCCCTTCCTCTCCGAACCCACCGATTCCAACTGTGGAGTTCCCCAAGGATCATTTCTCAGCCCCACGCTCATCAACATCTACATGGCCCCCCTCGCTGCCATCGTTGGACAGCATGGGCTCAGCACTGTATCCTACACCTACGACACCCAGCTCATCCTCTCACTCATGAAGAATTACGAAGACACCAAACTCTGTTTCCAGGAAGGAATAAAGAATGTGGCAGCCTGGAAGAAATAAGCTGTTTGAAGCTCAACTCTGAGATGACAGAGGTCCTCATCCTCGGACCCTGCACCTCCGCTTGGGACAACACCTGGTGGCCCACCACCCTCGGGAGTCCGCCCACCCCCACAGACCACGCACAAAACCTCGGTATCACCTTCGACTACTGCCTCTCCATTAACCACCAGATGAACGCCACGCCTCCACCAATTTCAACTGCCTATGCATCCTCCGCTAGATTTTCAAATGGATCCCCCGACTGCAGGAGAACCGTCACCCACGCACTCATAACTAGCAGGCTGGACTACAGCAACTCCCTATATGCCCGTATCAACAGAACCCTTCTACACAAACTCCAACAATCCAAAACACTGCAGCCAGACTCATGCTTGGACACCACCTCACAAACATATGACCCAACACCTACAAGACCTCCACTGGCTCCCTGTCGAAAAGAGGGTCACCTTCAAACTCCTCACCCACGCTTACAAATCACTCAACAACATCGCAACAAAATACCTCAACGAGAGATTATCCTTCCACGCACCCAAGAAGAACCTCCACTCCGGTGACTTTGCCCTGGCAGAGGTCCCCCGCATCTGCAGAAACAGAACAGGCAGCACAGTCTTTCTTCCATATCAAATCCAAGACCTGGAACGAGCTCCCTGTGAACATCAGACGTTCTCCGACCCTGCACACATTCAGGATGGACCTCAGGACCTGAATCTTCAACTGATCCGGAGCTGCTCCCCCAGCGCCTTGAGACCATCACGGGTGAGTAGAGGACTATAGAAAACCCTGATTGATTGACTGATTGAATATCTTGCTCTGCTCTAGGAAATGACACATGCAAAAACAACAGTTGATGGACAGAATGCAGAACAATGTCATACATTCACCCCAGTACAGAGATCTGGGTCTAAATCCATTGTTTTTTTTGCTCACCATGCCGTTCCAGTTTGAACCCAGCCATATGCAAATCAGTCTTGACCCTGTGCCTCATGGGAACAGTCCAGCCCGAACTGCCAAGCCAGGTCCTCACTGGACTGGAAACAAGCATCCTAGGACCGGTTTCGGGGTTTCACCCCTCTTCAGCCAGGATAGCTTGATTCCAGTGGCATGGAGAGCACGGGACCCACGTCTGGGCATACCCTTCCCACTCAGGGTGGCAAATGCAAAAACAACAGTTGATGGACAGAATGCAGAAGAATGTCATACATTCACCCCAGTACAGAGATCTGGGCCTAAATCCATCGTTTTTTTGCGCACCATGCCGTTCCAGTTTGAACCCAGCCATATGCAAATCAGTCTTGACCCTGTGCCTCATGGGAACAGTCCAGCCCGAACTGCCAAGCCAAGTCCTCACTGGACTCGAAACAAGCATCCTAGGACCGGTTTCGGGGTTTCACCCCTCTTCAGCCAGGATAGCTTGATTCCAGTGGCATGGAGAGCACGGGACCCACGTCTGGGCATACCCTTCCCACTCAGGGTGGCAAATGCAAAAACAACAGTTGATGGACAGAATGCAGAACAATGTCATACATTCACCCCAGTACAGAGATCTGGGCCTAAATCCATTGTTTTTTTGCTCACCATGCCGTTCCAATTTGAACCCAGCCATATACAAATCAGTCTTGACCCTGTGCCTCATGGGAACAGTCAATCAATCAATCAATCAAAGAATTTGTAAAGTGCGCTACTTACCCGTGAGGGTCTCAAGGCGCTGATGGGGGGGTGCCGCTACTGCTCGAAGAGCCAGGTCTTGATGAGTCTTCTGAAGGTGAGTAGGTCTTGGGTCTGCCGTAGGTGGGTCGGGAGGGTGTTCCAGGTCTTGGCAACGAGGTAGGAGAAAGATCTGCCACTGGAGGTCTTTCGTTGGATGCGGGGGACAGCGGCGAGGGCGTGGCTGGCCGAGCGGAGCTGGCGGGTGGGGGTGTAGAAGCTGAGTCTGCTGTTCAGGTAAGCCGGTCCAGCGTTGTGGAGTACTTTGTGTGCGTGGGTGAGGAGCTTGAAGGTGATCTTCTTGTTGACGGGGAGCCAGTGTAGGTCTCTCAGGTGTGGGGTGATGTGGCTGCGGCGGGGCACGTTAAGGATCAATCGGGCGGAGGCGTTTTGGATGCGTTGTAGTCGACGCAGGTGTTTGGCTGGTATGCCTGAGTAGAGTGTGTTGCCGTAGTCCAGACTGCTGCTGATGAGGGCCTGTGTCACTGTTCTTCTGGTTTCGGTCGGGATCCACTTGTAGATCCTGCGGAGCATGCAGAGGGTGTTGTAGCAGAAGGAGGAGATGGCGCTGACCTGCTTCGACATGGAGAGGGAGGAGTCGAGGATGAATCCTAGCTTGCATGCGTGGTCGGTGGGTGTCGGTGCTGTTCCCAGTGTGGTCAGCCACCAGGAGTCGTCCCAGGCTGAGGGTGTGGGTCCGAGGATGAAGACCTCCGTCTTGTCCGAGTTCAGCTTCCGATGGCTGCTCCTCATCCAGTCAGCGATGGCCTTCATTCCCTATTGGGGGTTGGTTTTGGCGGTGTGCGGGTCCTTGGTGAGGGAGAGGATAAGCTGGGTGTCATCGGCGTAGGAGATGATGTTGAGGTCGTGCTGTCGGGCCACTTGTGCGAGGGGGGCCATGTAGATGTTGAACAGCATCGGGCTGAGGGATGAGCCCTGGGGGACGCCGCAGATGATGGTGGTGGCTTCGGATTGGAAGGGTGGGAGGCGGACGCTCTAGGTTCTGCTGGAGAGGAAGGACGTGGTCCAGTCGAGGGCCTTCTCTTGGATTCCGGCTTCTTGGAGACGTGTCTTTAGAGTGCGGTGGCAGACCACGTCGAAGGCGGTTGACAGGTCTAGGAGGATGAGGGCTGATGTTTCGCCATTGTCTAGTTGGTGCCTGATGTCGTCTGTGGCGGCAATGAGGACTGTCTCGGTGCTGTGGTTTTGTCTAACCCCGGGCGTAGTACTCCGCTTCACCCACGGAGTGTACGTAGCGCTGCCTGCTTCGCGGTTTACGAAGTAGGCATAGCAGGCAGCGCTGCGCACACGCCAGGGTGAAGCAGAGCTGCCTGCCGCCCACCGCCCACCTTTCGCCCACCCTCATTTTAAAATAAGGTAAACTATGATAAAAAATAAGATGAAATGCCTTACCTGTAGTGCGGCGTCCCGGGGCTCCCTCTTCCTCGTTGACGGCAACTTCTTTTCACAAATGCGCATGAGCGGACGCCCACGCATGCGCATTTCCAACTCCCTGAGAAGCTTGTGCTCAGATCTACAGATGTCATGGGCCTTCTCAAATCCCCATAATTCAGCTCCATACAATGCTTCACTAACTGCTTTAGCATCGTAAACCTAGAGGGCAGGGGCGACAGGTCTACTGTATGAAAGTCAGTGTTCCCTCCCAAGTGCTCCAACTACACGTTTGTGCCCCAACAACATCTTCACCAGGTGGGGCTTCCACGACAGTTTGTCAAAGAGTCGGACACCAAGATAGTCAATGGTGCACACCCTTTCCAAGGAAGTCCTGCCTAGTAGAGGATTACTCTTGTAAGAATTGTGGGGGTTAAAAGCCATGAATTTGGTTTTGAGTGTGTTGATAACCAACCCCCGATTGTCACAGGAGTGTTGGAACCTGTTGAGCAGTCGTTGCAGCCCTGCAGGGGTCTTGGACATCAGCAGGGTGTGGTCAGCAAAAAGAAGGGTCTGTCACCCCTTAGGGCTGGTGCATCTGCTGGCTCTTCTTGCAGAAAACTCACCACTCTATTCATATAAAGAGAGAATAGGGTGAGGGCCAAGACACAACCCTGCCGTACTCCCCTATTGACTGGGATGCATTCTGTCAATTGGAATTGCACCCCCCCATCTGACCTGGGCATAGTTTCCTTCATGTAACCAGACCAACAGAGTAAGGATGAAGGGGGGAATGCCCATGTTGTTAAACGTTAGCCACAATTTGCTCCTGGGGACCAGATCAAATGCTGTTTCTAAATCAATAAATGCCAGGTAGAGGCTACCCTTACCGATCACCACTACTTTCCAGTAGATAAGTAACAAGCAGGATGACATCCTCATCTGCCCATAGCTGGATCCTCGGCAGGAGGACTCTACCAAAGACCTTCTGCAGACATCAATCAGACTAATGGGTCTGTAGTTTGGGGGGTCATCTCTGGCACCTTTTTTATATATCAGGACCACCTCTGCGCCTTTCCAGGACCCAGGAGCATGAGCCCCCCCTAGCTATTGCATTAACCAAAAGAAGAATATAACCTGCCCAATTCGGAGTATCTGCAAGAAATAGATCACCTGGCAAACCGTCTGGTCCTGCTGCCTTTGAAGGCACAACTTTTCCTATTGCATTCTCTATCTCAGCATGACCAAAAAGCTTGTCCTCAATGTGAAATCCAGACGAAGCAGCAAGCTCCGTAAGGGGCATGGCCTCAGATGTTGAGTAGAGGCTCTAAAAGTGGTCATACCATTCCTTGCCTGTTATGTAGTTAGTGGGAGGGGTTGCACCCGTCTTGCTAACCCAAGTAACCAAAGTCCAGAATAAATTAACGTCCTTGGACGAGCTTGCTTCCTTGAGTCGCCGCCAGCGATATTCCTCTCACCTATTTTAACCTGGTGGAGAGCTGTTCTATAGGCCTTCCTGGCAGCTTTAATCAAAGGGCAATTCTTATTGCTTGCTGCTGTTAAAAGTGTTTGCTTGCGTCTTCTCCCTTTAGTATACCATGAGTGGGGCCCTTTTGCTGGCTTGCCGTGCATGTTGCCCGGGTTAGAAGCTATAAAATGCTCTTTGAGTCTATCCACAGTACAAAAGCGGACCATGGGTACAGTGGCCAACCCATTTGAGCTCGAGGCTGCGGCCTGGAGCTTGAATGTACTAGCAGCCAGGTCATCTCGTATACCTGCGATCTTAGATTCCTTCAAGGATACCTTCCGCCATTTTAGAAATCTGTTACAATTCGAAGGGATAACATCTCTAGTGGTGATCAGGGGTAGGGTGCTCACTGAATGGCAGGGGGCTTTCCACGGGAGATTCATAATTAGACACGGGGTTGTGATCGCGTTGAGTGGTGGTACCCACGCTCATGTCAATCAGGTCTCCCCATAGCCTCACATCAAGAAGAATATAATCAATGCGGTATTGGCAGCTGGCTCTATTGTATGTGTCTGCACCCTGCCTATCTGATGGCGTTCTACCATTGGCTGCCCTCAGACAGTATGAGCATTAAATTGGAGCAAAGGCTGCGTCCATCTTTTAACTAGGGGGAGATTTAGAGCAGATACGACCTATTTAGTGTCCTTATCCTCAATTCCTAGCAGATCCTCTATGTCCAGCAGTTCAAGGGTGCAGTAAAAATCTCCTACTACCACCATTCTTGCGTGGGATGGGAAGATATCTAGGCTCTCTTCCAAAGCTGAGATGATCAGTGAGGGTCTGCCACCTTTGGTCCACCTGACATAGAAATTAAACAAGTTGACTTTGGCCCCCCCCTGGGCCCCCTAATACTAATCCCCAAAATATCGGAACTGGGGCTTGTGAGACAGGTAATTAGACAGCCCAGTGCAATGCTCACCCAAATGATCAGACTCCCTGATGGTCGCCCTCTACCTATAGTTGCTGCAGGTGAGCAAAAGCAGACAAAGCCTGGTTTATGTAGAGAAACCAGGCTCCAAGTTTCTAGAAAAATACAGATGTCAAAACCCTCAATAAGAACATCTAGTGGGGTATTGGTATTTTGATGATTAGCCCGTCCACATTCCATGATAATATCCTCAACTGTTGGTGAGTTGCAGGACTACTAACAGTATACCAAGTAGAAGTACAGTCACTATGTAAAACTTGTGGAGGGGATTGGGAGTAAACGTGTTGGAGGATCTTTGACCAACATCTCACAGAGACTAATGTTGAGGCTGCTCATTTCAACTTTTCCCTGGAAACTGTCTTCCTTTGGCTTGGGCATGGTCTGCAGGGTCAAAGTGCTGGTGGTGCTAACCATACAACTAGGGGAGGTGATGTGTAAATCAAGGTGCTGTGAGACTACACTCTGCAGTCAATCGTTAGCCTACAGTGAGGAACCAGCCACAAGATATGTAAATAGGTGAGGGGCAGCTTGTCTACCCAGGTCGCAAATTGGAGAATACTTAAACTGGATGGAAGAGGTATCAGAGGGAAATGATCAGAATTCCTGTGCAATGAGGTTTTCTGCCAGGTCGGCCCCTTTAAGGGTAAGCTTGATACAGTCAAGTGGCTGAGCAGGAGAGGTGCATCTCTGAGCCCTTATAATGTTATCTAGGATTACTGAGCGACAGCCCTTGACGTGGGGGATCCAATGGATTACTTTGTTGGTCAAGGCATCTTCACCCTCATATCCCTTCTCTTTATCAAGTTTGAGGATGTTAAAAATATACATTTTAGGGGCATATGCTAGATGTCTGGTGGCAGGATGGGTCGGCGGATGATGACCTTCAGAAGGCAATCGCTGACCCTGAGACAAGAGAGTGGATCTAATACTATTGGAAGAGTCCTGCACGGCCATTATATTATAATGAGTACTTTGGGGTTTTTTAGGCTTATTAACCCCTTCGCTGCTAGGCCTTCCCCCCCCCCTGTGCTTAGCCTTTTGTTGGCTATTTGGTGTTATGGTTGTGCCGGGTCTGGTGTAGTGGCTGGCAGAGAGGTGGGGGCGGAGTCTCTGCCTGCATAAAACGAGACGTCAGCGAAGCGCTGGTGCTTCGCGTTCTAGTTGTTTTTCCCCAGAGCTCACTCGTCTGGGTCATCTGTGTTACTTCCGGGTCTTCGTTTCCTTTTTTTTTTATTGTCCAATGCATACGATACATAAATTTGAGTTATACCAACTCCCACCCTCCACCCCCTCCCACCCCCCCTCACTGTCGAATGACAAATTTCAAGGACACAGATAAAGGTGTACAGCTTGAGAATAATAAGTACGAAAATCGTTAAGGAAGATTTAAGTAAAGTGAAAAAAAGAAGCACAAAGAAAAATATGAAAAGGAAAGAGAAGGCAGTCCGATTAAGCATATGAACCTGACTGATCTGATTGTACCAACCAGGTGGAAAAGGGTCCCCAGATGTCTAGTCCTCTTTTTTGCCCTTTGCGTCCTTTTTTAGCGTATATGGCCTTTTCGAGATGATAAGTCGCAACTAGCCTGGCTAACCATTGGGGGAAAGAAGGTGGGTCAGTCTCAATCCAAGCCGATGCCACACAGATCCTCCATATTGTCATAGCGACGTAGATGAGCGCCCCACCTTTCTCCCTATTAATCTCTTCCTGGGTTCCCAGTAGTATGGTTATAGGGGTCAGAGCTATAGTCTGTGTGATGACCCTTCCCAGAAAATCCTGAATTCTGCGGAGAACTGGAGTAAGTTTGGGGCAGGCGGCAAACATATGTACTACATCGGCACCAAACTCCGAGCATCGGGAGCACATTGTCACCCTGTCTGTCCCCCATTTTGCAATTTTACTGGGTGTAATATATAGAAAGAAAATAGTCTTGAAATGTTGCGCCTGTAGTTTTGCTGACAATAAGTCGCTTTGAGAGAGCGCCAGTGAGTTGTAGAACATACTGTGCGGGGCCTCTAATTTAATAAGCCATCTGCTATTTTAAGCAAGTCATCTGGGGTTTGGCTATTTAGAGTAGAGTAAATGAGACCTATTCGAGGGGTCGTTGGGGTTCGCAGTGAATTAATGAGTTCATTCTCCAAGAATCCTGCAGGCCCCCCGACTTTTCGAGCGAGAAAGTCATGAATAGCAAGGTATTTGAAGGTGTCATGATTTTTCAGTCCGTATTTGCTTTGTAGCTCTGGAAATGGCTTAACTCCTTTATTGGAGATTAGGTCTCCTAGCTTAGTTATACCAGCCGTATACCAATTTAGTAGATAAGACCTGTCAAAAATGGCAGGAAGGTTGGGGTTCTCGGCAATAGGAGTATAATAGTTAAAAGTTCCTAGCCCATAGGTTTTGCGGATATTGCGAAAGACCTTAAAAGAGTTCATCAATGTCTTAAACCTAACATGCTTATAGTATCCGAAGGATATTTGTCTAAATAAGCAGCCGCGTGTCTCTTCTCCCAATAGAAGGTGAAATGGTGAAGGAAGGCCGGTTGGGAAAGGGATGGAATGTTCCTTCAACAGTTCAGTGCTGTATTGTAGAACTGTGGCCCAATAGTATAGTGCTATATTAGGAAGTGCCCAACCACCTCGTTCCCTGGGGAGAGACAATTGTTTTAGTGCTCGTCTAGGTTGTGAGTAAGCCCAGATAAATTGCGTAAAAATTTGTTGGAGTTTCTGGAGCTTGGCCTTGCTGAATTCCAATGGGATGGAGCGGAAATAATATAACAATTTCGGGAAGTAGGTCATTTTGATTACATTACATCTGCCTACAAGAGTCAGGTGTAAGTTGTCTATTTTTTTCAGCGCTTTTTTGGTTTCGGTAATCAAGGGGGATATATTTTCAGTTACAATTTCATCTATGTTAGCTGTGATTATGACCCCCAAATATTTAGCCTGAGTCACGATCCGGGGATCAATCCAATTGATTTTCTTGTTTATAATTATCTGGGTTTTATTTTTATTCAGTGCATATCCCGAAATTTTCCCGAATTCTCGAGCCTCTAATTCCAATGCCAAAATGGCCCTCTTGGGTTCAGAAGTGGTTATGGCCAGATCATCGGCATAAGCCATGATTTTAGTGTCGATTCCCTGCATGCTTATTGCCAGAATTGTTGGGTTCTTTTCAATCCTCTTGATTAGAGGGTCTATATAAAGGGCAAAGAGTAGGGTGGAGCAGGGGCAGCCTTGCCTGGTTCCCCGAGAGATATTAAATTGCTCGGTCAGTCTCCCATTAACCAGCACACAGGCCGTCGGGCTTTGGTATAGAGCTTGTACAGCCTGCGTGAGTTTTGGCCCAAAGCCCATTCTCTTCATGACACACCACAGAAACCGCCAGGAGACCCGGTCGAATGCTTTCTCAGCATCTAGTAAGATCAAAGACATCGGGTCTCCTGTCACCTGTGCTGCGTCAAACAGAGTAATGGCCCGTCTAATGTGTTCAGTGGTGCCTTTCTTGGGTATGAATCCGTGTTGCCATTCTGACACCAGGGATTCAGCTACAGTAGAAATTTTTGAAGCAAGTATTTTGGAATATACCTTGGAATCGCAGTTTATAAGTGTAATTGGTCTATAAGAGCCCATTTCTAGAGGTGACTTGTCTTTTTTAAGAAAGATAGAGATTTTGCCATTTGACCAGGAGGCCGGAGGGGAAGCCCCGTTAAATATGGTGGTTATCACAGCAAGAAGGATAGGCTTAATTTGAGATGCGAATATTTTATAGAACTCCACGGGAATGCCATCCATTCCCGTGGCTTTCCCGTCTGGAAGGCTGATTAGGGCTTCCAGGATATCATCCCAGTTCGGGATAGTTTCCAGTTGATCACGATACTCCTGGCTAAGCTGTCTTAACTCTATCTCTTTTAGATAATTGGTAGTCTCAAGATCTTCTAAATCGGCTGGTGTGTTATTCTCCTCTGAATACAGTTTAGAGTAAAAGTCTTGACAGCTTTTTTGTATTTCACTAGGATCGCTAGTTTCAACTCCTGTTGGTGTTTGAATCGAAAGTATTTGGTTTTCTATGGTCTGTTGTCTAGTTTTGACAGCAAGGTGATGACCAATGCAATCGCTACATTCATAATTTGTTTCTCGCGTTGCTGCCCATTTAGCTGCGGTTTTTTCAGCAAATACTGTCCCTATCTCGGCCTTGATTAATATAACCTCATTTTGTAGGTTCTCGACATCCTGACCAGTGTGAACCATTTGGACTAGTTGAATTTCTGATTATTTAAGCCTTTCCTGGAGATTGAGTATTTTCAATTTGTCTTTCTTATTTTTCCTGATCGAGAACCTTAAAGTTTCTCCCCGAATACCCGCTTTTAGTGTATCCCAGACTACCATAGTTGAGGCCGTTCCAATGTTTATCTCCAGAAACTCCTGAATCCAGGTTTGCATGTGAGTTCTATAGCCTATGTCTTGTAGAAGGGCTTTCTCAAAGCTCCATCTTGGGGGCTCTTTCCAGTTCTCTAGCTCCTTGATTTCCAAAATAAGTGGGTTGTGGTCTGACATAAAACGCGGCGCTGTGTCTATGGTACATTTGCCCAGTAGGGATGAAGAAATGAAAAAATAGTCTAGTCTAGCAAATGACCGGTGGGGTGCAGAAAAGTAGGTATATCCGGGTTGGTTGGAATTAAGTTTAGACCAAACATCGCTCAGCCCATGGGTTTGGGCTAAGCTAATGATTGCTTGATATACTAGCGGTTTTCTGCCTTTATATTTCCACCTAGTATCGGTTTCCCAGTCGCAGGGCAAATTAATGTTGAGGTCACCACAAATAATTATTGGGGTGGGCCAGTGAGCTAACTCTCCAGAGATCCAATTGATGACCCCTGGGTCGTCAGAGTTACAACCATAGATAGAGCATAGAGTAAAAGGGGGGTTAGAAAAGAGATGGCATTCAGTGATTACCCATCTGCCTAGTGGATCAGATTTAACACGTGGGTTTTTTAAAGGAAGTCTCCTGTCAACCATAATTCCTACCCCCTTTATTCTAGCTCCTTGTGTAGTAGCCCCTATAATTTTAAGCCCTAGTGAATTCAATAGGTGTTTTTGTGATCCCTCTATATGTGTCTCCTGGAGACAGATGATGTCGCCCCCTAAAGACCGTATGCCTTGCGTGACTTTCGCCTTTTTACGGCGTCGTTTAACCCACAGATGTTTGCGGAAATAAGCCTGAGAGTATTTTTTTTAGCCATTTGGGTATTTGAAATAGCCAGAAGTTTTTTGATTGATTAGATGTGTTCCTTTGCTAAGTTCTTTAGTTGTGCTTACTAAATGAGTGAGTAAAAAATTGTGTGAAAAACTGTGTCCTTGATTCCATTGTGCTAATCTAAAAGTGACCCTTACCCCGCCCCCCCACGCCCCCCTTCTCTTGAGCGATCAGGAATGACCTGAATGATGGTAGTCATTAGTGAGACTCCGCCGCTGATCACGCCGTACGAGTTAAATTGTGTGCTCGACTAGTCTACTCTTGAGAGTTTAGTGTAGGACATTGCTACATTACTACATTGATAGAGTTTTTACTTCGTCTGTAGCAAAGCTAACCCTAAAAAAAATTAGGACATTGAAAAAAATTGTTTAGCCCACCCATCCACCCGTTTGCATTAACCATTTTCAGTGTATGTGTATGTGTCTATACTTGTGCCGGTGGTGCTATCTCTAGCTCTCTATCTTGGACCCTTTTTGGATTTAATTTCCTCTAGGTATTCCCCAGCCTTTATTTCAGACAGAAATATTTTAAATCCCCCATTAAAAATCACTTTAAGTCTAGCAGGGTTCATGAGATAGACATCTGCTCCTACCTGCTTAAATGGGGAAATTAGTTGTCTTAAACGCCATATGCGCTCCACGGTCTGGTGGCAAAAGTCAGGTTTTGCGAAGAAAGTTATTCCGTTGGCCCCCTTCTTGGAGTTTGGGCGAGCCTGGTCATAGATCAATTCCCTCAGCAAGAAGTTCCCAAAGTATACCAGGAATACTCTTGGTTGTTCATCTGTAGCCCTGCTACCACCACGCTGTCTTCTAATGTTGAAGGGGTAGCGATGTGCCCTCTGCACCACCTCATGGTCCCAGTCCCAGCCTGGATGTTCAGGGAAGGATTCTTGAAGGAGTTTGACAATGAACCGCCTGGGGTCTTCACCTTCTTTCCCTTCCGGAAGGCCTAATAAACGTAGGTTGTTTCTGCGTTGGCGATTTTCCTGCTCCTGCATCTTTGCCATGATATCTATTAGGCAGGCGGCATTGCTCTCGCTTTGTTTTTTAGTAGCAGTAGTCTCTGATTCAAGGTACTCAGTGCGCCCCTCGACCATGGAGACGCGGTCGCTTATGTCGGTGCATGTCTTATTCAGCCGCCTCAGACCTCCTTGTAGTTTTTTAGCTGCCCCTTTGGCTGCTCGGTTGTCTGCTCGAACCTCTTCCTGGAATTCTTTAATTGAGGCTAGGATTGACACTAGTGAGGGCTCTGTAGGGACCATTGGTAAGTTCTTTGTCTTTTCCCAGATTGCAGGCTGGGAGTCGTCTTCGTCCAAAGGATAAGACATCTGTGAGTCAGAGTAATCCCATTTGAGTTGACTGCGTCTCTTTCCTTTGTTTTTAGTTCTTTTGGGTTTTTGGGTTTTTGGACCGTACCGGTGTCTTTGACTGACTCCTCACTGCCATCTTCACTAGAGTCAGTACCTCTCTCATCAGAGGTAGTTTCTGTGCCATCGGAAACCGAGTAAAAGTTCTCGGGCCCAGGTTCCGGAGTCCAAGGTGCTTGCGCACCAAAAGCGGTTCCCAGGCCCTGAATGTAATTGACAACATCGATATCTGGGGCTATAGAGGGAGTATCAGGACAGCTCAGATGGGTGCAATCTCGATTACTTAGAGCTATGCCAGCAAGGGATGGGTGAATATCAAGTTCTATAGTCTTCTTTTTTTCATTATCATCTTTAGGCAAGCAGAGGGAGTTGCTCAATGTTTGGCTAAATCTGGTGAATCCGTAATAGTTCCTCCGCCAGATTGTGGCGCACCTACTGTCTTTAAATCTGCCAGGCTGATCTCTTGACATAATTTTAGTGTAGGTGATTGGGGGGTTAGTGAATCTAGGGAGGGGGCCTCCGGGGTATCTAATAGAAGGGTCTTGGCGCTTGCGGCAGGTGGTTGTCCCTTGGAGCACAAAAACATTTTGGCAAGTGGTGGCTGAGCACCAGCTGAGTCTCTAGATACCCCTGCCCCCCCAGTCACCCCAGCACTTTTCTGTTGCCACTAACCTCTTGGTCTGGGCCTTGAAATGTTCTCAGGGGCCATGTCTTTAAGATCATTGTTGACGGCAGCCTTCGGTTTAGTTCCCTTCTTGGGCCCTCTATTGCTCATTGTCAGGAGGCCTCGATAGAGCTGTCGCTGCCGCCGGCGATTTTCTCCGTGTCCAGAGATGCAGATCGATGCAGTGGGTTCAGAAGGTATAAATAACAAAAATAATATAAACAACAGGAGCCGAGTTAGCTGAGTTAGCAGCCTCCAGGCGGGTAGCTTCTGGTGATTTATAGTGATTGCGATGTTGTAAAAGTAAGTTGAAACTTTCTTACAGGAACGCGAGCCCAGCACTGGCAATCCTCTCCCTGTCAGTCTGCGCGTTGAGCTGAGCATCGTGGCATCGCAGGGCGTCTAGTCGATCGGCTACGCAACCAGCGTGAGCAGCGGATCGCTCGAGTGCTCACACTGACACCATCATTGCCCGAGCTCAAATCGCTCCCGATGACACCAAGGTTTCGTTTCCAGTGCGGGCGCGTCACGTCCACGGAAGCTGTCACGCCTGGAGAACTGCTGTGTTTCCTCGCCTTCCTGCAAAAGTCGTTCCTGTCGGCAGTTTGGAAATCTTCCTTGGCTCGTCTCTGCTCTTCTTGGCCCCTGCCTCCAAGTTCTCATTGTTTAGGCAGTAAAGCGCTAGCGCTAGTACCAGTGGCTTCCCAAGAGGCTGTTCTCCTGTTTGCTATGTAGGGGCACATTCTGGGTTGCGCATTGGGAATCTGCACTTTCCTTATGATCTTCACCTTTGTAGGTGAGCACGCACATCGTTGGAGGTATTGACAGTAGAGTGAATCTCCACAACTTAAGGTCAGCTAAATTGATTCCTGAGGCAAGGAGTATAGCTGTAGTTTCAGTGCATTCAACCTAGCAGGAAATCTCACTTACTCCTATTGCTCTCAGCTTGGCTCTACAGATTAGACGGCTACACATTTTGGTTCTCGCTTTTACATTGGGTTGTGCTGTTAACAACCCACTTCTGTATTCTTTTCCTATTTTGGCTGCCTTACATCCGAGTTCCTCATAGGTCTGAGGTAATCTGCTCAATTACGCCATCACATGACTCTACACCCCTGAATCAGTGAAAGCATTAATTAATTGTTATCCATTTATGACCTCACTAGTAGTCAGTAGCCCTGTTATACAGGTCACCACTCCTCCCACAATACCAGTGGCCCCTCCTGAGAGATTCATGGGAGATCCCTCTCGGTTTGCAGCTTTTATTAATCAATACCAGTTGAACTTTATGTGCAAGGACACTTGTTTTCCGACTGAGCAAGCAAAAGTAGCCTTTGTGTTATCATACCTGGGTGGAGTCACAGCCACATGGTCGATTCCATTAGTTGAACAAAATGATCCTCTTTTGAACAACTACAGTTTGTTTAAAGAGGAATTAAAGAAGTTGTTTGACAGACATTCCTTTGTGCAGTCAGTAGACTCAGAATTACTGAATTTGAAGCAAGGTTCAAAGGACTTAATAACTTATATTGCCGACTTCAATCGCCTTGTGGTGGAAGCCGGATGGCCCGAAGAGAAGAGAAGTAACTTGTTTTATAGGGGGCTCAAAGATGAACTAAAGGATTTATTAGCTCAGGTAGTAGACCCACCTGGGGATTGTAAGGCCCTCATGGACTTGATGGTGAAACTGGATCATAGGTTACATGAGTGGAGGAGGGAGAGGGGGAGGTCTGAGGCACGGCTTATAACTTACAGAGAAAAGCGCACTGAGTTGGAGAGGTCTGCGGCAGAGGGTGAACCAATGCAAATAGTGAGCTTAAGAGCTCCTATCAGTAGTGAGGAAAGGAAAAAGTGTTGGGACCAGAAGTTATGTCTCGATTGTGGCACACAGGAGCATTTCTTGAAGGCGTGTCCCATTAAACCGAAAAAACCAAAAGAGCAGGGAAACTAATCAGCCAGGGATCTAAGGGTACACAACTTTCAGGCAGCTCAGTTTTCACATTTTCATGTAGACGCAAGGTTAGAGTGGGAAGGTCAGCATATCAAAGTCCGAGCAATGGTTGATTCCGGTGCTACAGGCAATTTTATGGACATCCAGTTGGCCACTAAGAATGGTATACCGACTGAAGCAAAGGCTATCATAGAGGGGGGCGCTAGGTGGCGCACTGGCGAATGGACGCCTTCACGTAGGGCTCCCGCTGTCCGGCGGTATTTATCCGTCTATTAATCCTTAATTGGCACACCTGGGTGCCGTAATCGTCAGCGGGGCATCGGCACAGTTGCCGGAGGAGACTGGCCAAAGTTGAGCGATTTTGGTGGTGCAGGGACGGTGACAGAGGCCTTGGTAGTAACGGCGGACGGAGCGGCTGGAGACGCTGGGCCGTGGTGATGGATCGAGTTGCCAGGCGAGGCCGAGGCTGCAGAAACGGCCGTAGGCCGCGGATGCTGCGGTCGCGAGAGACCAGTCGGGGACGCTGTATCTAGGACGCCGGAGGAGATCGGAGGCGTTTGGCGGGCTGCTCGGAGGGGTATGTAGGAGGGCCCCCCTTCCCCCCCGCTTTGGAGCGAGTGCCTGGACTTTACTTTGATTGCTCCTCGGACGGGACTCGGCAATGGATTTCTACTGTGGGCGGTGGACCCGAGATTGTTGAGCTGCTTCCAGCCTCTGGGGTGGCGGTGTGGGACGTTGGCCCCCTCCCCCCCTCCGGCCCCAAGGACGACGTGGTGCTGAGGACTCCCGAGTGCCAAGTGCGCAGTGCCTGGTGAGTTGGCAGAAAAGGGCGCTAAAGCTGGATGAGAGCACTATGCTTGCGAAGTCTGTGGCTGTTGGCGGCCTGAGAAAGAGAGCATGAGATGATCCTCAAGGGAGAATACTGAGGCTGGCGCTGCCTCGATTTCGGACACTGCGGCGTTGAGTTACGCTGGGTGACTTAGCGGCCTGCAGTCCTGCTGTGGCGGAGCGGCTGCTCGCCATGAACGGTGACCTTTAAGTAGGAGCTGGGGAGTCGCTTGATGCAAGTGGAGCGATATGCTACATCCAGTTGCTCTGGGAACTCGTGGCAGCAGATTGGAGCGGGACGATAGGTCAAGAAGCTTCGGGGGGCTGCTCGGCGCTACGGCTGGTCAGACGCTGATTGCATCCTTCGTAATCCCTTGCTGGTGTTGACGGAGTGCTCTAGCCTGGGATCAGGATGGGCAGGACGGACACGAGGCAGCCCAAACTCACGTTTGAGGCAATCAGGAAAACGACCACGCCTGGGGAGGGGACTCACAGCCCGGCGAAGACGTCTGTGGCGGCTGGAGGGTCGGCGGAGCCGGCGACAAATCTACAAGATGTCTTACGAGAGATGTGCCAAGGATTTGCGACAATAGCGGACAAAGTTGACAGGATGTCGTCGCGTATGGATGCGGTGGTGCACAAGCTGGACGCGCACGAGGAACGGTTGAAGGGGGCGGAACAGCGGATATCGGACTCGGAGGACACGGTGACACATCACGCTTCGCAGCTCTCCAGGATGGACAACCTGCTGCGCATCATCGCGGCTAAAAATGAGGATTTGGAAGCGAGGAGTAGGCGTAATAATGTACGCATTGTAGGTATTCCGGAGTCGACCAATGTGGGCAAAATGGAGGAGTACGTCGAGAAGATGCTGGTGGCGGCGATTGGCTCGGATGCCTTTTCTCCCCAGTTCATAGTGGTGAGGGCGCATCGGGCCCTGGGCCCCAGGCCGAAACCGGGGGCGACGCCCAGGCCGATCATAGCCCGGATGCTGAATTATCGTGATCACGATGCGGCCTTACGGGTCGCACGAAGCACGCGATCGTTGTCATATGATGGTAACTCCTTCACGTTGTACCCTGACTTCACTCCGATAGTCCAAGAGGAGCGTAGGAAGTTTCTGGCAGTTAAGGCTAAGCTGCGAAATTTGCAACTGGACTACGCATTGCTCTACCCGGCGCGTTTGCGGGTCACGTACCAGGGGAGACAGAAATTCTTCACGAATCCCCAGCAGGTGGAGGACTTTCTCAAACAATACAAATGAGATCACAGACCTGGGGCCTGAGCGGAGGACGACATGGACCCTCAACGTAAGGTGCTGGTGGATGGTGAACCGTGAGTGGAGAGAACATTGCTTACATATTGTGTTGCACGCAGAGATGAGTGGTACCCATGAGTTAGGATTGGGGTCCCTGGCTGAAAGACATTGCATTGAACTTTGCATCAGAGTTTTTGCTTTGTGGATGGGAGTATGGGGGGACGGCTGTGCGTATCTGGGGTCTCTGCAATATCGGGACCCTCCCCGGCTGCATGGGGTGTGGTTTATTTTACTGCTGGCTCAGCGATGACACTTGCTGCCGGTTGTGGGCCTCAGATGCCTCTGATTATAGCGCCGGACGCCCCTCTGTATCGCCGGGCTGGACTGCACATGGTGTGGTCGGTCTGGTGGTCGGGGGCGTATTAGTGATGCCACCTGGATATGCTTCCCGTTGGGAAATACCCTAGCACATGGTTATGGGGCTGTGGAGTGTACTTGCCCTTGGTTCTGGGGCAAATGTGGGAGGGGTGGGTGGGGAACGGTACTGGCAGGTTGGGGTGTGCTTCAGTGGGAGGGGGGAGGTACAAGGGATACAGTTATGGTTTGGTTGTTTGGAGTTCCAGTGTGGGGGAGATTGTCTCGAGATGGCGATGGGGCGGCTGGCTATGTAGTAGTGAGTTGGCAGAAGTACATGGCACTATTGACATGCTTATTTATGAGTGGCTGACGATGTGGAGACGCTGGGGTCTAGAGGTGTGTGGTCTGTTCATGAAGCGGGAGCTGCATTTGACGGTGGGGGGCTATTCGGATCGTGTGAGGTTGACAAGTGATGGCTGAAAATACACGCATTTCGAAAATCACGATTTTATCTTGGAATGTCCGAGGGTTAAATGATGCGAGAAAATGTAGGAGGGTGGTGGCCTATCTAGAGCAACATCAGGCGCATATTGCTTTGCTGCAGGAAACGCATCTAAGCCCCCGGGCCACTTATACCATCGCGAGCAAATGGGCGGCGGTGCGGAGCTTCTCCTCATATTCAGGGTATGCTAGGGGCGCGGCGATCCTGATCAAGAAAACAGTGCCATTTGTGAGGCTCGGTGAACATACGGATCAGGAGGGTAGATTTGTCCTGTTGTGGGGTAGGCTTGGTACTGACACGGTCACTATAGTAAATTGTTATGGTCCAAATGTGGATTCGCCTGCCTTTTTCACTAGGCTGTGGGGCAAGATACTGAATACAGGTTCCATGCATATTATATGGGGCGGGGATTTCAATGTAACAATGACCCCTGGGTTGGACAGGTCTGATGGTAGCCCACAATACAACAAGGGTGCGAGGGACGCTGTGGCTGGTATAGTAGAGGAAGGGGGACTAATAGATAGTTGGAGGTTCGTGCATGCTGGTATTCGGGAGGGGACACACTTTACAGCGCATGCCAACACGTGGGCCAGGCTTGATTACTGTTTTCTATCTCGTTGATTAGCGGTGGACCTAGGTAGGGTGTCGCACTTGCCGAGGTCTTATTCGGATCATTGTCCAGTCCTGGTTCAGGTAGCAGTCCCGGGGTACGGGAGGGCTGCACCGAAGTGGCGTTTGCAACCCACGGCACTGCTGGATCCACTGTTCAAGACAGAATTGGGGGAGGAGATAACGGAGTTTTTTCCACGCAACAAGGGGTCGGTAGATAGTGTTGAGACCATCTGGGAAGCGTTTAAGGTGACGGTCAGAGGATACTACATATCAAAGAGCTTTGGGGTATTGAAGGTTATACGAGGCTCGCTCACCAAATTGGAGTCCGAACTTAAGGAGCTGGAAACCAGGATGTCCCGGGAGCCGATGGGTACTGCCCACAGGGAATTTAGAGAAAAGCTTACGCTATATGAGCAGGAAGCGGATAGAGAGTCCAAATTCAGAGGCAAATATTGGCAAGCCCGTAGATATTGTGAAGGAGAGAGGCCGGGTCGCGCCTTAGCGGAGATAACTAGGCATTCACGGGGAACTTCGCACATATTAGAGATACGAGCACCGGGTGGGGGTGTACATCAAGACACTAAGGGAATTTTAGATCAATTCATTGAGCATTATGAAGGGTTATATGCAGCACACCGCGGCGGGGATATCCCGTTTGGAGAGTTCTTGGATGATGTAGCATTATGCTGGTTGAGCGATGAACATAGGCAGTTTCTAGGAGCTCCCTTCGAACTTGATGAAATACGTGAAGCGATTATGTCTCTGAGTAATGGTAAGGCGGCAGGGTCGGATGGGTTACCGGCGGAATTTTATAAGTGCTATATTGACGTCATGGCCCCAGTGCTTCGTGAGGTTTATGAGGAATCCCTGGACGTAGGAGTGTTGCCGGGGACAATGAGGGAGGTGGTGATTACCTCCCTGCTGAAACCAGGTAAGGACCCGATGGATTGTGATTCGTATCGGCCGCTTTCCTTGATAAATTGCGACGCTAAGATTCTGGCGAAGGTGCTGGCCACCAGACTCTCTCTGCTTATGACTAAAATTGCCCTTCCAGATCAAGCGGGGTTCGTCCCGGGAAGATCCACTGCTAGCAATTTGCGTACTCTATTCTCCCTGATTCATACGATAGCGCCGGAATTGCCTGTCGCGGCTGTATTTCTTGATGCTACCAAGGCATTTGACTCGGTTGAGTGGAGTTATCTGTTTGCTATTCTGTATAGGATGGGGTTTCCCAAAATCTTTGTCGCATGGGTAAAATTACTCTATACTGCCCCGAAAGCGAGAGTGCTGATTAATGGTGAGATGTCCGATCCGATTCCACTAACCAGGGGCACCAGACAAGGGTGTCCGCTATTCCCACTGTTATTCGCTATAGCAATCGAGCCTCTGGCATGCCGTATCCGACAGTTGCATAAGCAAAGTGCCTTTAAATGTTTCCAACGCCAGATAGATGTGTACCTATATGCTGATGACTTAACGCTGTACGTGGTGGATCCGCAGACTAATTTAAATCCGCTGCTTCGAGAGTTTCTGGTGTTTGGGCGACTATCTGGCATTCAAATCAATTGGAAGAAGTCGCAGTTTTTCCCCCTGATGCCCGCGGTGGGACGGTTCTCATTGGACTACCCGCTCGAATGGTGCGATACGGATCTTAGATACTTAGGGGTCCAAATCTCAAAAGTCCGTGAGGAAACGTTGCGTTTGAATTATGGTACTGCCATAACTAAGTTGGCAGAGGATGTTACTCGCTGGATATCACTACCATTTACCATGGCTGGTAGGGCCTCATTGATCAAAATGGTGGTATTGCCTCGGTTTTTATACTTATTCCAGAACATTCCGTACTATCCGGGTGCGTTTTTTTTCCGGACGCTGCGCTCCGAGCTACTGCGACTATTTTGGGCTGGTAAGCAGCCTCGACTAGCGTGGTCGATTATTACCCAGCCATATAGTACTGGAGGGTTTGATGTTCCCGACTTCCTGGCGTATTATTTGGGTGCACAGGCCCACTTTGCTTACCACTGGTTTGCACCCACGCCATTCATGCCGCAGCTGGCGGTGGAGGACAGGATAGTCCGACCGCTGCCACTGAATGGCATTCTTCACGGCCCCGTAAGGGTTATTGAAACGACATTTACTACGGTTACGTGTACGATAGATGCGTGGCAGCGGGTCCTGCGCAGGGTGGCGCTCCAGTTCTTGTATGCTCCGACTTTGCCGCTCGTTTATCACCCGGACCTATCTCTGTTGCAGGAAGGGGGATTTCAGGGGTTATGCGCTAAGCTAAAGGTCCGCCATTGGGGTGATCTCTTTGTGAACGGTTTGTTTAAGACGAGAGAGCAATTGTTCTGTGGATACCGGCCTACTCCACTGGATGTCTTTTACTACCTTCGGCTGCGGCTAGGGCTGAGGACGGTATTGCCACATTTTCCGGAGGAACCTGAAATAGTACGGCCTTTGCAAGTAATGCTTACTTCCGAGGATGGCAGGCACTTAGTCTCTCAACTATACGGCAGTATTCGAGAGCAGGGTGTGAGTGCGGCCTGTAAAGCGCGCGAACTGTGGAGTGTTGAGCTGGGCAGGGACATAACGGAGAAGCAGTGGTTGTATTGCTGTGAGCTCACTTCCCAGATATCTTCCAGCTGCAGATTGCGAATTATTCATTACAAGTTTCTGCAAAGATTATACTACACACCTGTTAGAAAGCTTAGATTTCAGTTAGCGGACAATGATAAATGTGAGAGATGTCACTCGGAGGGAGCTGATTTTTTACACCTGGCTTGGATGTGTCCGAGGGTGGCCGAGTACTGGTTGCAAGTACACACTGCGCTGACTGCTATGTTGGGTGATGTGATTGAGATGGACCCGCTTACGATGTTACTGGGCTATACTATGTCGATACCGAAGGTGAATCGGAAATTTGGGAACATTGCGCTGTTGTTGGCAAAGCGGCGGGTTGCATGCAGGTGGGGTAGGGGACGCGCACCAAAGTTTAAGGAATGGATAGAGGATTTACTGTATTGCCAGGAACAGAACGCTATATATGCTGACACACAACCATTGCATAGCAGGGCTAAGAACATATGGGCTCCGTTTAGAACGTATTTGGCAACACACTCCAGCTCTGCTGTAGAGGAGAGACAGGTACCAGCGGGTGCTGGGCCGACAGATACGGCATCTAACTAGAAGTAGCTGAATGAGGCGTATAGACGATGAAGACGCGTTGTGTAGAGGGGGAAAAGATGGGTTCTGGATGCTCTGGGTATGGTAGGACTCCGGGAATTAATGTTGCTCACATTGACAAATGCTGGGGCTAACAGGGGGACAGTAGAGATACATGGAATTGGTACAAATGGCTCCGTATGTGACAAGTGAGATAGGCTGAAAAGGCGGGGAATATGGAGGTGAGCCACGCTGGCACGGTTACATGGCATAAAGTGAGGTTGCCCTAAGTTGATACTTCCTAATGTGGCTATGGCTGGCGGGGCTGCACGGAGCCGTGTGGCCTGCCTACTTCAGGGACATGACCCGTAGGGTACAGTGGTTGGATGCCCATCGCGACAGTGACACTTATGAACTCCCGTAGGGTGGTGTGCTCCTGGTCATCCACACACCATGTTCGATGTTAGCAATTGGCACGCAGAGCGCATGTGCCTAGTGGACAGGACACTCAGCTTGTTGCCCTAGATTGAAATGCATTCCGCAGACCTAATATCAAAGAAGATATGTAGGAACTTGCCACCGGACCTCCGGGTTGTCGGTCAATTGGCTGTGTACAGGATGGATAGTGCCTTCAAGGATGTGTCATCTATAGCCGGCCCGTGGGGTTGTAGGCGTGAGACTGTATAACTGTGAAATGTTTAAATAAAGGTTTTGGAACTTAAAAAAAAAAAAAAAAAAAAGGCTATCATAGAGGAAGTGAAAACCATAGATGGGAGTGCCATTAAATCTGGTTCGGTTACTCATGCTACTATTCCCTTGTCCATGTGCATTGAAGAGATACATACTGAGAAAGTTATTTTTGATCTGATTAAATACCCACAGTTTCCTGTTGTGTTGGGGGTTTCTCGGTTATCGCAGCACAATCCAATTATCGATTGGACCTGTAGAACGATTACGTTTTTTCAGACTTCTGCAGTACACATTGTTTAGAACAAGTAAAAGTTGTAGCCCCTTTGCTGGGATCCTGTATACCGTCCGAACCTGAACTCCCCTCTTGTTATTTAGACAGGGCGGTGTGTTTGATAAACAAAAGACCACGACTCTTCTGCCACATCGTCCTTACGATTGTAAGATAGATAGATGTGTTTCCTTGCCTTCCTGCAAAAGTCGTTCCTGTCGGCAGTTTGGAAATCTTCCTTGGCTTGTCTCTGCTCTTCTTGGCCCCTGCCTCCGAGTTCTCATTGATTGGGCAGTAAAGCACTAGCGCTAGTACCAGTGGCTTCCCAAGAGGCTGTTCTACTGTTTGCCATGTAGGGTCACATTCTGGGTTGCGCATTGCGAATCTGCACTTTCCTTATGATCTTCATCTTTGTAGGTGAGCACGCACATCGTTGGAGGTATTGACAGTAGAGTGAATCTTCACAACTTAAGGTCAGCTATATTGACTCCCGAGGCAAGGAGTATATCTGTAGTTTCAGAGCATTCAAGCTAGCAGGAAATCTCACTTACTCCTATTGCTCTCAGCTTGGCTCTACAGATTAGGCAGCTACACATTTTGGTTCTCGCTTTTACATTGGGTTGTGCTGTTAACAACCCACTTCTGTATTCTTTTCTTATTTTGGCTGCCTTACATCCGAGCTCCTCATAGGTCTGAGGTAATCTGCTCAATTACGCCATCACATGACTGTATACCCCTGAATCAGTGAAAGCATTAATTAATTGTTATTTTTGTCTGTGTTTAGGAAGTATTCGCATTTGGTTATGCCCTGGATGTTTTGTGGACACACATGGAAGAGGGGAGATTATCAGGTAGAATGTTATGAAGAACCACAGCTATACACATCGTTGCACTTAGTGTCGTCAATTATTAATTCAGCCTTCTGTTTACAGGAATTCCTCAGGACCCCAGTGATGCTACGGTGGTGTGGGACGTGTGCTGGACCTGCCTCTCTCTTCTTTCTCCCTTTGTCTCCCCTCTTCCCCCTATTCACCTGTGCTGCTTTGACTTTGTTGGGCAGGCCGGTGGTAGAAAGAAGTTGGGATCCTTTCATCAATCTCCTGCCTCTCGTCCCTGCGGAGACCTCAGTTGAGCCCGTCATTTGGGGTAGTTTGCGCTCAGGCCCCTGTAACATTTTGACCACATAAGGTTTCCACGCCAAATTTGCGTAATTTTTTCCAAAATCATAGGAATTCTAAAGGTACCCAGGGTTTGTACATTCCCCCTAGAGGGGACTCAGAAACTAGCCAAATACAGGTAAATGTTGATTTTTGGGGAAAAATTGGAAAAAGGGCTACAGATGAAAGAGTCTGGTTTTTCCCCTGCAAATGGTATCAAAAAAGGGGTTCTGGTGCTGAAATCACCATCTTCCCAGCTTTCATGGACAAGCAGACTTTTGTCAGAAAAACACAGTTTTGGCATTTTTCTGGGACACAGCCTATTCTTTCTATTTTTTGTGCTTTCAACCTCTTTCCAGTTAATGGTAGAAATGGGTATGAAAGCAATATTGGATCATAGAAAGCTACACATTTTAGGAATAGGCAAAATTCTGAATTCAGCAAGGGATCATTTGTGTAGATCCTTCAAGGTTTCTTTATAGAAACTAACCGTTGAATAAATTTAGTAGAAAAAAACAGCTATTTGTGTCAACATTTTCACCTGTAACTTCTTCTAAATAAGACAGCTGTTTGAAAGCAATATACCGTTACTTCCGCTGGACCTTCCTGGTTGTGGGGATATATAGGACTGGTAGGTTCACCAAGAACCCGACGAACTCAGAACCAATAACTGAGCAGAGTCTTGTAATGGTTTCTTAATATGTACCGGGTAAATAGCAATTAATTTAGGAAAATATATACATGGACAAATCGGCATGAAAGACACCTATGTATTTCTGAAATTGGAACAAAATATAGAGTTTAGAAACAGTATATATTGCACATATAGCTAGCATGAGAATTATAGGTCATTTTTCAAAATGACTTCTTTTGTATACATTGTCTTTCATTTGGAAGGTAGAAATGCATTGAAAGTCAATAGGGATTAACAGTTGCTCTACAATTCGGCCACCGAGCCCGGAGCCAAAAACTCATGGGACCCCCCTTGCAAAACCAGGTTGTTTTATGATAGGTAATTTTAAAGTCGCCTCAATTGGTTTTGGGCCCTTGACTGTCTCAGGTACTTGAGCCACCCATACAAGTGAGGTACCATTTTTCTTGGAAAACTTTGGGGAATGCGGGCTGGGTGGAATATTGTGGATCCACGCAGATTCCAGAATTTTCCACCACAGAAATATGAGAAAAATATGTTTTTATTGACAAATTTTGAGATTTGCAAGGGATTCTGGGTAACAGAACCTGGTGAGAGCCAGACAAGTCACCCATTCCTGAATTATTTTGGTTGTCTAGTTTTTAAAAATGTATAGGGTTCACAATCTACAGCTAGACAGTTTGCAAAAAAAGGGTCAGTTTTCACGGTGAAAATGTGTTGTGTCCATATTGAGTTTTGGGTCATTTCCTGTAGCGGGCACTAGGCCTACCCACACAAGTAAGGTACTATTTTTCTTGGAAGACTTTGGGGAATGGCCCAAATCATGCTGTGGGGACTTCAAAATTACCTATAACAAAACCACCTGGTTTTGGGGGACACCTGGGGTTTGGCCCCGGGCTCACTGCCATCTAGGGAAACCTACCAAACCCACACATTTCTTAAAACTAGACACCCACAATAAGGTATGGTATGCGTGGATCCCCCAACGTTTCCCTACCCAGAATCCCCTGCAAACCTCAAATTTAGCAAAATAAATATATTTTCCACATATTGTTGCATGGAATCACTGTGGCGGCACAAATATCCTACCCCACAGCGTTCTCCTTAGTGTCCCAAGTAAAATGACACCTCACTTGTGAGGGTGTCCAATGCAGAATTGGCTAAAAACATATTTTTTTAAAAAGTAGCGCTTAAAATTCTTGTTGCTATACCCTTATTCCTATGTTTTGGGCTCTTCCCAGTCACAGGTCCTTTCCCCACCCACACAAGTGAGGTATCATTTTACTCAGGTGACTGAGGGGAACGCTGTGGGGTAGGACATTTGTGCCGGCACAGTGATTCCACTCACAAATATGTGGAAAATGTGGTATTTTCAGCTAAATTTGAGGTTTGCAGGACATTCTAGGTAGGAAAACGTTAGGGGATACACGCAAGCCAGACCTCGCTGGACTCCCCGGGAGTCTAGTTTTCAGAAATGTGTGGGTTTGGTAGTTTTCCAAGATGGCCAACGAGCCTGGGGCTAAAAACCCAGGTGACTCCCCTTGCAAAACCAGGTTGTTTTGTGATAGGTCATTTTGAAGTTGCCTCAATAGGTTTTGGGCCCTTGCCTGTCGTGGTTACTTGACCGATCCACACAAGTGAGGTACAATTTTTTCGGGAGACCTGGGGGAACGCTGGGTGGTAGGAAATTTGTGGATCCACATAGATTTCAGAACATACCCACACAGAAATTTGAGAAAAAATTCTTTTTTAATCAAAAGTTGAAGGTTGCGGGGGATTCTGGGTAGGAAAACGTTGGGGACTAATGCAAGCCATACCTCCTTGGACTCCCCAGGGTCCCTAGTTTTCAGAAATGTAAGGGTTTGGTGGGTTCCCTAGATGGCTGCCGACTCGGGACCAAAAACTCAGATTCCCCCTAAGTATCCGAAAATGATCTGGTTTTGCAAGGGGGGTCACATTATTTTTTGGTCCCGGGCTTGGCCGCCATCTAGAGAAACCTACCAGTCCCACACATTTATGAAAACTAAAGACCTGGGGGAGTCCAGGAAGGTATGGCTTGCGTGAATCCACCAAAACATCTCTACCCAAAACCAAAATCCCCTGAAAACATCAAATTTTGATGAAATAATCACTTTTTTTTCAAATTTCTGTGTGAGTAAAGTCTGGAATCTACGTGGATCCACACATTTCCTACCACCCAGCATTCCCCCAGATCTCCCAATGAAAATGGTACCTCAGTCGCATGGGTGGGTCAAGTACCTGTGGCAGGCAAGGGCCCAAAACCTATTGAGGCGACTTCAAAATGATCTATCACAAAACAACCTGGGTTTGCAAGCGGGTCAACTTTCTTCTTGGGAACCCTACCAATCCCACACATTTCTGAAAACTAGACACCTGGGGGAGGCCAGTGAGGTATGGCTTGCGTGGGTCCCCCAACGTTTTCCTACCCAGAATGCCCTGCAAACCTCAAATGTAGCTGAAAAAAAATCACTTTTTTCTCAAATATCTGTGTGGGAAAGTTCTGGACTCTACGTGTATCCAAAAATGTCTTACCGCCCAGCATTTCCCCAGGTCTCCCAATAAAAATGGTGCTTCACTCGCGTGAGTGGGTCAAGTACCCGTGACAAGCAAGAGCCCAAAACGTATTGAGGAGATATCAAAATGACCTATAACAAAACAACTTGGTTTTGCAAGGAGGGGTCACCTGGGGTTTTATCCCTGGGCGCGGAAGCCATCTTGGAAAACTACCAAATACACACATTTCTGAAAACTAGACACCTGGGGGAGTCCTGCGAGATATGGCTTGCATGCGTCCCCCAAAATTTTCCTGCCCCTGCAAACCTAAAATTTTTCTGAAAAAAACCCACTTTTTTCTCAAATTTCGGTGTGGCAAAGTTCTGGAATCTATATGGGCCCAAAAATGTCCTACCACCTAGCGTTCTCCCAGGTCTCCCGATAAAAATGGTACCTCAATCCCGTGAGTGGGTCAAGTATCCGTGACAGGCAAGGGCCCAAAACTTATTGAGGAGACATCAAAATGACCTATCACAAAACAACCTGGTTTTGCAAGGGGGTCACCTGTTTTTTTAGCCCCAGGCTCGGCGCCCATCTTGGAAATCTATCAAACCCACACATATCTGAAAACTACACGCTCGGGGGAGTCCAGCTGTTGTGTTTCGATTTCGATGCCCGTACAGAGGTTTCTCTGAATCATGTCCTAATATAGGCACAATTCACGTTGCCCTTATTTAGGTAAAGAATCTCAGTCCTTATTTAGGCATTTGCCATGCTATCCAAATACAGGTATGGTCACCTACATCCGTCCATCCCACGTCACAACGAGTTCTTAGAAACCAGACCCTTAAGCCATCGGGACTTTCCCTAGCTAGGATTATTGATTTCTCCAAGAAGTAATCTATTATGCATGAACTACTATTCCTTAGGGGTTCATTCATGATGTCTTCCTCTGCCCGACTTTACGTCAATGCTAGCATTCCTAAGCACCTTCCAGGTATAAATATACCTTCCCTTACCATGGCAAGCACGGCACGGCTCAGCTTAATATGGCTCGCCACGGCAAGTTCGGAAGGAATTTGAGTTCCCGCCTGACACACTGACCAGATGCCGTCATTCCTGCTTGCAGAGAATCCAGCTTCCAGTGTTCTGGCTCCCATCGCGGGGTGTTGGAGTTTGAGATTCGGAAAGAGACTCCCACCTCACTCATTATAAGGGACTTTCCCTAGCTAGGATTATTGGTGGTCTACCGCTAATTCTAGCACTCGTTGCAGGAATCCTATTTTTTTTATGGCAAGCCAACCCACCAGCATCACTCCCTGAGATTTGGAGAAAGCTCTACTGGAGAGGAAGTATCGGGAGCGCATAGTACAGCTATTGGGTTTACCTTGTCTACGAGAACTAAATACCACATGGTTTCTGTCGTTCAGACCAATCTGGCAATGTTACCTGTTCTACGCTACCTGCTTTGCGGTGAAGAATGCATGCTAGACATTTGTCTAACACTCCCATCAGTCATGCCAACGGATGTCGATACTCAGCTGGACCCGATAACGGCCCATGCTCTGTGTTGTCCCCAGAGGCTACCAATCCTGATGATGGCATTCATTGAGATCTCACAGACGCCACATGCTGCTGCTGATGTACGAGATGGATCAACAGGCACATAGGTAACATCGGTAATGACCACTGCTACTGACGATGCGTCACATCTATGTGCAGTTTGTCGTCTAAACGAGGTAATCGACCTATCACCAACAAGGGTAGATGATTTTTTGTCTACAGGAATATAAGATTTCATGTTCTCACCAGCATCTTACACTAACTTTAAATTTGGCTCACAGTGTCCCGGATAATCTATGAATTTGGCCTTCATTTTTCAAAACAAAAGACAACATTTGGAACCTTTTTCAGATAATTGACTTTTTCTTTTTATGGCTAAAACACTCTGCTTACAGTAAAACTATTCATCGACAACAGACTTCTTTGAGCACTTCCAGGAACACTTTGCCACCATTTCTTCGCATCTATGTAATCATGACATGAAATGGCTCTGAACTATTTGTTTCCTTTCTGTAAAAATGGACCATTTAATTATGTATGTGTATATTTCTGTGCATTCATTTAGCATCCATTGTAAACATGCTTCAGATGAAACATTACTTTAAATATGTATAGCACCTTTGCATTTTAACATGAACCTATTTTTAAGTTTGCTTTTAGAAATGTTTTAGTGAACATATGATACTCAATTGTATGTGTTTAGCATGTTTAGCATTTAGTAATATCAATCATGCGTCAATGAAGTGTGTGTTGTGTTTCAATTTAGATGCCCGTACATAGGTTTCCCTGAATCATGTCCATTTAGACACAATTCGCATTGCCCTTATTTAGGCATAGAATTCCAGTCCTCATTCAGGCATTAGCCATGCTATCCAAATACAAGCATGGTCACCTACATCCGTCCATCCCACGTCACAACGAGTTCTTAGAAACCAGACCCTTAAGCCATCGGGACTTTCCCTAGCTAGAATTATTGATTTCTCCAAGAAGTCATCTATTATGTATGGACTACTATTCCTTAGGGGTTCATTCATGCTGTCTTCCTCTGCCAGACTTCAATGTTAGCATTCCTAAGCACCTTCCAGGTATAAATATACCTTCCCTTACCATGGCAAGCACGGCACGCCTTAGCTCAATATGGCTCGCCACGGCAAGTTCGGAAGGAATTTGAGTTCCCGCCTGACACACTGACCAGACGCTGTCATTCCTGCTCGCAGAGAATCCAGCTTCCAGTGTTCTGGCTCCCTTCGTGGGGTGTTGGAGTTTGAGATTCGGAAAGAGACTCCCACCTCACTCATTATAAGGTATGGAGCTGACTAGAACCTAGAGGGACTCTTGGCATATAAACTTAGTATATACCATACTATAGAAAACAGCACCTACTTCTTACCTTGTACTACACTTAGGTTAGGTACACTGGGGTAGAACTATTTAGAAGCATCAGGCGAATATTCACTTTTTAGCCTGTGTTATTTATGTATGTATATATGAATATATGTCATAGCTAAAAGACAATGCTATTGCAGTATTATTTCTTCTTACTGCTTACGCTGTGCGTATTATATCTTGCTTACTGTCTAACGATTGTAACAGCTCATATCTCTTACAAGACTGTTCAATAAATCCTTTTATTAAAATGCTCGTCTATCTATTTCTGTGTTACTCTGAAGAAACTAAGCATGCACGATTGACTGAGTGAAACTGTTATCTGTTGTTTCCACGATTCTGAGACATGTTCCGATTCTAAGGGAAACAAAGTTGTCATGTTTATGCGGTTGTCAGAAACTGCTCCCTTCTTGTTTATTCAAGAAGTTTCTAGTGACCTCTGAGTTAGCTGGCATATAAAGTAATTACGTTTAATGTACACGATAGAGGCATACTGACCTCAGTGTTATGCAAAATCTATAATGCATATTATTCCAATGTGCAGAGCCTATAAGGGAAATAGGAACTACACTACACAGCGAGGTATGGCTTGCCTGGGTCCCCCAACGTTTTGCTACCCAGAATGCCCTGCAAACCTCAAATGCAGTTAAAAAACACACATTTTCCACATATTTGCGGGTGGAATCACAATGCCGGTACAAATGTCCTACCATACACAGTTCCCTTTAGTCTCCCGAGTAAAATGATACCTCACTTGTGAGGTTGGGGCAAGGGCCTGTGACTGGGAAGAGCCCTAAACATAGGGAATAAGGGAATGGCACCGAGAATTCTAAGTGCTACATTTTTTTTAAAATACATTTTTAGCCAATTCTGCACCGGACACCCCCAATGTCAATAAAACAAATCTCTGGTTTCTAGTGGGCTTTCTGACCCTCTGGGGGGCAGAATGGGTGCTTCTGCCCCATCTACACCCTGGGGGGGGCAGAAAGACTGATATTTCTCTCTAGGGAGGCATTGCCATGACCTTTTCGGGCAGCCCCACCCCAACATCAATACAAAAAAAACAATCCCTGGTTTCTAGTGGGACTTTCTGCCTCCCGGGGGGCAGACTGGGGGCTACTGCCCCCATCTGTCTCCTAGGGGGGCAGAAAGACTTACATTTCTCTGGGGGGTGGGGGCATTGCCATGCCCTTTTTGGCAGCCCCCACCCCAACGTCATTAAAAAAATAATCCCTAGTTTCTAGTGGGCTTTCCGAATCCCAGGTGGGCAGTTTTGGGGCTACTGCCCTTATTTGTCCCCGGGGGGCAGAAAGACTTACATTTCTCTGGGGGGTGGGGCATTGCCATGCCCTTTTTTTAGGCAGCCCTCACCTCAACGTCAATTAAAAAATCCCTAATTTCTAGAGGGCTTTTTGTCCCCCCAGGGGGTCAGATTGGGGTCAGAAAGACTGTTGCCAACAAGCATACATGGGGGAGCAAAGGTCCTTGCCCAAGTGGTGCTCCCCCTCCCTGGTGCTAGTGGGTGGATTCCTGCTTGGGGATCGCCCTCCTGGGGTGAACCCCAAGCAGGGATCCAATAGGGAAGGGTACCATTGGAAAGGGGAGATTCTCCCCTTTCCAACAATATCCCTCCCATCTTTTTCGGTGCTCAGGGGGCTGAGAAAGCCCCACAAGCACCGAAACTGAGAAACTGAAACTAAGTTTCAGTTCCGTTTTTGTTCCACTGACGATTGCGCAACATGAGTACGATCGTCATTGCAATAAAATCTAAAATAGGCTTGTGGAGGTTGGGGAAGCTCTTCCCCACCTCCCCAGGCAAAATGAATGGGAAATCTCTCTGCTGTTTGTAGCAGAGGGATTTCCTGAGCATGTGCTCATGAGGAAATGGTTCCGTCATGAGCACACTAGAACTTGTGCTCATGACAAAAGCATTCCGTCATGAGCATAGAAGGGGTTAATAGTATAATTGTTTTGATTGGCGATGGCTTTGGGTAGAACGTGTTTAGGCACCGGGATAGCAGTGAGGGGCTGGGCAGGGCCATGAGAAGTGCTGCCTTTGCCGTGGGTGGGTGCTTTACATGACATACAATAATTAGAGAGGCTGCAAATGGGTCCCTGGGGCAGGGATGGCACCCAACTGACCAAGTGGGCTGTTCTGCAATAGTGATTTGACTAGGGAGGAGAGGCCTTTAGTCATGAGTTTCAAAGACCCTATTTCTGCTTTGAGCATATCTTTAAGTTGATGGGTACTCTCGGGCATGTATTATGAGACCAGAGGGGAGGGAAGGGGAAGGTTCCTTGGATCATCTTGCAGGTCAGTTAAAGGAGAAAACCTGTTTGAGCAGGGGATAATAGGTCCTGACTGCGAGATATTATTACTGGAGGTATTGTGGGAATTAATAGGGAGTGTACAAACCCTTGCAGTGGTTAATGAAACCTCCTGGCTAAGTGAGAGAGCCCCTTTAAGTGACGCTTTCTGGAACATTGCTGGAATAGTAGTTGAGCGACTGGAACCAAAGGTATGGGAGGGGGATTGGCCAGGGTTAGTGTGCATCATGGCAGCTGGCTCCTCCTCGAGGATGCCCTCGCCCTCACTAATGAGGGTGTTCATGCGGTCAATGATTATTGCTATCTGCATGTTTCAACATCTTCCTAACCTTTTTCCCCCTCCTGACTAGGCCACCCCTGCCATCACCACCATTGCCCTTCATGGATTTCCTCTTTCTCCTCCTTCTAGGCCACAGACAAAGTAAAAATCAGCGAGCATAACGAATGTCCAGGGCTCCAGCCGTTTCAGCGATACAATTAACATGAAATTGCAAAGAAAGTATAAGAAAATGTCTTTAGCAGGCAGCCGGACAGCGTTTATGGTCAGTCTCAGGCAGTTGATTAAAATCCAACCAAGTTTCTGTACAGTTCCTTTGCAAGGAAAACAAATAAAAAATATATAAATAAATAAATAGTGAAGGGAAGTGGACACAGTACCTCAAAAGCAAAGATCGTCCAGCAGGACAAATCAAGGGCAGATAAAATGGTAGTGGCCCTGACCTGCCTCTTCCTGTCATTGACGGGCACGGACAGGCCCACCCTTGGCCTGTGCACGGCCTGCGCGCATCCTGGCAGCCCTGCAGGGAATTTAAACACCTCCTGGCATGGACGGGATGACAGAGGCACTACAAGCCGCTATGCAGGCTGGGAGATGGAGTCCTGGCCCCTCCCTGACTCCCTGGCTTCAGCTGTCCAGACCGGGTGTCCGTGTTGATGTGCCACAACTGAGGCGTGACTTGGCTCCTTTGAGAGCCCGTCTGTTGTTTGAGAGTGATAGCAATGCTTGCGAATACAGAACTGGGCTTGTGTCAGTTGTATATAAATTGCATTTGAGTGTCATGCTCAGGGCATTGTTGTCACTATCCGTGCGGGATGGAATTTCAAAATCTAAAACAGTATGCCAAAGGGCGATATCTAGAATAATGTAGTCTGTTCTGCTTGTACTGTTACCTCTTTCAAAAGGTGGAGCAAGTTGGTCCTCTGACCTGAACCTGCCACTGTAGGCCGGTAAGCCGAGCATCAAAGTCAGGGAACATCACAGCAGAGCTGTGGCCGAGCCACTATTGAGAAGTTAGCCCTCCACCCGCAGTATGCCCCTTTCCTCTTCCTAGACGATAGAGGTGAACCCTTCCAGGGGCTCGTGTGTAGCATTAAAGTCACCTGCTAGTTAGAGTTAAATGGGTGACGTATCTGAGCACGCGGAGAGGTGGTGGGCCAATGACCAGGTGTTAGTCAGTGTTCCTGGGTGTTATAGTGTTGGGCCTAGGGCCCATATCACGGAAAATGAGGGACACAGACACCCGGACAAATACAGCAGTAACTGGCCACAAGCAGGGGGTGCAGTGTGTCCACCCCTCGAGGGAGTGGCTGGGATGACAGCTTCCTGCGGGACACTAGACCGTGTCTCGCAGGACACTACATTCCTCCCCAACTTTATTGAGGAACAAACAACATGTTAGTCCAACCTGTGGGGATGAAACAAACAGTTACCTAAATACCACAGGGTCCATCAGTCTCTCGAGTCAGGTGGCAGGACGACATCAGACATGGGCTGGTAACTTGGCTTGCAGCAGGACCTTCGCGGCGCACACTCGTAGTTTAACCTGAGGGGCTCAGGACATGGCCGCTGGCTTGGAGACGTCCGCTGCGTACCGTCAGCGCGCCTCGGACTTTGCATGCTTTGTCTTCTGTCTGGACACTTTCTTCTGGTGCTTCGTGTGCCTGTAGCGTAGCTTGCTATTAGGTCTGTGTACTAGGAGGGGCGAGTGATGCGATCTCTCCTCGGCAGTGGCGTAGGGCAGCCACATGTGACGCTCGCTCTGCACAAGCCTCTCTTGAGCTGTTAGTGGGGACAGCGACCTTGAGACGTTGCTGCTCTGGCTGGTTGTCCACTCTTGTCTGTGGTGGCTGTCCGTGCATAGCTCTGAGTTTCTTGCAGCTCTTTGCGGGGTTTGTCAGTCTCTCCTTGTACATTGCAGAGGTGGCAGGCAGTGCTTATGCCTATATGATGCCGGTTTGCGCTGGTGCAGCTTGGGGCATCTTGAGGCCTCTTGAGTGTGGCAGCTACGTGGAGGCTCCACTGTCTTCAAAGGCGTCCTGGCTGTTCTCGTTTGCGGGGTATGGAGGGCTGCTTTATCATCATTCTCCTCTGAGGGCACATCTTGCTGTGCCTGGCACAGTCCGTCTCAGATACTGGGTGTGAGCAGGCAGTCTTCCTGGTGGTGGCAGTGCGCTCTCTTCGATCTGTTGACTCCTATTGCCGGTTGGTTAGCAGGATGCTATGCTCTAGTACAGCTGGTCTGTGGGGCGCAGTGCAGCTACCCTGATGTCGGTCGCGGTGGGCAGTCAGTGTGCTCGTCCGCCTTGTGGATGCGCCAGTGTGGATCTTCCTGCTAGGAGGATGTTGGAATCTCCTTTTGCTGATCTTGCATTTCTGGCAGGGTAGTGGGGTGTCCGGGTCTCTCCTCCGGTCCGTGGTGCTGCCTGGGCTAACGGTTGTGGGGCACAGCTGGCTAACCGCTCTGGCCAGGCAGTCCGTCCATCCTTTAGCGTGTCGCGTCTGGGAGCTGCCAGGTGGAGTTGCAGTTGTTGCAGTGGCTCGCTTTGATTGCTTCAGATTTTGAGTGCAGGAGGGACTGGTGTAGGGCTCTGTGCCGTTACAGTGTCAGTGGCCACAATGTGGGAGTTGGGAACGCCGTGTGGTTCACTTGGTGCCAAGGTGACGTGAGCTGCCCCTCATACTCGTGTTGGGGTCCGAGGCATTCCTTACTGCTCAGCCTAAGCTGGGGGACTACTGGTCGCAGCAGTTCTGTGGGTGCATGGGCATGGATCTCCCTGCTATGAGGAATTTATTGTCCTGTTGGTTTTTGCACAGCCAGCTCTTTCTCCCTCGCGTGTTGGGTGGTTTGGCTGCAGTACTACCCATGGCCACTAGGTGGCGGTGTAGCGCCTCAGTTTTCAGCGTGGCAGCCTGTCACATGCTGCCGGCCACGCTGGAATGTGGACTTATGCTGAGTCCTGCTCGGGCTTGCTCTGCTGTGAATATAATGCTAGCTTGTGGCCTGATCCCCCACACACTCACTTGAGTACCAAGAAGCAGATCTTGCAGAGGGGCAAGGCAAAGTGGAGTGGAGTGAGGTCCTGCTCGGGCTTGCTCTGTTCTGACTCTCATGCTTGCTTATGGATTGCCCCCCCACATTCCAGTGCCAGGAAGCGAAGTTTGCAGAAGAAGAAGTCAAAGCTGAGTAGAATGGGGTTTGCAGGACTCTTGGCTGTAATTGCCATGCTCATTGTCTATGTTTATCAGTTTGGTTAGCCCACTTTCCAGCTCATTCTGCCTTCCCAGTGGCAAGATGCCCATCCCACCAGATTGAATATCATGTCCCAAGAAAGTACCTAAAAGTCAAAGAGGACTCTGGCCCAGCTAAATTCCACTGAAAGAAATGTAGGACTCCAGCACAAGATAGTAATGGAAGTCAAAGGAGGACTATGAGCATTTTTGACTTACAGGAAAGTAAAATAGGACTCATATCCAGCTATACCTGGGAGCAGCCATCTCAGAAGTGTGTCTCTATTATTCACAGGCAAGTCGTACTCAGATCTCTCCCCACCTCCCATCTCGCGCACGGATGCACTTTTCACCATTGAGGCCAGGATTTTTCTGCGCACTATTCGTCAATATAAATTCTACAGCAGAAGTTGATGCCTGTTATCCCTTAAATTCATAATGCCTCTTGATTACTGCACATATCATACACAGTTTTAACTCACTCTTTGGTCTCCCTTTCACCATGGTGCCAACTATCACCAGCCCTATTGAGGTCCAACTCTCACTGGTGGGTCTAAATTCCTAAGAACTACAAACACAACCTTCTCTAGAGGCACCCGGAAACACTTATATCTGATGCATACATATGCTCATCTAAAGACATCATTGTTAATGACCTAATCTTTTTCACAAACTGAAGAGCACAATGGAGAAAAGCGTTTACATCCATGCTCAGTGCCAAATAAATAAAGAGAACACCTCATGTTTTTAGATTATCCATGATTCACTCTACAATCTTCAATGCTGACCTCTCCATTTCTTTATACAACAATGGGATCACTCTTAATTAATCATCGATTCAAAACCAAGAACAATTTGACAAAATCTTTATGAGAATTAAAAATTTGATGGCTATAATTTTAACTCCTCTGCCCCAAGATGAATCTCAAATAACACCTGAAAAACGTTGCCACTAAATCTCACATCAAATCAATGCTAATTAATTGCAGATTAGTGGCAAGACACGCAGCTGATATTGCAGACATGATCCTCTCACTTGCTCTTGACCTCCTGATCCTACCGGAAACTTGGCTCAAGGAAACCTCTGGACATTCTAGTTTCCACAGACTAAAATATTATTAGAATGGACAGATTGGTTAAAAATGGAAGTGGAGTTACTTGCATCAATCGATCTAGTCTCTGTTTGAGACAGAGTCATTTGGCTCCGAGGTCCTCTTATGAACACCTGGAACTCAAAATCTGGAACAATGACAAAATAATATATACACTCCACACTATCTACCATCCTCCTGGAGATAATCCTGAGTTCACTGAACAAATGATGGAGACCATTTCAGTGAAAGTGGACCAATCTCACAACCATATCTTCCTTGGGGAATTCAACTTGCATTGGAACAATGAAAAGGATCCATTAGTAGCCACCTTCAAGACCTTCCTATTCAAAATTAATCTTACCCAATTCTGCAACAAGCCCACGCATATCAAAGGTCCCACCCCAGATCTTATCCTAGCCAAAGATAACCTCATTCAACTTGACAATATAGTACTTTGCGACTGGTCAGATCACCTCTTAATTTCAGCTTGCATCATGGAAAAAATACTGATCGGATAAGGTCAACCTGACAACAAACAATGGTCTAGAAATCTGAGAAAAATCAACGTAAATGATCTTACTATTATGAGCAATATTTTTCTTCAGTCGCCCACAACATGACAAATTTGGAAGATCTCACTAAGCACTACGCTCTGTCCATGAGGGATATTTCCAATGCACTTGCTCCTCATCAACGCAAAGGAATCCCTAGCAAGCGTTCTCAACCTTGTTTCAACAGCTCCCTTAACGAATAACAACATAGTCTAAGGCTCGCTGAAAGATCATGGAGATCTTCTCCTTCCCTAGATAACCTCAAACTACTAAGGAAGATTCAAAATTCGTATAACAAACATCTACGCAGCTCTAAATCTGATCACTTTAGATCGCAACTTGAGAAGGAAAGAAATAGATCTAAATGTAGTTTCAAAATTATTAAACAACAATTAAACCAACCCTTTAACCAACTCTTGACACTTAAGACTTTATCCCTAGCAGTGAGGAGTTCTCAGCCGATTTCACTGAAAAAAAGAAAGATCAAATTAGATCTACAATTTTCCTTACTAGACTTACAGAATCAAGCTCCCAGGCCTCCAATTTACCATGGATGAGCTGTCCTATGATTGATGCGGCTGCCAAAAATGATTCCTTGTGGAATACCTTTAGACTTCTGGATGATCTTGACCTGCTTAACATATTAACAATATTAAAACCATCAAATCACTTCAACGGTTCGATGCCCACTAAGTGTTTAAAATAGTTTACCTCATCCATATTCCCGCTGTGGTTGAAGATTGTACATGAATCCCTCGCGCAAGGCCTAATTCCAGATTGCCTCAAGATTGGTCACGTCATCTCTATCACAAGAAACCGAAGGTAGATTTATCTGATTCCAACAACTACAGACCTATTTCTCAATATCATGACTCTACCCAAACTTCTCAAGAAATATGTACTTACTCAGCTCTGTAATCACACTGATCATTTTCAACTCCTCGACCGATACCAGTCTGGCTTCAGATCGGGTCACAGTACAGAAACCGCCTTAACACACATTGTAGACGATGCCCTAAGACTTCTCGACCAGAATGAACCATGCCTACTTAGACTGTTGGATCTCTCCTCAGCGTTTGATACGGTCAAACACGACAAACCAATTGACCTACTTCAAACAAGGATGGGGATTTCAGGTACAGTGTTAAATTGGTTTATCTCATTCCTTCAAGGGAGAACTCACAGACTTGAAGTAAACAATGACCTTTCCAATAGAATTCCTGCCTCAATTGGAGTCCCACATGGATCGGCACTATCAACTACTCTTTTCAACCTGTATCTGGAGTCCCTCACTAACATTCTGAAATTATCTAACATTCAATACCATATGAATGCTGATGATACCCAACTGTATATGAAGATTTCTTTTCCTGAAGACATTGCTATTCTCAACCTTGCACTCTTAAAAACCCAACAATGGATATCGCACAACTACCTTCTGCTAAATTCTCTCAAAACAGAATTCCCCTTGCTCGCCCCTCACAATCATACTGCGCCCATTGAGGACTGGCTCAAACAGCTAACAGCCCTCAACTACACGCCATATTTAGTTAACTCCACTGGATCACTAGGCCTAATTCTGGAAAAATGCCTAAATATGCAGGATCACATCAGTGCTTCAAGAGGAGCCAATTACCAACTCTGCACATTAAGGATAATCAAAAAGTTCCTGCCGCCCTCCGCCCTGCACCAAGCTGTCCAGTCCCTTGTGATCTCCCCTTTAGACTACAAAATTAAGCCCTTGGTGTAAGAAGTTGGCCTGGCATATGCTGGTCACTAGTTATAGTGGCCACCTTGCACCAGTCCAATTCGACTCTTATGGTAGATAGGTTTAAGACAACCTTTTAAAGAAAGCTATCCTAGTGGTAGCTGTGGAGAGCAGCCTTCAGGCTAAGTCTCAGAGGAATGTAAAGCAGCTTGTTTTACCTAATAATCTCTTGAATTACCAAATGAAAGGACACCACTAGGCCTGGGCCAAAATTCCGTTCCGTTTGCATTGCGTTCCGCGGAAAGCGCGAAAATGTCAAAAATTCCGCATTCCGCAGCTTAGCTTGCTCGTGCTGAATCCCCACGTTCGCTGACAAGTTTTACCGACCCGGTCGCGTTCTCCATGAGATATTGGTTTGTTGGTAGCCATTTTGCGCTGTCTCGCAACAGTTTGTGCTCGCATTGTCGCGCGATCACGTCATTCTTCTCGCGATCATGCACCGCGCGAGTATGAGAAGATTGAGATCTCGAACACGTCATTCTACACCGCGAGCGAGAGGGTGAGGACGCGGGCACGGCTAATCGAACGCGAAAAGGAGAAAGAGACCCGGGACACGTCATATCCAACGCGACAGGGAGAAAGAGAACGCGATCATGTCATATTCGACACGCCGTCGACATCCGGTGGAAGTAATGTGGAGCTCGAGAACTCGAACATGTAAAATGTTCAATTTGGAGAGGAATATCAGCTCTAGCAGCATGAAACCTTCTGCAAATGCTGATTTTGGATGACTCCTCAGATTGACATTTGGCTGTCCTTTTTTGTGCAAGGAGTCCTTTTTTAAAAAGGTGGGGAGAGGGAGGAAGTGCCACAGAATCTCCAACTTCCTGTTCCTGTCCAGCAGGCTCCTCCCAGTGCTTTGTCCATCTCCTGCTCATTCTGCCTTTGGATTTTGAGCTGGAAAGATCACTCTTTTTGTCTGCTGCATCATTGCAATTGGATTTGAGGATTTTTTTAATAGGATATTTTACAAGTAAGTGGTTGTTGTGTCTGTTTGATTGTGGGCATTGCAGTTGTTGTAACTACAATTTATTTTTGATAACTATCATCATTCCTTTTTTTAAAAATGTTGTGGGTAGTAGTAGTAGGCCCGAGCTAGTCATGGGCATGGCCTCATGTGTGTGTGCATGATGAAGCAACTGTTCCTTTGGTGTTTTTTGAATGTATTTCATTTTCAAGCATCATTTAGGGCATGGATGGCATTGGATTGAGTTGGGGAAGTGTGTTTTTTTGGGGTGGCCTTTCAGATGTTGTTGTGCCTGGCCATGTGGCTGGTGGCCATTTTGAAGCCTAGGCCTGCAAACTTGCCTGGCCTTGTCTGCCAACAGGCCTGCTTTCATCCACTAGGATCAGAGCAGCTAGCCACAGCTTTATTAATCAAGTGTTTTCTGTGTGGTCTGTTGAATTTATACATCATTTAGGGCATGAATGGCATTGGATTGAGTTGGGGAAGTGTGTTTTTTGGGGTGGCCTTTCTGATGTTGTTGGGCCTGGCCATGAGGCTGGTGGCCATTTTGAAGCCTAGGCCTGCAAGCTTGCCCGGCCTTGTCTGCCAACAGGCCTGCTTTCATCCACTAGGATCAGAGCAGGTAGCCACAGCTTTATTAATCAAGTGTTTTCTGTGTGGTCTGTTGAATTTATTTTAGACATCATTTAGGGCATGGATGGCATTGGATTGAGTTGGGAAAGTGTGATTTTTGGGGGTGGCCTTTCTGATGTTGTTGGGCCTGGCCATGTGGCTGGTGGCCATTTTGAAGCCTAGGCCTGCAAGCTTGCCCGGCCTTGTCTGCCAACAGGCCTGCTTTCATCCACTAGGATCAGAGCAGGTAGCCACAGCTTTATTAATCAAGTGTTTTCTGTGTGATCTGTTGAATTTAGACATCATTTAGGGCATGGATGGCATTGGATTGAGTTGGGGAAGTGTGCTTTTTTGGGGTGGGCTTTCTGATGTTGTTGGGCCTGGCAATGTGGCTGGTGGCCATTTTGAAGCCTAGGCCTGCAAGCTTGCCTGGCCTTGTCTGCCTACAGGCCTGATTTCATCCACTAGGATCAGAGCAAGTAGCCACAGCTTTATTAATCAAGTGTTTTCTGTGTGGTATGTTGAATTTAGACATCATTTAGGGCATGGATGGCATTGGATTGAGTTGGGGAAGTGTGCTTTTTTGTGGTGGCCTTTCTGATGTTGGTTGTCTTAAAGACATGCTTTTGTTGTATGTGTCTGGTGTGTTGGTGTGCAATGCATGCACCCTGCAGACCTTTTTGGGGCCTGTGAATGTTCGTATTTACATTTTGTTGCATTAAAAAGGCAGAGCAGTGTGCTTTAGCATGCATCCTTTACCTGGCTTTTATAGGACTTTTGTCAGCTCCTGGTGTTTCCCAGGACACCGGCTTGTTTGTGATTTGTGAGTGTCCATGTGGGTGGTGGCCTTTTTTTGTGTTTAGACTGGGAGTTATTAGTGTCCTGCTTTTGCCATAGGCCTGCATGGTTTTCCTATTGGCTATTTGGCTTACTGCTTCCATCCATCCACCCCCTTTGCCAGCAGCAGCTCCATGGATGCTGAGATGCTCAAATAATTTAATGGCAAATAGGGTCCACCCCACTTCCATTACATTTTTATTTTGGTGGTTATTATTAACTTTCCTATCTTCCCTGTGTGACTGTACACAGTGGTATAACATAGCCCTAGTTAAAAAAAAAAGTCATAAATGGCTAGACTATCTTTTGTTTGCACTAGTACAGTACTAAGTAACTGAACCACAAAAACAAATGCAACATTTCACTGATGTTCTTCTCCTGGCTTATTTGCTTTTAGGTGCACAAAAGACAGAGTAGGAGGTGTCATCTGCATCACCCGGCTACCCGTTGTACTGCCAGCCAGTCAGAAGTCCTGCTGCGCATCACGTCCACATGTGACCAGAACTTGTTGTGCATCTGCATCCTGCCTGACATCTGAAGAAGATGGCCCCAAAGAAAGGTACCAGGTCCAGTACCAAGAAAGTTGCCGGTGAGAAGAAGGAACAGAAAAAGGAAGTGCCATTAACCACGACTGGTGGTGTGCCGGCCAATGTTTTTTTTGGCACCAAAAAAGTTACGCCTGCAGCAGCGTTGTCCGGGAACCAAGATGGGAGCAGCACAGCGGTCCAACCCCACCAACCTAGGCCCAAGGCCTTTAGTGTCGCAGAGGTAGCCAGTCTACTAACGAGCAGCGATGTTGAAGAAATGTCATTACCGCAAAGTAGTGCACAATCAGGTCCAACGCAGGCGCAATCTCAGCAGATCAGTGTGCAGCCGCAACAAGAACAGCAGCAGCCGCAAAAAGAACAGCAGCAGCCGCAACAAGAACAGCAGCAGCTGCAACAAGAACAGCAGCAGCCGCAACAAGAACAGCAGCAGCAGCCGCAACAAGAACAGCAGCAGCCGCCGCAACAAGAACAGCAGCAGCCGCAGCAACAAGAACAGCAGCAGCCACCGCAACAAGAACAGCAGCAGCCGCCGCAACAAGAACAGCAGCAGCTGCAGCAACAAGAACAGCAGCAGCCGCCGCAACAAGAACAGCAGCGGCCGCAACAGCCCACCTTAGTAGTTGTTGGTCCTGACGTAGGGGCAGTTCAGGAAATCGAGCTTCCTGCAGACAAAGTGGAGCAAAGTCAAACCACTGTTTCAGAAGATCTATTGTCTTCCAGACCACCAGCAAGGAAAAGGAGGCTTAGTCCATCATCTTCTTCTTCAAGCCCCGCTTTTGATGATCGTGATGCCACTTGGCTGCCACCAGCTCAGTCTGAGAGTGATATACGCCACAAGACAATGCTTCTGAAAAGGAAGGTCCCAGAAAAACTTAGAGTTATGGAGGAAGATGTAGAAGAGGGGGGTGATGATGTTGATTAAGACGAGCCAGTCATCACGCACATTACTTCCACCCCAAAGGGATTGGAGACCAACATTCTCACCCTATCCAGAAAGGCTGCTACTGAGCGGGATGTAGCACGGATATCACCAACACAGGTTACACCACCACTACCTCCAGCTGCCATATTTTCCAAGGCCCGGCAGGGACCTACATCCAGCTCAAACATCTCAGTAGGTAGTGGTAGTAAAAGTCACAGTCTAGGTGCACAGGGTCACATTTCAAGCACCCCCTCCAGTTCATCTGGTATTGAAAGTGGCACATCCAGCAGTGCCAGAAAGTTCTCCTCCCCAGTTTGGGACTTCATTTCTGTTAGCGCCAAGGAGGAGAACGTTGCTATATGCTCAATTTGTCGGCAAGGTGTTCGGTGTGGTAAGCTTGGTACAAACTATGGTACCGGAGGACAAGCAAGTCATCTAAGAATACACCACACTAGCGTGTGGGAGGATCACCTACTTAAGTTAAAAGAAAGTAGAAAAACTCAACCCATTGAAGTTGGTCAGGATGAATCAGGGAGCGATATTATTGCGGTGGCAGGTGAAGAAGAGGGAGGCATTTCTAGCCCTGTCCCCAGTAGTGCAGTGTTGACGCCCATATCCTCCTCAGTAACATCAGAGTGGCACCGCAGTAAGAGCCATACTCAGAGTCAGGCTGAGACACCAAGGCGACCGAGTACCTCAATGAGACAATCTGTGTCGTTGAGCCTTAGTGGGTTAATGAAAACAGCACCACAAAGGAAAGTAATCCAGCCTACCATTGAGAGCATGTTTAGGTTGGAGGGGCAGTTCCAACGCAACCACCCAATGGCACGATTGTACAATGCGAAGCTGGCTAAAATGTTAGCGCTGGACCTTCTTCCTTTTTCATATGTGGAAGGGGTGGGTTTCCTTGAATTTGTGTCTGCAATCTGCCCTAAATGGAAGGTTCCCAGCCGGTCCTATTTCGCAAGAATTGCTGTTCCGGCACTACATCATGATGTGCTGGAATTGGTTGGACAAGCTTTGCAACAGAGTGCTGTGCACAATAGCCACCTGACAACAGACATGTGGACCAGTTGCCAAGCCACAGATTACATGTGCATCACTGCACACTGGATCTCTTTTGTGGGGGTTAGAGATAAGCTATCTGCACGAGGTGTTGTTGACACAGCTGCGATTTTTGACTCGGAAACATGCAACTGTAGCCATGTTCGCCATGGAGAAATCTCATACGGCTGAAAACATTTTACACGAGTTTCGCAGCAAGGTTTTGGAATGGCTGCGGCCCAGAGGGCTTGGTATTGGTTTTGTTGCCACAGACAATGGCAGTAATGTACTTAAGGCCATGGTTCCTATTTCAGGGTTCCGTGTTTGGTGCACTGCATAAATATTATAGTTCAAGACTTTCTGAAAAAAGCACCCATAGTCAGCAATTTACTGGCCATCTGCCGAAGAATATGCACTCATTTCAGCCATTCTTTTAAAGCTCGGAAGCAGCTGAGGATCATCCAACGTGAACAAAGGATGCCAGTCAAGGCACTCATCCAGGAGGTGGCAACACGTTGGAACTCAACGTATTACATGCTTGATCGTCTGTATGAACAGTACAGGTCACTCCATGAATATGTCTGGAACAGAAGCGGGGATGCTAGTGTTAAAGGCATGAACCTTGAGATGGATCAATGGACCCTAATTAAATGCCTGACTGAGATGCTGTGTCCTTTTGAGGTCTTCACACGTGAAGTCAGCAAGGAGGACTGTACAATGGGCCAAGCTATCCCATTATTGCAAATGCTAGAGCATGAGCTGAATAATGTGTCTAAATCATACAAAGGTGTAGAGGACAAAAGGCAAGCCCATGACTTGGTGGAGAGCTTATCCCGGCGCTTAGCTGAAAATGTAAAGATACAAAATAAAATTTTGTCACAAGAACATTACGTTTGTGCCATAATTCTGGATCCACGTGCAAAATTAGGACTGAAGACATTCTTTGCTTTTTCCGAGATTGATGTTGCCCGCTACAAAAGTTGTATAGCTGAAGCAGCCAGTAAGTTGAAAAACGAACGGCTGCTAATTAAACGCCCGCAAGATCAACCCACAAGAAGTACTGAAGCAGGTCATGCAGGATCAAGTGCAACTTCGTCGGCTGAGGGCAGTGCGTTTGGATCACAATCACACCACTCACCATCACTATCGACCACAGAAACAAAAACTGGATCATTAGGCCGAGTACAATCATTATCATTGCAGGATTGGTATGTAAAGTTAGGCCTTAATAAGCACAGTGCTGATGCACAGAAAAAACAGCACGAAAGCTTACCAGCAGCAACCCTGAACATTGAGCGGATGGTCCAGGCATATCTGGACGACCCAACAGAGGTGTACATTGATCAAAACCCATTGCAGTATTGGTATAGGAAAAGGTCTGAATGGCCACAGCTCAGCAGGCTGGCGATAAGCTATCTGGCTTGCCCTGTCACAAGTGTCTCTTCCAAACGTGTTTTCAGTGCTGCTGGTTCCATTGTAACATTGAGAAGGACCAGTCTATAGCACAAAAACGTGGAGAGGTTAACAATGATCAAAATTAATCAGCACTTCATACCACCGAATTACACAATACATGAAGTAATGGAGGAAGATGAGGACAGCGGCTCAGGTGATGGAAGTATTGTGTCACATGATTACCTACTACTGGCTGAACCCCCAGAGTTTGAGGACGAGCTATACTTCCCTGACAATTAGGCTTGCACTTACTGTCTTCCTCCCTTTTTTCCCCCTTTGTTTGTGTGTCTGTCGCTCCGGTTACAAACTTGTGAATCGCAACAAATCCATTACCACCGTCTTCTACTCTTCTAATTTAATATACAAGTTTCAGGTGTATTCAATTTGAAAGTACAGTCCTCCAAATCCAGCTCCTCCGCTCCATCATACTGAATCTCCTGCTCAATTCCATTTCCCTCATGAATGACGATTGGATGATGGTAAATAATACAACAACACATTCAAACTTTCCTAGTCATTCCAAAAGAAGTGGAGCATGAATCAGATGACTACTATAGCTATCCTCCTTTCAGAGCAGAGAGAGACTGGCCATTAACTGAAAATAAGATGGAACAGGTAATGATTGATGCCATGCATTGGACGCAGAGTCGCAGACTGAATGATTTAGATTTTGTTGTGTTTGTTGTGCATGAATTTATGTAATTGTGCACTGCCACACTAATCAACTTTCTACAGAACACACTAAACTTAACTCAAGGTAAATTCAATTTTCCCCTTCTTGCAAATATTAAATGTGTACTTCTCCTACAGCTAGGTGATACATTGCTTTTAATTCAATACAGGAAGGGGACTCACTCAATATGCGCAATGAGTATGATTGACACAACAGCACCGTCCATCATGATGATGGCGAAATAGACGGCCCGTTAACTTAAGATGAGAAGGAACAGGTAATGACAACTAATGGCATGCATTGGACACCTGACTCTGAGTGATTGGTCTTTGTGTTTTCGTTGTTTGTTTGTTGTGCACAAAGTGAAGTCAATGTGTACTAGTAATTTATTTTTCTGTACACACTAAAGAATGAATCAAGTCAGTAATATTTCTACTCTTGTTGTGTCATAAAAATTTTGCTTATACTGCAGGCCGATCTTCACAGTCAGTCAGTAAAAGTATCGGAGATGATGATGAAGTCAGGAGGACGTTTCATGAGTGGCATAAAATGGAAAAGCCTAAAGGTTGACACGTCAACAACAACCACAGCAGACCCAAATGTCTGTGTAGAAGTGGAATAGAGTGTAGCGGTGGGATGACTGCAGTGCATTGATTTTACTAACTTAAACTGTAAAATGCTGTGTTTGGAATGGATAATGTGCTTTGCGTTTGTCCAACTCTTTTGAAAAAAAAAAAAAAGGACTCTATAGTGTTAACGTAGGATGTGCTACTGCTAAGTACTGTGGGTCTGCTCTCTCCTGTTATTGTTGAAAGTCAATGCTGGAAACAGACCAGAGTAGAGATGATGCATACATGCCACCTCGGAAAGTGTTCTTGTTGCACTACACCATAACTTGTGCATTTGTTTCAACTTTGTTTCTCAATATCCCCTTTGGTTTTCCATCTACAATTACAGGCCGGGCCTTGCCCTATACTTTGGAATACATTACAATGCACACTTACCTTACCAATAAATCAACATTTTTTTTCCAGCCGGGCAGTGGTGAGTGGCGAGGCGACACACCCAAGATTGATGGACGAGAGGAGCAAGAGGAATGCCGAGATGCAAATCCAGTCCACTTTTTTTACCAGGATAACACAGTAACAGTATCCACTTTAATCTTCTTTTAAATAATTTGATTAATATTTTGTATACAATCTTTACAACAGTGTGTTCTTGGAGTTGTTATTATCATCATTAGGTTTGCTCTGTGTTTAAGATTCTTCCCTACCAATATTTAAAATTCCTATTCGCTATCTGTAAAAGTATTAAGGCCGGAACAACAGAACAAGAACTAGAAGTGTATGTAATCCGGGTCTCTCATCATCATGCATGCCTTTTTCTCCCTTAACATATGGATATGGTAGTCTTCAATGATTGTCGTTTGTTTGTCCATGCATACTGTTTTTCTATGTCAAACCTTTCCCAAAAACCCCCTTCCCATCCATTCAACAAACCCTAACCCTCTTCCCCCGGGCTGTGTGACTTATTGTCGAGGTGTGACTAAATTAAATGTACACCAATACTTAATCACAGACTTGCTGGGGCGGATGTGGCGAAAGCAACACTACTTCAATTTCAAGGCAGAGCGATGATCTTCTTCTGCTTGCTCAGTTGCCCACCCATGAGTAGGATATTTCAGAGATTATTTTATTTAACAAAGGAACATATACCTATGCATAAATTGCCGCCATTGATTGGATTTGTTTGTTGTCATTCCTCATATACAGCACTAACTGTTAGGCTGTAGGCCTAGTCAAGTGACTCGACACAACTATAGTTTGTAACTCTGTCTAGTAGGCTATCCCAACCACCATTATATTTTGTTGTCCAAAATGTGAGCATATTATTGTTGCTCGGTAAGTTCTGTACTGTACTTCATTCTACTACTCCTCTAACAGTCTCTGAAAGGCGATTGACTGTCTCCTTTTCTTTTTTTGCAAATGCTGCCACCCTGCCAGTTTCTACTACTTCTACTATACTACCACCACCACCACCCTAATCATGGCATGTATGAAAAAGGAAACCATCTTCACCATGCAGCCATTGCTGTGCCACAGTTGGACATAAACATCAAGCACCGGTAAGAGAGAAGTTTGGGGTAGGCAGAATTAATAATGGACATGTTGTCAATGATTTCATTTTCACACACCAGTCCAGATAAAGAATGCATAGACTAGAGGACAGACTGAAAGTACTAGAAGGACAAGCCAATGAGTGAAGTGTGTCGCATCTATCTGTTTGTGTCTTATACAGTCAGCCAATTGTTTAAATCAAACACAGGCTATGGGCGGCCAAGCACCAGCAAGGAAACAGTATGATGTAAAACAGTTACCCCACCTACAAAACATTAACAACATTGCATGTAACATAGAAAAATATATTTAATTTACCCTAACAAAAATAAACTAAACCCACAAAAGCTGACCCACCCCCCTCCCTAACCCCAACCAATGTCCATAGGAGAAACGCCCAAACAAGTTCCCACCCACCCACCCAAACAAGAATTAAAAAAGGGGCAGAACAAGATGACAGGGACTAAGGTGTGGGGCGGGACTCAAGGAGGACACCCATCTGGCCCTCTAAACGGGCGACGCGGCGTCTGAGTGCGCGGCAGTTGCAGCCACAGTGGGGGGGGCACCGGAGATGGCACTACGGTGGCGGCGGGCAGCCGCCAGACGGTGGCGCCGTACCGCTGGAGGGTGGTGGCTGGGGCCCGGGGCACTGGATGAGGCTTCAACAATTGCTGTCGCAGTCTCCTCCTCCTCCTCGGCTAAGACCACCAGCCGCCGGTATTCCCGCTGGATTGCCTCCAGCTTCCGGCGGCGTGCCTTGGCGGCCAACTCCTTACGATTTATTTTTGGAGTAGCTGTGTATCAAAAAGAAAAAAACAAGACAATTGTAAAATATACTCTTAGAAAAACAGTAAGACAAGTTAATTATTTATACACATAGTGGCATGGTAGAGTAGCACTGTCTATGAAGCACAGTAGTACATAACATTTTAAATCTCGCCCGTCCTTCTTCCTTCCACCCGTCTTTCACTTTTTAGTTGAACAGTGAGTGCACCAGGTGCTCTTCTCCATAAAACTTTCAAAGCGGAGTTGAAATCAGATAGATGAGGCCATTGGTTACTCAATACTCCCGCTCCTATGCCAATTAAAGGGAATTCTAGTCTTCTAGTTCACTCTTCAAATGTCCCCAACAACTCATACTTACTTACGACATCGGATTGCGGGCATACTTTGTCCGCCCGCCAACCTCGCACTAAAAAGGGTGGGGTCCTGTGGGGACAATTAATTAGGATGATGCACCCGGCACAGTGGCGGGCGCATCCTGTTTTATTTACATTCTGGTTGGCGTTGCCAAAAGCAATGCTAAAAATACATGTTGTGCTACTTTTCCAAGCACAACATGACGGGCCCCGCACGGAGCCTGTCATGTTTTGCTTTGAAAGGCAGGGGGGTACCATAGCATAGGTAGGTAGTACCCTCCATGGGGGCCCCCAAGCATACTCTGCAATGTCTGCATGCCTTTCCGTGGCGGACGGCAATGCCGCCACGCATAGGCATTCCAAAATGCAGATTATATGGCTGGCGGTGTGTTGAGAGAGACACCACCGCCATATTGAACCCTTTTCCGCCTGGTCGACATGTGGGGGGTCTGAATATTTTCTACAGGGATGGCGGGAGGTTTGCCCCTGCGGTGTCGGCAATGAATAACGCCAGCCCGGCGGGGGCAATACGCCCGCCATCCTAATGGGGCCCTAGGTCGCAACTGTACAGTACACATATACATACAGTACACCCTTGCAGTGAGTGTACTGTCAATTTCAACAATAGTTAAGGATTATTAATCTAACTTACCACCGCCCGCCACTGGTGCTGCCACTCCCCCTACCGCTCCGTTGCTATCTGCAGCAACTGCCGCATCCTCGCCCTCCGCGTCGCCTTCGCTGGCCCCGGCAATGGTGGTCGGTAGTGCACCTAGAAAACATTACACATTTATTAGGCGTAATATACACCTCCCCCTATTGATCAGTAGCAAGGGTGAAAAATGAGTTAATACTAACATACATCACTAGTACAAATCAGGTAGTAGTAGAGTAGACACTAATAGTTATATATGAGCATTGTAGCCTTTGCTTAATTAGCCCTAGCCATGCTACCATTTTACCTTTCTGTCTTTTATCTTTGCACATGTGACGTTACCTTGCAGCTTCTTGTATAAGACCCTTTTGAGCCCACATGACCTGCCTCACACTGCTACTGTCTAGTCTACGCGCTGCGTACAAGCGGTCAACAAAAACATTAACAAGCCACTTTTTTAGGAAGTACTGGTGTACTCTTAGTCCATATTGCTTATCCATAAATGCTACACTTTTTGACACAGCTGAGAAATGCTTGCAAGTTGCAATATACTAACGCACACCATTTCATTTTTCGCATTACAGACGGAAGATTCCCTTCTATGAACCAGAGCTTCTGAATGATGCAACAACTACCAGTACTAGGTTCTTCTAAGGTGAGGGGTCCCTTCACTCACATCTTCATTTAAAAATTGATATAAACTAAATTCCTATTGGATGGTGGTGCTGCCTTCCACCACTGTTCAGTTATCATGTTTTAATTCCCAACTGTATAAGTGTAACAATGTAGATTGTTTTAATGTTATTGATTTTACGGTTGGTGCTGCATTTTATAATAAAACAATGTACAGAGATTCGTTCTCAATTCAAAATAAACATTTTGAACTTACATAGACTTGGTGGTATTTGGTGTGGACTAACTTACACGAGTGAGCAAATTAAAGTAAGGGTGTGCATGTGAATTGCTTCCACGACTGAGAGGTTGGGTGTGTTATGTTCTGGGTTGTCTACTTGTTGGGTATCTTGGGGGAGGGTTTGGAGACCTAATAGTTATGACAAGACAGTACTATAGTCAAGCAGTGGAATTGTGGTGGGTGCGGAATTTCTGATTGAGGTGTGTGAGGAAGGTCCAACCTACCATCACCAACATCCTATTTTCTGGTGCAAATGTCTGTGTATGTGCAAGATCCCTACAACAGTAGTAGTATGTCCTACAGGCTATCATATCAAAATAGTAATACATCTGGTTGGGCTTTTGTTGCTGTGAATTTTCAAAGCCTCAAGATTAACAAAGACTCAAGATCAATAAGAGTAGAAGTAGTACAAGACGACGACCCAAAGGATTGGACTCAATGGCTCGAGCTACTGGTGAATATGAATTTTATATTACAACCTTTCACATAAAGAGTGGCACTGGCCAACTGGGCAAGACCAGCTACTACAGTACAGACAGACTGATAGTATTAGTAGTAGTAGTACTGAGAGTCATCATAGCGGAGGCAGGGATAACATTTTTGAAACCGTACAGATCGAAGGATAATTGTTGGTAAAAAAATAGCATTTGGAAACAAACAATAGTTGGTGAAAAATATGGGGCAGTAAAAGTTATGGAATAAGAAATATTATTAAAAACAAGAAGACTTACTGGGGCCAGCAGAGGAGTCCTCATTGGTGTAAAAAAACACTTATGTAAACAACAATTGCAATAACTAAATTGACCAATCTCATCTGGTCAACAAGTAATATCGGGGGATTCGCAGATCGACTACTTAAGTTACTATTTATCAACAGTAATCCAGTCTTCCATTCTGATTCCAGAATACTAAGTCACAACTAAGCCTAAGTACGACGTACCACCCAACCTAGCCAACCTATTCCAGGCATGCCAATTGTACATTAAGTATGCATTTCCACTTTATTCCTCATCAATGCATATGGTCAAATCATGGAGGACACATGACTACATTTTTTGTATACACCAAATTTTGGGTTGATTGATTGATGCTGATGTTCTGCTAGTGCTAAGCCAATTACCACCACTCATTGAACAAACTAGAAAAGGTTCTAAACTTCTAATAAAGACAGCCGTACTAGCAGTACGTCACGTAACTGAGGGGGCATCACGCATACCACTAACAAATTAGAAGCTCATACAAAGTACCTAAACCTAAGTATCACTCCGCCCCTATCTATTAGTGACAGGACAAAGTAAGGAGTGGACTAGAGTCACTGTAGCATTACGTAACTTAATTTGTCTAAAATAAACTCGTAAAGAATCACGCTAAGCAAACGCAAAGTTGCAAACAAGTAAGATTAGTAGTAGCACAGAAGAGCACCTGTGTCATAATCACAGAAGACTTTTAAACGTAATTAACCTGGAATGTAAGCAGCAACATTCTCGCTGGTTGGAAGAAAAAAAAGATATTCGCAATATATAACACAGAGCAGAAGAACAGACACAAAGTTGTAATAATTAAATAGGTACTCACCAAGCCCCGGGACCTCCACTCCTAGCAGGTCCAGCAGGTCCTGCTCACGGTCCAGGATGTCGGACCTCCGGTGCATGAGCTGCGCCTGGGTGCGCCGGACCCCAGAGAAGCGCGACCCTGCCCGGCGCACCTTCCCCCACCGCTGCCGACGCTCCCGGAGGCCGTACCCAGACCCAGGCCTGCCACCTGCTGCCAGGGTTAAGGGGAGGTGGCGCTGCACAAAGAAAATTAGTGCAGCCAACTCCACCTCCCCAAATAAGGCCCGTGCCTGCACCCCTTGGGGGCGCCGCCTTCCGCAAGGAAGGCGGTCGCGGCTCTGACTGCGTCGTCCACCAGCCCTACCCTTAGACATGGTTCTGGGACTGGGGTAAGAAAAGGTAACAAAATTAAAGAAGTAAAGGAAATAAATATTAGCAGGCAATAGAAAGAGAAAAAGTAGCTAAAAAACAAAAAAAGGAGACAAAAGCCAAAAATATAGAAGCTGGAAAATAGTAAGATAAATAATAAATAAGAAAGATAAAAACAAAGTGGGTTTAAACCAAGGATTGAAAAGATTTGGAGAGGATAGAAAAACAGGCCCCAGAACCATGCAATAGAGTGAAAAACAAGATGGCCGCGCCCATTGCGACCAAGTGCGCACGTTCGCACGATATTTCCTCCCCGAGCAAGCAAAAAGCAACGTGATCAAGTAAAAGCGGTGGCGAACTGGAAATATCGACCGCGAACGGGCGCGAACATGCATTGTGCGACCCGGAACAGGAAGTAAGCATCGCGAGAGGGCGGGACAAGTGAAAACAAGATGGCTGCGCCCGTGAGCAACCGCATGGGTAAGTTGGCGACCCGCAATCACGCAAAAAATACCGAGAACAGGCGGGAAAAAAACTTCCGTGTCTTCGCGATATTTCCGGCGTGTTTGCAGAGATTTTTAACATTTTCGCGATAAATTGCGAAAGTTAATATCGCAAATTCCGCCCACCCCTAGACCGACACAGGTATATATATATCAAATATATATGTATTTATTTCTAGACACACTCTACTAATCTCTTTATGAGATGAGAAGTCAGGAACACATTCAAATATCAACGTTTCACAATAGGTTAAGCACAAATATGGCTGAGGCCCTAGGGTCGTACCAGACCATATACTTAAAAAGAGGTTTAGGAAAGTCGACTTGCAAGGGGACAAGGCCTAGGGCCTGTAGAATCGCTGGGGCTTCACTAATCCACCCAAGGCAGGTAAGTAAGAGACCCACGGGAGACGCGTGCAGTGTGCGAACACAGCCGCGGGTTCCCTATTGATTTCAATGGAGCAAGTTGCGGTTGGATTTTTAAAGTTTAAGGGTACTTTGAGGAAGTCTACAAGCAAGCCACTTACAAGGCAAGTAATTCGAGGGCCAACACACACTAGGGCACTGGAGTGCACGAGTTACCTCACCCTGGGAAGCCGGGTGCATAGGTGTCTTTTGGTTTTTTATGGAAGCCAAAGGAGATGAGCTGCTTGCGAAGACTGAAGAAGTGTCCGGTGGAATCCAAGGCTGGATTCAGGATGAAGATGACCTGAAAGCAGAAGGGACAGTGTTCACAGTCACTTGTCAGTGACTCGGGGCCAGGAAGGTGGATGCCCATGGAAATCGGGTGATTTCAGGTGATCAAGGGTGTTTTCACTCTTTGCTCACGAGGTCCAGGAGAGATTGACAATGACCAGCAGCTGGATTTGGAGTGTCCGGTGACTTCTGCAGCTTACTGACGTGTTGGCAACTGAATTGGAGCCAACAAGCCTTGGCAACAGCAAATCTTGTGGAAAGTGAATAAAGTCAGCGGTGCAGACCAGCAGGGTCTGAGGGACTCACTCAGCAAGGATGAGGCAGGGCATGCCTGGTTCAACCAGGGGAGCCCTTTGGTTTGATAAGAAAGTCTTCGAGGGACCCACAAGCCAACGGGCAAGGGATTGCAAAGACGCCTCATGAGGAAATGCTTTACAGGAGCCCACAGTCACTCGGGATGGGGAAGGCCTCTGATTTTCACTGCAAAACCTGCTGGAGGCATGGGCCACAAATGGTCCAATGCACAAGTTCGTAGAACATCGTGAAGGGGTTGCACTTGACAATAGTGCACGTTACCCGGGTATTGCTGTTCCTCGTCACTCGTGGGATCCACTCACCACAGCTTTGCTGGGGACTCACAATGGTTGTCGAAAAGTCAGGAAATTTACTTTTGGGGCTGCAGGGACTTCGGATTCTGGCAGGAGCGGGAAAGTTTGCGACCATTGATTAGAGTTTCTGGTGCCTGCCAAACAGGGGAGTCACTCCTTGACTCCAAGGGAGATTCTTCTGTCTTCCAAAGGTAGTGGAACATTGAAGGGCCAGGATTCTTCTTGTAGACCATCATACAGGGATATCGAATTTGCAATGGCAAAGTTTCCCTATCTTATACTAAAGGTAGGGGAGGGACTAGCTCTATGACCACTCCTCTGGGATGGTCAGGGTAGGGGGTGGTTACACCCACCTCCCTTTGTCCAGTTTCATGCCAGAGCAGGGGCCGGTAGCCCCTGAACCGGTTTGAGCTGGCATATGCACAGAGGAGCCTACTGCTCCCCCAGTGCAGGACTTCAAAGCACTTTAGAAGTGCACCCACCCAGCACTAATACACTAAATCCTGTCTGGAAGGTGGTGACACCTCCCTGTGACAGGATGCCTTATTGTTGGGCTCCTCCACTGTGAGCTTCGGTCAGCAGCAGGAGGGCAGCCCAGTGTCTGTGCTGGTGGCATCCATTTTGTGATGCCAGGGCTCTTTCAGATTTCTACCGTATCACCACAGTAGGTGCATGTCGTCCCCTCTAGAAGGGTGGGATCATACTCTCACACCAGTTACTGGTGTGGGGGTATGATTCCAAGTTGTTTGACACCAAACACAACATGTTTTGATGCAGTCATTCCAAAGTTGGCATTTACCCGGGAGGTTATAATGCACTTAAGAGTATATGGTTTAACTGCATTTACAAACAGCCACAGAGAATAGACTCTGCCAGCTTCAGAGGGGCCCTGCTCATGCAGAGGCACCCTCTCACATTGTTAACCAAGCACCCTGCCCTCAGAATTGATAGGGCCTGCCTTAGGGGTGACCGATAGGTTTATATGTGTGTGTATGGTGAGATATAGGGAACCTATACCTCAGTGAGGAGTGCTAACACTACCTCACCCAGGCTGCAGTAGCAGGCCTGTGGTGTCAGATTTAGTCTGCTTCCCAGGGGTGGCATCATACATGCTTCAGCCCCTGGTAGGCCTGTGAAGTACCTATGCCCTTGGTACCTAAGGTACCTATACTAGGGGCTCATAAGGTACCACAGTATGCAATCACTAGTGCATCTAATATGCACTAGTCAAAAACCATTCAAACACCAGGAAAAAAGTGGGGGCAACCATGCAGTCAGATTCCACCTTCCTACACTTGGCTTGACTCCCCAAAACTAACCTGGCCCCTTTAAGAGCCACTCTGAACTCTGCTGCCAGACTCCTCACCGGCTCAAGAAAGCATGACCACATCACAGCAGATCTATGCCAACTGAACTGGCTTTCCATTGACGCAAGTATCAAGTATAAGATAGCTTGGTTGACTCACAACGCACTGCATCAGAACACGCCCTCATACCTGGCAAGTAAACTTGAACTATTGTGTGGCAATCGGGCGCAAGAGGTTCAAACACTCTATGGCTGAAACCCCCAAAGTCCAAAAGGAAGAGTACTTACAACGGTGCCTTCTCCGATCTTTCTCTGAGAATACGGAACGCTCTCCCATAAGAAATCAGAACAATCCCTTCATCCGCCTCTGTTAATAAATAAGTCAAATTCCTGCTCAGGAAGAACCACTGGAGACAATAGTTCTGTAACTCCTTAAACGTTTTGAAACGACCCTACTTCCTTGACCTCCCAAACCTGCGATGCAATCAGCTTACTGTTCATGAGGCTGATTTTTATTTCCATATGCCTTTATTATGCTTTTAGTGTTTTTGCTGGTTTTCTGCCTGCTCAACTCCAACCAACAGACGAAGTTGTACATTGCTCTGTTACCTTCTGGGTCAATAATCTAAGGCTCGATCATGAATAGACATGTGAGTCGCTTGTTCTGGAACCTCACATACCATTTGAAATGACCTCACAACTTTGACCTACCTGACCTTCATTGCAATCTATTTATTGCTCAAAATGCTGCTGTCTATTTTCATTTGTCTGTAATCTGCTTCTACTGTGTATTCTGTGAGGAAATAAGTTTGGATAAATAACAGGATTCTTCGTTCCTGTTTGACGAAGCCGCCCTGCGTGGGTCTGGGGCTCTACAAACGAGGAAATTGTGTCTGGTTCTACTGTGTATACGCAGGGTTTTCGATTATCCTTTTCCGTTCAAGCTTTACTAGCGGGTGACGATGTACAGCGCTCTGAAACCCTGCCGGGTCATGTTTCTTCTTTATAAAACTTTTCAAATAAATAAATACAGATGGCTTGTTAGTAATATCATGGTCATTGCTTAGCTCAAGATTATCTTCTGGAAATTTGTCTTCATAGGTATGATGGATAGATGACCTCAGCGTTAAAGTTCACATCTGGGGTAAGATGGGCACTTCTTCAATACTTGTATGTTCTTACAAGTAGAAGGGGCGAGAGTAACACTCTGACATACAAGTGCATTAACACCAACAACCAGACTAAGGTGGGTGCTCAATTTATTAAGATTAATGGATAGAGAGGTGGGGGAGGAGTTAGAGGCGGGTAGGGCTCTAACTGTCCCACACAGCGTAGGAGCGAGCACTCTAGCTTCGGTGCCGCTACCCAGTGAAGCGCTGAAACACTGTGCCCGGATTCTTTTTAAAACTGTTTTTAAAAATTGTATTGTAAAAAGTTTGCTGTTGCTACTTTTTAAGTGATTACAACTTAGAAACCTCACCTCGCATGCATCGCTCGGCTCGCTCGCTCCCTCCTAGCACACCCCTCGGCCTTAGCCAATCACGCCGGGTGGGGGAGGAGTTAGAGATATGAAAGGGCTTTAAATGTCCCACACAGCGAGGGAGCACAGTGGACGTGTGCAGCGGGCGTGCCAAGGGCACGCCGAAAGCACTCCCGTCTGCACCCGTCCGCATTAGGACGGGCCCAGGGGCCAGCCCTTCTGCTCAAATTATCCCCTACTCCTCAGAGGAACTAAGAATATTACATCAGGGGGACTTTGCACTCTGCCCTGCCATCCACGTACGTCTCAAACATACAGGAATCCTCCAAAGGCAGAGCAAACCCCAAGGGCTCCCGTACACCACCCATTGCCAGGGCCACACATCTACCCCTATGCAGGGGAAGAATACCACTCTATAGATACACTATCTTAACATCCGCTCCCTCATCAAACATCAGATAGATATCTTCCTGCTCCTTTTATTGGATAACCCTGATATCCTTTTTATCACCGAGACATGGCTAAACCTTGACTCTACTCCCGACATTCTATGCTGCTCTTCCCGACGATTATTACATCTTACATGTTAATCGAACCCCGGGAAAAGCAGGTGGTGGAGTAGCTGCCATCATCCATAAAGACTATACGTTCACTTCTATGTTCCCCCTTAATCTCCCCGCTGCGGATAACATGATTATCAAACTTGACTCCAGCGCAGGGCCACTACTCTGTGTCCTGATATACAGACCTCCACAGCACATGCCATCATTCCCCCTCTCACTGAGTGAGCAGATGGCAAACCTGGTCATGGACTATTCAAATATACTTCTATTAGGCGACCTTAACTACTGGTGCAACGATGATTCCGGCGGTCCCCATGCCACCGAACTGATGGAACTCCTCTCTAACCTCAATTTCATCCATCATATCATCTCAGCCACACACATTAAAGGTCACACTCTAGACCAGGTGTGGACAACCCATGTCACGGTCTCCACCCCCTCAATATCACCGTGCATCTGGTCCAATCACCACTTAATAAAATTTACCGTCTCCATTCCCATCTGTTACAAGCCCCCTGTCACTGAGGGAGGCATGATTAGGAAATGGAGCTCTGTTAATATACAGGTCTTTTTAGACAGTCTTGCTAGCTCCACCCCCGTAGCCGACCCAGATGTGGATATCGCTGAAGCTAACATTTCTGCCTGGCTACTGGTAGCCAGCAATAAATACATCCCACTCAAAAAACTCAAAATCGCTCGCCGCTCTGAAGCCCAGAAAAGGATTTTAGCCTGAGCTCAGGGCCCAAAAACTAGACCTCCGCCAAAAAGAGAGGATATGGAAACTAACGTACACCCCGGAAGGAAAACTTTTATACTCAACTGCCCACAAAAACTATAAAAACGCCATTCTCTCTGCCAAAGCCGCCTACTTCTCGGCAAAAATCACTGAGCCGAATAATAAATCCAAGGACATTTTCACCATAGTGAACAAGTTATCTAACGCTCAGAGAATCCTCCCCAAGCCCGTGGCCACCCAAGACCTGTGTGACTCCTTGAACAAATACTTTCTGGAAAAAATTGTCAATATCAAAGCCAGTATCTCTACCTCCTGTTCCAAGATGGACCCCCCGGTCACTATATCCCTTGACCACTTCCCACTCATAGATGCTCAGTCCTTGCAGGCTTTATTGGCTAGACTGAAATCTGGCTCACCTAGGGACTGCTGTCCCCCACACATCCTGACCTTCCTAAATGAATCCTTATCCCAGGGCAGGGTCCCCAAAGCCTTCAAGGATGCTGTCGTAGTCCCCCTGCTAAAAAAAACAGGGCCTGACCCCCAAAATCTCTCCAATTACAGGCCCATCTCTCTGCTTCCCTATCTGGCAAAGGTCCTTGAAACTCATGTTGCAACATGCCTGTCTAACTTTGTTGAGCAGTCAGACCCCCATCAAGCAGGGTTTCGCCCTGCTCACTCCACCGAGACAGTAATCCTTGCAGTACTGGATGCCCTACGTGAAAATGCTGATAAAAGAATCCCTCAGGCCCTGGTCCTTCTAGATCTCTCGGCAGCGTTTGACACGGTCGACCATGCCATATTAATGGACCGTGTCAAACAGGCTGCCATCCGCGACTCAACCCACAGTTGGATCAGGTCCTTCCTCAGCAACCGCACCCAAGCAGTACGTTTGGCCCCCTTCACTGCCCCTAAGCTTCCCATAAAATGCGGGGTCCCTCAGGGCTCCTCTCTGTGCCCTTTACTGTTCAACTTATATCTGATACCCCTGATTCAGTCCTTGAAGGAACGTAACTATGCGGATGATCTCCAGTTGATCTTCACAATAGACAACTCCCCTGAATCAATTTGGGATTTCCAGGGCACCATGCTTCACATTGAGCAGTGGATGGATCATAACCATCTGAAGCTGTCCCCCAGAAAGACCGAGCTAGTCCTGAATGGGCACAGCCAAATCCTCTGGGGCCCACACTACTGGCCTACAGAACTTGGCGCTCCCCGCATCCCATCCTCCTCGGTCAAAAGCCTAGGGGTGATCATCAACAATGATCTATCTCTGAAGACCCAGGTAGGCACGGTTGTGTCCTCCTGCTTTTTCCAGCTTCACAGGATCAGGAAGATCAGGCGCATGTTCACCCACTCGGCCCTGATCCAGGTTGTAATAGCCCTGGTACTGTCACGCCTGGACTATGCCAACTCTATATACCTGGGCCTTCCGCTCTTCCTCAGCAATCGCCTCCAATTGGTCCAAAACCAGGCAGCCAGATTGATCCATCAGCAACCGCGATAGCAATTTGCCAGGCCTCTGCTAAAAAACCTACACTGGCTCCCCATCCCCCAACGCATTGCGTTTAAGAAGGCCTGCATCATCTTCAAGTCCCTTCATGGCCGCAGCCCTAAATTCATCAATTGCCTTCTTCCGGGGTATATCCCCTCCCGCAACCTCCGCTCTGCCAACCTTCAACTCCTAGCCATCCCATCTTTTATGCTTCACCGTCAGGGCGGACGCAGGTTTGCGACTCTGGCTCCCAGATTATGGAATTCGCTTCCATTGGAAATCCGCTCCTGCAATAACCTCCTAAGCTTCAGGAAAATGCTTAAAACATGGCTTTTCACTCAGGCCCATAGCTAACGCCTGCTTTGTCCCGGCACACACTAGAGCTAGCGCCATGAAACTTTCCGGTGAACGAGCGCTCTATAAGTAATTATTAACATAACATAACATAACAGAGAACGACTTTTCAATTAGTCGATCTTTCTCAATGGAGAGGTCTCAAGATCTCTGTCTGGAGGCAAATATATTCCTCTGAGCAGATTCAATCATAATTCTATTTCCGCTCTTCTCCAAAGTTTGCGGAGTTTGCCCAACACTCAAGGAAGGGTGTGGGGGATTGTAAGATGTTGTTGACTTACATATTTTTGAAATTGGGTCATAGATCCTCCTGGAGGGTAAGTATGAGCTTTCAGGGCTAATAAACCGTCAACTAGTGATGTGCCCCTCATTCGCAGCTTGATACTGTCCCAAGATTAGCTAGGATTGGGTATACATTGGGCATAATTAATGTCCAAGTGCACTAATTAAAGACACTTCCTTTGTGTTCTAATCTAACATGTCACTTTGTGCCTTGATATTGCTCCCCCACAGGCCTGCTGATTGACAGCCACATGGGTGCAGTCCCCATTCATGCTATACTGTCTGTGGCGGGTGCTGCAATAGATGTTGTTAGTGGCATTCATAGAGTAAGGCTCAGAACAGCCAAGTGATGGGAAAGGAAATGTTTCATAATGTATTTGGGTGCATTGTATGTTAAAGGAATTATGGGGCCTCTGGTCCTTTCTAGGAGCACAGTGCACTAATTTTGGTGCATAAGCTGACAGGCCAACATGGGGAGACTTCACATAAGTTGGTGTAGGCCTTATTCCTAACAATGTCTTCCCCGTCTTGTCCATAGAAGGCCTGTGGCCTAGACAGCTAAGACAAATCTCAGGTTTTCCTGTTCAACGTTTTGCGAGATAGTTTGAGATCAATAATTTCTTTCCTTAGATTATTAATAAGTTCCTCCATATTCTACATGATGTTTAAAAATGATTGGAGAACATATGTTGTGTTTGTTCATCGCTTTGTTAGATAAGCTAGGAGAGATGAACCATTACTGCACATGATGCTAGAGGGACTTCCTTGACTGACTTGAGCTTCAGGTGGGAGCAGCGAGTCTTGACCTGTGAACAGCAGGGCTAGCGTTGCACTTGTACAACAGTCAGACTCAGTTCTTTCAGTTTCAACCAGATCCAAAAGAGAACGGCTACTACCAATTGATGCACCCATTTTGGGCTCATTACTTTAAAAATTGTTATTTTAGATTTCCGTCCCTTTCTTTCTTCGCTCTCTGCATTTTTTAATAGGTCTCCCAACTCTCCAGTCGAGTTATCTATGTCAGCTAGTGTGCAGTTTTATTCAAAATGTTTTTTGACAGACTTAGATTTGTATCCTGGCCCTTTTATGGGCTCCCGAGCCTTTTGCTTCCTCATAGTGTATACTTAAGCTCCTGAAGGGTGGATGAGGTCCAGGGTACTTCAAGAAGGTGATTGATCAGAACAAGGGGCCAAAGAGCCAGGGAGCTCTGCCCTACCTCCTCCTGTTGCTGAAGCCTGCATATTGGGCCCATCGTAGGTCCGAGCGCAGCCCACGCACGTCCCAATCCGCGGGATGAGGCATAGTGCTATTAGCGCTTTAGAGGTGTGGGAATGCTGTGTCAAGCCCCTCCTCCCAGGCTGCGATGTAGCCTGGGACTCCGAGTCCCTGTGGAGCCCCTGACCTACAACACGCCAAGATAGGGCACATGTGGTAATGAATATTTGAGAGCTTCCAATCGTTTCCATGGACAAGTTGAATATGATAAGTGAGAGCGTGGAGCCTTGAGGTACTCCAATTTTTACCGGTGTAATATCAGATGATTGAATGTGATTCTCTGAGTTCTATTATGAAGGAACAAAGCAAACCAGTTTAACACTGGACCAATAGCCCCATCATAGTTTTGACTCAAGGAAGTCAATCATGCTGTCAATCATGCTGTCACTTTTTACCGTATCTAACACAGAGAAAAGATCAAGAAATATAAGTAGACAGGGTTCATTCTGATCAAGCAATCTCAGGGTATCGTCAACTATATGTGTCAGATCCATTTCAGTGGTATGACCGGTCCTGAAGTCCGAATCATACTGGTATAGAAGTTGGAATTGCTCAATTTCTTCAGAAGCTTTGCTAGAGTTGGGATGTTGAAAATTGGGTGAACATTTTTGGGGTCAGACTGGACCACGTTAGTTTTTTTAGGTTGAGCCTGCGCTGTCTGCAAGACCTGCTGTAATGGATAAAAACTCTTCATTCCCGCTTCCTGCTTAGAATTGGTCCATTCCAGCGTTGTTCTTCTTTCCTGCTTCCTGTCTGATTCCCGCAGCTGGAAGCTCACTTCCTTCCAAGGCTCAGGAGCGCTGGTAAAGTACAGTGCACCTTTACTTGCCTTCTTATCTTCTGTATCAGAGAGTTTTTTTCTTTATTGTTTTCATGCTTTTCCCCACGCTGTTTTCATTCCGCTTCTGCTTCAACGCTCTAATCCCGTGATAATCCCTCAACCCTTCCCCAAGTGCACGCAGCCCCTGCCGCAGTCACTGTTAATCTTACACTTTCATATTCCTTTGGTATCTGAATGAGCAACTACGCCTATTCTTGCACTTTTCTACAACATATCTTTCCATGCGTTCCTACCAGTTCTGCTGTACGATTATTAGAGCATGTTTTATATCCTTCCACCTATAGGCCTAACTTTACGCCTCGCCCTGTGAACCGTACACTTTGAACTGGTGTTGCCCAGGAGCCTGGTGTGAATTGGAGCACTTCACAGCCTCGGAAGGAGTAAGAAGTGCTGTGTGAATTAAGCAGTTAGTTAAGTGTACATTTTTAAAAAAATCTATATTGTGTGTTTCTGATGCTAGTGACTGCAACACTTCTCTTTGTCTAACTATCTTTCTTTTCCAGTTATTTTTTTAAAGTGAGTTAATTTAACTGTTTTTAACTCATGACTGCTGCCCTGAAAGCGCTGTGTACTGTGCAGAGCGTATGTGACTATCATTTGCTGCACTCCTCCTGATAACGTGGCATCACTTTAGGAGCAGCTTTTTTTATCGTCCATCAGAAATTTCACAGGAAATTCGAGCTTGAAAGAATCATCTTGAGAATCATGAGGAGGCAAAAGCAGAAATTGTATCTCTTTATTAAATAAAGCTGTATTAAGCGCCAAGCTGAGACTTGGTATTAGGGTACATTAACTCGTATTTTGAATAGAGGTTAGCAAGCCGCTGAAAGCTCAAGTCTGGTGGCTGGCTCTGGCTCAGCTTGAGTACTGCTTGAAATCTTGGGTCCAAAACGAGCCGAGCTTTCACAGGAAGTGGCTTAGTGACTACACCCACCAGCAATGCAAAATGGGACCCCCCAGGATTGAATCACTACCTCGTCACAGCATACTTGGAATCTTGACACATCTATCTCTGCCCAAAAAAAGTATAAATGCCCCGGTTACTTACCGGTAATCTTCATTACTCTGAGTATAGTCTTCCTCGCAACAAAGTGAGCTTCAGCTCCACACCAGAACCCGCCAAAGCAAAAAAGTCAGCCTCCCATGCCTCCCATCCCTTCCCAATATGGCCAACCCATTACACCCTTGACCTCTAAAAGAGGCAGGCCGGCCCAACCCTACAGCCCGAAACTACCAAGCATAAACATGAAGCCGATAGCCAGACAGGGAGGTAGGGATGGGAACTCATGTGGCGAGGAAGACTATACTATAGAGTAATGAAGATTACCGGTAAGTAACCGGGGCATTACCTCCTTGTTAGTCTTCCTCGCCACATGACTAACAAAGTGAGCACATACCAAAACCAAGAGGCTTCATGGAAACTCACAAGAAACCAACGGATCAGAATGGGATGCCCACAAAAGAGGGCAAAGCCAAAAACAAATACGAGTAGAAAAAAACACCCAAGAGGGAGGTAACCACAAGCAGGAAGAACCAGGATGGGAAACAGCGACATCGGAAGAGCCGAGACCCCAGACCCCTGAGACCTGTAGGCCAGCCAGAAGCAGGCCCAAAACCAATGACAGAAGTGGACAGAGAAGGACCGGGAGCAAACTGAACAGAGCCAAAGGAATCAACAACAGGCCCCAGAACAGAGAATAGGTAGCAGGCCCCAACACACCAAGACCGACCGACGGACATTCAATAGTGAGAAGGAAGCAGAAACCCAGACTTCGGAACCGAAGAAAACAGAGGGCACCCCCACCACAGCGACATCACAAGAAGCCACAGCGGTAAGAGACACAGTCTGACTGAAAACCAGCCATCGAACTACCCCAAAACCAACATCCGGAGGGGAAGACGGAAACAAAAACCCACCAGGCCTGGGGGCAACCGAGCCGAAGCAGAGGAACCAGACGGTAACAACCCAGACCGGAAGGAGCCAGAAGAACGGAAGTAGGCGCAGAAAGGAACCCAGCACCCCAACCGAACAACAAAAACAAAGGGCACCCAAATCCCACCAGCAAGGAGAGAACAGGTGGAACCCGGACCCCAGCCACACAAAAGGCCCCCTGGAAGGGAGCCCGACACCAATGAGAGAAGCCAGGCAGGTACAAGGCAAAACCGACCCAGGAGGCCGCAGCAAATGACATAGAAGCGACCCGGCCACCCACAGAATCCAGCCGGCCGAAACCCCATGGAGGCCTAAGATCAGAAGGGACCAGGACCAAGTCCAAGCCACCAGGAAAAAAACATGAACCCCCACAAGGGGCCACCACGCACAAGAAAGCAGAACAGACCACACAGGGCCATGAGAATTAGGACGACGAGCTGCAAAAGGGCTGCTCCTCCTCAAAAATGGGACAACCAAAGGGGTACATTTTTAATAAAAAAGAAGAAGTCCTTGGGAAATTGAAGCCGCTGTACAACAAGCCAGAGAGGAGGCTTCTCCCTGTGTCCGTTTTTAGCCTCACAGGCAGGCTCTTGTTGTTCCCACAGTGGAGCTGCACAACTCGCAACTCAGGAATCACAGCCCAGTTTCAAGGGAAAAGGGCAATAACCTTCCGGGGAAAATGCCCTCAGCGATCCTGTCCAGTGTCTCAGGCAGTGCACCAGTTTTCTTCACTTCAATCTAACAGGCACCAGAGACACAGCACCTGCACCCTGAACTCAAGTCCTTCCCTAACTCCTGTAGTGCTCTGCTGGCACACTGCTCTTTCGTTGGGGCCACACATTGCATCTAGTGTGCCCAGGTATCTCTTGACCAACAAAGGTGAAGACTTTACAGCCAGCATTCAGGAGCATGATGCTGAAGTGCCTGAAGCAACCCTTGTTTCAAAGGAGGTTACCTCAAGTAAAAACAACCTTGCCGTTCTGGTTGGTCTGTGACTCTCAGCTGGGCATCAAAAACTTGATCCACAATTTCTCCTTTCTGATTTGTGACCCCGTCTTTCACCCAAGACAGTGGCAGGGGTACACACTTCACATCCCAGTGCTTCCGGCCTTCTACCTTCACTGAGGTCCTGGTTGCCAGCAATGCCTGTGCTGGTTACCTTCACTTTGACTTCAAGCTGGACTGGTGCTGACTCCCCAAGCTAGATCTGACGTCCGCGCCCCTCTGGCAATGGTTGTAAGGCAGCAAATATCTATTGGTGGACAGAACAAAAGGTCTTTAGACAAGGCACAGACATAATCTATCAACAGTGAGGATATTCTCAGAATACTTCCTAGTCTTGGGACGCCCCATATATTAGCAAGGCACCCAAGAACCACTTTCATCTATGCGAGAGTATAAAAAACAACAGCCTGAACCTATTGGCAAGTATAAAAGGAACTCTTTGGTGAACTGACAAGCGTAATACGTCACCCAATCCCAAGCAGCCAAGGAAGTCTGTGTTCATTTACTAAATTCTGAAGAAAAGAGATAAAACAGTACAGACATACTCCAAATCCTTACATCTGTGTATTCCTATATTATTCATCTGAAGACCCTAAAGAAAAAAGGAAATGTTCTACACTTTTACTCATAGACCTTGCATTACTTGCACAGGACTGCAGACACTTCTAAAATGACTTATCTTAATAAAAGCACCTACATTGTACGCTTAGGACCATGCTCTCATGTTATAGGAGCAACAGGAAAATCTAAAACTGCTAATTTAACAGGGATTCCTATTACATAAAGAACTAAAAACTTAAACAAAATGGGTTCATTTTCTCTAGCAGAACATCTTGTGACAGACTCTTATAAAACAATGCAACATCGGCTCTAGTAAGGACTGTCAGTTTATTTGCACAGACTAGCTAATAAAAACTAGCAATGCCCTTGCAAAACTGTATGTAGCGTGAGAATAACACAAACAATAATGGAGTTATCACCTGAGAAGTTTAGAACAAAAACTTTCCACATCTAGTTCCCCTTAAAGATCAAATAAGAAAACAGCAATCAAGACAGCTTATCCTTTCATAATTTCATCAGACTGGATAGGCAGTAACATAGCATATTTATTTATTGATTTTATCATATGCTAACAATGTTTAAAACAGTATTACTGAATAGCCAATTAAATGTCTCATGGCTATTTCACAGGCAGTTTAGACAGGCTCAAAAAAAAAAGTGAGAAAAAGAGAGATTAAACATACATTTGCCTACCCTTAATTTGTAGAGGAGCTAGCCTCCTTCCTCCATTTTGACAGTAGGAAACATATAACAGGTTTCACATCTGTCAACACTATCAACCCCTATTAGGAGCAACTGGGCATAAACAAAGTCTAAGGAGGTAAATAACACATTGAGCTAGCCAAAGAACATGAATAACCACCCCCCAATTCCTTTAGCAAATGTAAAAGTGGAACATGAGGGTGCATGAATTCAAACTAAATCCCATTGCTTCCTTAACTCAGCCCTAAAAGCATTAGTGCTATATATATGGCAGAGCCATTCTCTTAATCAAGGCTCACATATACCATTATATTGCCTTTTGTTCATATCAGTGCACAAAAGCTTGCTTTTGCCCAAACAAGTAAGCAAAACCTCTCTTTCACTCCCAGCCCTGACATCTCGTCTTTCAAAAAGTTTCAAATGTCGATATCAAAGCAAACCTTGCTCTGAGCCCTGCTAGGCTTCTGAATGTAGAACTTCGACCTTTAACCTATTCGCAGCTGTTCCATCTTGTGTGCAAGGTTTTCATGCAGTTTTACCAATTCAAAGTGATCCTGGAGACTGAGAGCTCAAGAGCAAACCCACTCCATTCCTGTCTATTAGCAATTCAGAGGTAAGCTTAATAACTTCTGCCAGTTTTTTGTACATATTGATATTTGTAAGCAGTGTGCTGAGTGCTTGTCTAGCAGTATAGATGTCTGCTTTTCATTCTATACTTACATATGTGCATTTACTGGAGCCTAAGGCAGTTTAAAAGCTGTTCTGACTGGAATAACCTCATTTAAATAGGGAATTTTACCCAATTTCGACTTTAACGTTTGGGGCACTTAAAAATGAATATCCTACAATGTTTTTGCATAATAGTCATCCCCAGAATGTCCTGTAAATATCCCAGAGATGTGGCATCAGAAATGTATAATGTATATCCTTATAAAAAATGAGTTTTGTACGCCTTGGTAAAGTCACATTTCACATGTAAGTGACCCCCTATTGCTGTACAGTACTGCTTAAATTCAATTTGGATGCTAGGAGGTCACAGCATCATTTTTAGGCATTATAAATATTACAAAACAAATTTAATGCACCTTTCTTAAATAAGATTATTTTTTTTATAAAATCAAAAATTTTTAATTTTATTTTTTTAATAAATCTAATCATTTGGATGAGTCCACATATGAAAAGCAAGCTGCATCCCTTTGCCTATCATATTTAGATGCATTCATTCATAACCCTAAGCACAGAAACCTAACTTGAAAATCTGCGCCACTTTTAAAAGAGAGTCATTATTATTTAACATCAAAAAACACTCTTATCCTTATTTAAAAAGGCATTAAGAAAAGAAATCCCTACTGTCAATCTGTCCTCTGTTTCTCAAAAATAATGAAACTATATTTCTAACTTTTAAAACAGCAGTCTGAAATGCAGGGTTTTACACCGTGTTTGCACTGACTTAAGGGGTAGTCGACTTCAGCTGTTTTCTTTCTGTAGCCTGGGGTCAGAAATACCCACGTGCTAACACAGCTGCTTGACACGTGAAGGCGTCAAATTCACACGCATTTCAAGCCAGCCTTTCAAGCCAGCACAAATCTGTCGTTCTGTAATGTGTATTTAGTTCAGCAACAACCAACTCACTCACATAATGTGAATGCCTTTTATTACCTAATACAGAAGGATAAATGCTGTGACATTTTGTATCTTAATTTATTTATTGCAAAACACACAATTTCGTTTTTTGAAGCTTATTTTTATTCCTATTCAATGTGAATTCTAATTTTATCTTTAACATCATGGTGATTTGCACACATGTATAGTGTCTTACTCTGTCAATTTAATGATAGCGTGCAGCTATTTAGCATATATTATATAATTCATTGCTGGATTATTTTAAAATATATTTTATTTTAATGATATTTTGCATAACAGAATGATGACAAAAAAAACATTGAGCTCATTCCAGACATTTTCAAAACGGTGTCATACACATAATACAGGGCACTTAAGGCTAGCCATTCTTGTACCAAGAGCGCAATCGCTACTTACTCACACAAGTACCACTAATTACAAACCACAGACTTTTAAACACACATTCAACCCACAGATCAACACTAAGGACAGAAACAAAAGACAGCCCACAGACTGTACTTAAACAAAACCATTTGTAAATATTAGTTGTAAGTCATATTCACTAGATTTTACTGGCAGAACACCAGGAAAAAATGCTCTGCATATCACCACTTATGAATGTTACTAAGTGCACAGACCAGGATCCTTTCTATGTACATATTTAGTTCCTCAGGGAACTAGTCACCAAGGAAGAAATACGTTTTTGTACCTAAACCTAGTTAGGTATCCGCTCTAGGGGAGCCGGCTAATTCTATACAAGTTCCAAAATGGTACCTCCAAGAAAGCAACACATTCTACGATGTGTGCTAAGAACAGGCATGCCAAGAATATTGCAGCATATACAATATTGTACACAAAGTAGCACTTAAGTCAAAGTGTGCCGTTCAAGTTTACAAAAGTTTCTCATTACCTGCCTACATAAATTGCATTTTATGTATTTCCAAATTCCAAATATTGGCCAATTTCCATACAAGTCCAAAAAGCGTCTCAACAAACGACCTTACCAAGCACAAAAATCTCCAACTTCAGTGCCGAGTTCTGAGTGACCAAACGGTCATTTTTAGAATAATCACGCCAAAAATGTTCTCAGTCAGGAGTGGTAAGCAGTTGGAGGAGTCCAATCAGGAAGACCAGAAATATTCTGGGCTGCAAAGACAGAATCTCAGTTTTAGGGTACCTTCTTACTAGAGTCCTGTTTTGTCCTCCTCAGTAGATTCCTGTCTCCCATCAAGATCACTCCCTTGGATTGCCACTTCTCTGATGAGCCTCACAGATGGCACCAATTGAAGAAATCAAAACCTTCCCAGGGGCTACACTGATATACCTGGTCCTTTTAAACCAACAAAGAAGAGATTGGCACAGAAGCTGTAATATAAAATACATCTTTTTATTAACCTCAGAAGAGGGAAAAATGTGTCATACATTATTCTCAAATTACTGTAGGAGACATTTCTAAGGAGTACAGAGAACAGGGGCCTTATATACCCACACAGGGGCTCAAAAAAAGGCGGTACAAGTACACATGAGAAGAGTTACACACATAGATGGTCATACAGTAAATGCACAGTCAACAAGTTGGAGGAGTAATACGTTGCTGACATCAGTTAGAACAGCCTGACAGTTCTATACTAGGAACAGGTGCATTCTACTAGGTGGACCCTTCTGAGCATGTGCAAGACTCTGAGAGAGGGAAACAGCAAGTTGCCAGCACATAGATAACTAAAATGGCTGCCAAGTACAAAATGGCTTTCAGCTCATGCTAAGAGAATAATGCAATCTTTAACACTAGCTCTATGACCACTCCTATGGGAGGGTCAGGGGAGTGGGTGGCTACACCCACTTCCCTTTGTCCAGTTTTACGCCAGAGCAGGGGCTGATAGCCCCTGAACCGGTTTGAGCTGGCCCATGCACAGAGGAGCCTACTGCTCCCCCAGTGCAGGACTTTAAAGCACTCTAGGAGTGCACCCACCCAGCCCCAATACAATAAATCCTGTCTGGAAGGTGGTTACACCTCCCTGTGACATGATGCTTATTGTTGGGCCTCCTCCACTGCGAGTTTCGGTCAGCAGCAGGAGGGCAGCCCAGTGTCTGTGCTAGTGGCATCCATTTTGTGATGCCAGGGCTCTTCAGGGTTCTACTGTGTTTCCACAGTGGGTGCATGTCTATCCCTCTAGAAGGGTGGGATCATACTCCTGCACCAGTTACTGGTGTGGGGGTATGATTCCAAAGCGTTTGACAACAAACACAACATGTTTTGATGCAGCCATCCCAAAGTTAGCATTTACCGCTAGGTTATAATGCACTTAAGAGTATATGGTTTAACCGCATCCACAATAAGCTACAGAGAATGGACTCTGAGAGCTGCAGAGGGGCCCTGCTCAGGCAGAGGCCCCCCCTCACATGGAAACCAAGCACCCTCTCCTCAGTATTGATAGGGCCTGCATTAGGGGTGACTAATTGCTTTATATGTGTGTGTAAGGTGAGATATAGGGAAGCTATACCTCGGTGAAGAGTGTTGACACTACCTCACCCAGGCTGCAGTAGCAGGCCTGTGGTGTCAGATTTAGTCTGCTTCCCAGGGATGGCATAATACATGCTTCAGCCCCTGGTAGGCCTGTGAAGTACCTATGCCCTTGGTACCTAATGTACCATATACTAGGAGCTCATAAGGTACCACAGTATCCAATCCCTAGTGCATATAATATGCACTCCATGTCATTTAAGGGAGTGAGTAGATAGGCTGGGGTCCTGGATAGCAGGATCCCAGCCATACTAGTCAAAAAACATCCAAACACCAAGAAAAAATTGGGGGCAACCATGCAGTCAGATTCCACCTTCCTACATAACCCCCCCTCCCAAACGAAAGGATATAAGGCTAATCTTGTCCAGATAAGCCTTTATTTCCTGAGTGGCAATATAAGGAAGAACCTGCACTAGCATGGTTGCTCCCTGTCTCATGGTCCACTTGGGAAATCCTACCCCAAGGGGTTCTGGAGTTTCTCCAAAGTCTAGGGAAATTACCTGTATTGTGTTTTGGTACAGAAGCAGGCTGGTGGGGTGTCTGAGTCTGGAAGTGAGGCCCTATTTGGGGTGGTCTCAACTTCCTCAGGGCACTGGTCACCAAGGAAGCCTTTCTGTCCATGACTGTGTCATATCTGGCCCTAAGGGTCAACCTCTGGCTGCCTACAGCTGGGGGTTGGGTCCCTCTGGTTGGAATAGTGGAGGGCATTGGAATGTTTGGGGCAACTATGTCCCAGGTCTCCCTGTGCCCAACAGAGTCCATCTGTGGGATACCTATGCCTAGGGGTAAGGGGGATCCCTCAGTATGGAGAGGAATATTCACCTGGCTAGAACTACTCTGCTGGGTGTCCCTAATCTGTTGATGAGGGGGTTCCTCTGGACAGGGGCCCACTAAGGTTCCACTGACCTCCCTGACCTCTGCAGCCCTGGGCTGACTGAGGCAGCGTAGAGAGGGGCAGGATACCTGCTCCAGACTGGGTACCACCTTGGAAGGGTCCCGTGCCATCAGAGATGTGGCCAGGACAGGCCTGACCACCTCTGGGACAGTTACTTCACAAGGGGCGGGATCAGTTCCCTTAGAAATCTGACCCTTACCTTTAGTCTGGTGGGGGAGGACTGTTCCTCACCCCTATGCTCTCTGTTTGTGTAGAGTGATCCATTGTTTCAGGCTTCACTCCCCTTTATTTCTCCTGGGGTGGAGGGGAGGCCCTCAGGGTCTCACCCACTCTTTCAGGGATGCCTAACATTCTTAACTGGGCATAGTGATCCACCTCAACCCAGGCTGAGATTCCCAGATCATACCCCATTAAACAATTTACAGGTAAGGTTGGGGTCACTGCCACTCTCTTTGGGCCAGTGACCCCTCCCCAGCTGAGATTTACCACTGCTATGGGATGATCTGTCCTAATTTCATCAATATTGTTCACCTGGTACCTAAACTCGGGTAAATGCTGTTCTAGGGATACTAGTCTCTTTGTCACCATGGTGACACTAGATCCTGTGTCCCTGTAGGCCACAGCCTTCTGACCATTGATCATGGGCTCTTGTCTGTACCTGCCCAAAGTATTGGGACTCATAGTAAAGTTGGCAAACCCTATGCCACCATCACAGACAATAGTTGCTTGTGTAGGGGACCTGGTTAGGCCAGAGTCCACCTGAGTTCCCCAAGAAAACCCAACTAAGTGTGTGGGTGCACTCCCACCACCTGGGGGATTACTACTGGTAGTAACAGGAGGTGTTGGAGCTGCAGTGGGAGGAACATTTTCTTTATTGACATTCTTTGGACAGCTGGAGTCAGTTTTCCAGTGGCCAGGTTGCTTGCACACATGGCAATATGGTTTCTTATTGGAAGAGAAAGGATTTTGGGACTCACCCACAGAACTGGATTTTTGGGGCCCTTCAAAGGACTTTTCTGTATTTGTATTATCCCCACCTTTCTCTTTGGGCTTAGTGGAATCTTTCTTCTGGTCACCACCTTGGTTCTTGGGCCTCACCCTGGTTCTGACCCATTTGACTGCCTTCTTTCCCAATTCTTGGGGAGAGGTCAGATCAGAGTCCACCAGGTACTGGTGTAAGAGCTGGTTTTGACAATTGTTAAGGATATGCTCTCTCATCATTAGATTATACAATCCCTTAAAGTCAGTTGCTCTACTGCCAATTATCCAACCCTCCAGAGCCTTGCTAGCACAATCTTCAAAGACAGTCCAGTCCTGATTCTGTGCTTTCTGGGTGTCTCTGAACTTCAACCTGTACCGTTCAGTGGTTAAGCCAAACCCGTCTTTTAATGCACTCTTCAGGACTTCATAGTCATCAGCAGCCTCTTCTCTAACAGTGAGGAGATGGTCTCTGCCTTTATCTGAAAAGGAGAGCCACAAGATTTCTGCCCACTGTTTCTGGGGGACCTGTTGTACTCTACAGACCCTCTCCATAGCAGTTATCCATTTGTGAATATCATCCCCACTCTGGTAGGGAAGAACAACCTTGGACAGGTTCCTATGGTCTGGAATGTATTCTCTGACTCTAGGGACACAGTTCCTGCCACCAGGGGGTTCTAACCCATCTCTTTTAGAAGCTCTCTGGAGCTCAAACACTTCTTTGTGTAATGCCAACTGCTTGGCCTTGAGGGCAACTCTTGTTTCCTCATACCGCAGCAGTTTGTACATTCTTTCAGAGGAGGTCTCTCTTCTATTAAAGTATGAGTTCCTCTGTTGGACAGATTCTCTGCCAGAGTGATAGGAGTGGTCAGATTCCCTTGAAGGGGACCTAGGCCTCTCTTCCACTCTGTCAGCTCTCTTAGGGAGAATTCCTCTGTCCTTTTCAGACACTTGTGGGTCTGGCCCTTCAACCACAGAGTCAAGGTCATCTTTATTTTCATCATCTGACCCAGAGACTATAGTTGACCCACCCCCTGATTCAGACACCTTAGCTCCTAGAGCTAATCTAAGATCATCTGCTGTCAGCAGATATATCAGGTGAAGTGTGGAGGGACTCTGTCCTATTCTCAGGTGCCTTGCAGCACATATGGCTTTCAAGTCATAGAAAGTCATGTCCTTATACTGAGGCTGGGTGAACCCACTGGTTCCAACCCTTAAGGACATTCTAGTGTCGTGTAGTGTTGTGCTACCTACACTAGTTTGTGGCCTACTGATCCTAGCCTGAGCTGTAGAAAGGGTGTGCTACCCCTTGACACACAACTCTAAGTTCAGTAGAACTTATTGATACTAAGCTTGACTTTATATGTACCTTGAGTACCTTTAGTGGTTTTCAGTTAGTAATTCAAATAGAGATTTTCTGGTAAAACAATGGCAAGCTGTAATCCCACACGCTGCCCACCAATGTGAGAAGTTGGCCTGGTATATACTGGTCACTAGTTAAAGTGGCCACCTTGCAACAGTACAATTCGACTCTTATGGTAGATAGGTTGAAGACAACCTTTTTAAGAAAGCTATCCTAGTGGTAGCTGTGGAGAGCAGCCTTCAGGCTAAGTCTCTGAGGAATGTAAAGCAGCTTGTTTTACCTTATAATCTCTTGAATTACCAAATAAAAGGACACCAGACAGGTATATATATATAAAATATATGTATTTATTACTAGACACACTCTACTAATCTCTTTATGAGATTAGAAGTCAGGAACATATGCACAAATCAACGTTTCACAACAATTTAAGCACTTATATGGCTGGGGCCCTAGGGTCGTACCGGACCATAAACTAAAAAAGAGGTATAAGAATATCAATTTGCGAGGAGACAAGGCCTAGGGCCTTCAGAAGCACTGGGGCCTCACTAATCCACCCACGGCAGGTAAGTAAAGGACCCACGGGAGACGCATGCAGTGTGAGAACACAGCCGCGGATCCCAAAAGACTTCAATGGAGCAAGTCGCGGTTGGAATTTTAAAGTTTCAGGATACTTCGGGAGACTCTACAAGCAAGTCACTTACAGGGTAAGTAGTTCTAGAGCCAACACACACAGGAGCACCGTAGTGCTAGAGTTACCTCTCCCAGGGAAGCCGGGTGCATAGGTGTCTTTTGGTGACGGGTCGCCGCGTCGTTTTCAATGGGAGCCAAAGAAGACTTGCTGCTTGTGAAGACAGAAGAAGTGTCCGGTGGAATCCAAGGCTGGATTCAGAAGAGGGAAGACCTGAAAGCAGAGGAGACAGTGTTCAAAGTCACTTGCCAGTGACCCGGGGCCAGGAAGCTAGATGCCCACTGTAGTCTGGTGATTTCAGGTGATCATAGGTGTCTTGACTCTTCAGCCATGAGGTCCAGGAGGTGTTAATGACAACCAGGAGCTGGATTTGGTGTGTCCCATGAAGTATGCAGCTTACTGAGGTGTCGGCAACCAAATTGGAGCCAACAAGCCTTGGCAACGGCAAGTCTTGTGGAAAACGAAGAAAGTCAGCGGTGCAGACCAGCAAGGTCTGAGGGACTCACCCAGCAAGGGTACGTCAGGGCAGGCTTGGAGCAACGAGGGAAGCCCTTTGGTTCTGTAGAAAAGTCTTCTGGGCACCCACAAGCCAGTCGGCAAGGGATCACAAAATGCCTCATGAGGATTCACTCAACAGGAGCCCACGGTCACTCGGGACGAGGTAGGCCTCTGATCTTCAGTGGAAATCCTGCTGCTTGAACCATGCGTGGTCTAATGCACAGGTTTGTAGAACATCGTGAAGGGGTTGCACTCGCCAGTAGTGCACAGTTCCCGGGTATTGCGGTTCCTCGTCACTCATGGGGTTCACTTGCCTCAGCTTCACTGGGGACTCACGATGTCCATATAGAAGTCAGGAAATCCACTTCTGGGGCTGCAGGGACTTTGGACTCTGGTGTGAGCAGGAAAGTTTGTGACCATTGATGCAAAGTTTTGGTGCCTGCCAAGCAGGGGAGTCACTCCTTGACTCCAAGGGAGATTCTTCAGTCTTCCAAAGGTAGTGGAACGTCAAAGGTCCAGGATTCTTCTTCAGAGCATCGTCCAGGGATATCTAGTTTGCAATGTCAAGGGTTCCCTAACTTATAGTACAAAGACGGGAGGGACTAGCTCTATGACCACTCTTATGGGAGGGTCAGGGGAGTGGGTGGCTACATCCACTTCCCTTTGTCCAGTTTCGTGCCAGAGCAGGGGCTGGTAGCCTCTGAACCTGTTTGAGCTGGCATATGCACAGAGGAGCCTACTGCTCCCCCAGTGCAGGACTTCAAAGCACTCTAGGAGTGCACCCAGCCAGCCCCAATACGCTAAATCCTGTCTGGAAGGTGGTTACACCTCCCTGTGACACGATGCCTATTGTTGGGCCTCCTCCACTGCGAGTTTTGGTCAGCAGCAGGAGGGCAGACCAGTGACTGTGCTGGTGGCATCCATTTTGTGATGCCAGGGCTCGTCAGGATTCTACCGTGTTTCCACAGTGGGTACATGTCTATCCCTCTAGAAGGATGGGATCATACTCTCATACCAGTTACTGGTATGGGGGTATGATTCCAAAGTGTTTGACACTAACACGACATGTTTTGATGCAGCCATCCCAAAGTTAGCATTTACCGCTAGGTTATAATGCACTTAAGAGTATATGGTTTAACCGCATCCACAAACAGCTACAGAGAATGGACTCTGAGAGCTGCAGAGGGGCCCTGCTCAGGCAGAGGCACCCCCTCACATGGAAACCAAGCCCCCTGCCCTCAGGATTGATAGGGCCTGCCTTAGGGGTGACTGATAGCTTTATATGTGTGTGTAAGATGAGATATAGGGAAGCTATACCTCAGTGAGTGCTAACACTACCTCACCCAGGCTGCAGTACCAGGCCTGTGGTGTCAGATTTAATCTGCTTCCCAGGGGTGGCATAATACATGCTTCAGCCCCTGGTAGGCCTCTGAAGTACCTATGCCCTTGTTACTTAAGGTACCATATTCTATGAGCTCATAATGTACCACAGTATCCAATCACTAGTGCATCTAATATGCACTCCATGTCATTTAAGGGAGTAAGCAGATAGGCTTGGGTCCTGGATAGCAGGATCCCAGCCAGACTAGTCAAAAACCATCCAAACACCAGGAAGAAAATTGGGGGCAACCATGCAGTCAGATTCCACCTTCCTACACACCTATATGCAGATGACACACAAATCTACCACAAAATCAAATCACCTAGCGACATCCGACACCTCCATGTCACACTAACCAAAATCCAAACTTGGTTCAATGCAAACCACTTAAAGCAGAATCCGGAAAAAATGGAATTAATAATGTTCTGTCTGAAAAGTAACCACCGATCAATTCAAGACTGGCTCAAAAATCTTGATGCCCTAAACTGCCCCCTCATCCTATCCGACTCAGTTAGGTCCCTAGGCCTTACCATGGACAAGAACTTATCAATGAAGACCCACATCAAAAAACTCTGCAAAATGTGAACTTTACTCACTGAAACACCTCAAGAAAATTCAACCTTTCATTCCCCAAGATAATCTCAAGACAATAGTACAATCCCTAGTCCTCTCTAAACTGGACTATGGGAACACCATCTTAACAGGGACACCAAAAGCTCACCTAGCCCCACTAAGGTCAGTCCTTAACATGGCCGCTAGACTCATAACTGGTGTAAAAAGCTTCGAACACATCACACCAACCCTCAACTCCCTCAACTGGCTTCCTATGGAAGGGAGATGTATTTACAAACTTGCTTGCATCACACACAAAATTCTTCACTCACCTTTTCCCAACTACCTAAACAGCAAACTGGTAAAAGCAGAAAAATCCAGAACTATGAGAAGCTCCAACTCACTCCTTCTCTTCCCTCCAAAATTGAAAAGGAAAACCACTCAGTGCCGTTCCTTCTCGGGTAACGTACCCAGGATGTGGAACACACTCCCAAGAGACCTCAGATGCAACCCCTCTTTCACCTGCTTCAAAAGGGAACTGAAACTCCATCTCCTCAACAAATACTTTCCAGACCAACGTCAACTTACCTAGACTTCTATATCCTAGCTGACTCCCCTCTCACTTGACCATCAAGGATAGGTGGTTACTTGAATGCGTTTTTCTTCCTCCCCTTCACTGTTTGACTAATTATTATGTTTTACTTATGTCTTTTTGTTTCCTTAGGTCCTACTATGTAATGCAATTTTTTTTCTCGCCTGTGTGTATGTAAAGCGCTCTGATACACACGGGTCAAGATAGCGCTATATAAACTTTTTTAAATAAATGTAACTGCAATTGTATTTGCCTGTATATTAGTAAAATATAACAATATTAGGTGTTTGGAGGGTGTCATGACATATTTTGGGCCCAGTACCACTACACCTGCTGCACCATTCAAATCATGACTCTGTTGTTTGTAAGGTGACTGCTCTTGTCACCGCCTGTTTAGTGGTGAAATATAACAATAATCGGTGTTTAGTGGGGTGCCTGGAGCTTTTGGTTCTGATGTCACTGCACCTGCTGTACTATTGAAATCATGACCCTAGTGCTTGCTGGATACATGCACTTGGGACTGTCTGTTTATCTGCAAAATATAGCAATATTAGGTGTTTAAAGGACTTATGACATCCTTTAGCCCTGGTGCCACTGCACCTGCTGCACCATTTAAATCAAGCCGCTTTCAACTGCAAGGTAACTGCAATTGTGACTGCCTGTATAGTAGTAAGATATAGTAATATTAGGTGTTTGGAGAAGTTCTGACAACGTTCGTGCCAGGTGTGAGAAGTTAGTCTGGCATATGCTGTCCACTATTCTAGTGGGCACCTTGCACCAGTCCAAATGGCCCTTATTGATGGTAGGTTTAAAGACAACCTATAAAGAAAGCTATCCTAGTGGCAGCTGTGGAGAGCAGCCTTCAGGCTAAGTCTTGAAGGAATGTAAGGCAGCTTGTTTTACCAGTCTATAATCTCATGAATGACCAAATGAAAGGAGAACCACACCAGGTATATATATAAAATATATGTATATATTCGAAAAACATCCCTCTAGTCTCTTTAGGCTAGAGGCAAAAGTACATTCAGTAAACTTATTTAGCACACAGTAAATCATCACAATATACGTTGAGCCCTAGGGGCGTAGAAAACCATATATTAAGAAATTGGTATAAGAACCACGACTGACATAGATACAAGGCCTGGAGCTTTTAGAACCGCTGGGGCCACCAGGAATCACCCAAGGTAGTGACACAGGGGACCCACGGGGGACGCGTACAGTGTCTAAACACAGCCGCGAATCACCATTAACTTCTAAGGGGAAAGTCGCGGTTGGAATTTTAAAGTTAAAGGACACTTGGAAGAGGACTTGGAACTAGGCAGTTCTATAGTCAATTCCCACGGGAGCACCAGAGTACTCGAGATACCTCACCCAGGGAAGCCGGGTGCATAGGTGTCTTTTGGTGTCGAGTTTCGTCGTTGATTTCAATGGCGAACTGCTGCAAAGTGCTGCTGGCGACCAAGTCGAAAGTGTCCGGGTGGATCCAAGCCTGGATCAAGGATGAGAAGAACCTGAAAGCAGAGGGGACAGAGTCTGGGTCACTAGCCAGTGACCAGGAAGATGATGCGCGGATGCCCACCGATGTCGGGTGATTTCAGGTGAAGGAGAAACTTGACTCTTCAGCCACGAGGACCAGGAGGAGTCGACAATGACCAGATGCTGTATTCGAGCTGTCCCATGAAGGATGTCGAGTGCTGCGGTGTCGGTTTCCAGATTGGACACAACAAGTCTAGGCAACAGCAACCCACGCAGAAAGCAAAGATTGGCTTTGTTCAGACCAGCAAGGTCTGAAGGCCTCACCACACAGTAGGAAGCCAGGGCATGTCTGGAGCAACCAGGAAAGCCCAAAGGAAAGAAGAGTTACCTTCATGGGGACCCACCAGTCGACGGAGCAGGGATCGCGGTGGGGCCTCGAGCGGAAATGCTAGAAGCGGGCTCACGGAACACTCGTGGAGTGTAGGCCCACTATCTTTGATGCAGATGGTGCTCAGGATTGGACTACAAGTAGACCAATGCACAACTTCGGGAAAGCTCGGGAAGTTGATACACTTGCAAATGTGCACGGTGTCCAGGAGTTCAGGTTCCACATCACTTGTGAGGGCTGCGGGTCTCAGCTTTGCTCGGATCTCGTGTTGGCCTCTAAGACGTCTGGAAGTCCATGTCCTGAGTCACAAATACTTTGGGGTCTGGCGGGAGCCTCGGAAATGCAGACCGGCAAGATGCTTCTTTGGTGCCTGTTTGAACAGGGGAGTCACTCCATGCCCCCAAGGGAGATTCTTCCATCTTCTAGTCGTGTAGAATGTTGAAGTTCCAGGATATATGTTGCAGAGTTTCGTCCTGGTGTAACCTGAAGTCCTAAGGACTGGGATCCCATACTTATACTAAGATAGAGGGTTGGACATACTCTGGGAACCCACCTATGGGAGGGTCTGGGAAGAGGGGTGGTTACAACCATTCCCTTTGACCAGTTTCACGGCAGAGCAGGGGCTGAGCACCCCTGCAACCGGTTTGAACTGGGGTATGCACAGGGACACCAAGTGTGCCCCCGCACTGTCTGAAAAGCATTCTCTGAATGCACCCACCCAGCCCCAATACACTAAAGCCTGTCTGGGAGATGGTTACACCTCCCTGTGACAGATAACCTATTTTCCAGGCCTCTCCTGCCGGAGTTTCGTCCATCAGCAGGAGGTCAGACCCGTGTCTGTGGCATCCATTTTGTGATGCCAGGGCACTTTTTAACTGTTACCGGTTAGTCCAGTGTGTACATGTCTTCTCCCTCTAGAAGAGTGGAATTCTACCGCCGCTGCCAGGACTGGCAGGGGGGTAGGATTCCAAAGTGTTTGACACCAAACACGACATGTTTCCATGCAGCCATTCCAAAGTTAGCATTTACCGTGAGGTTATAATGCACTTAAGAGTATATGGTCTGGCTGCATCACAGAACAGCCTCAGAGAATAGATTCCAAAAGCTGCAGAGGGGTCCTGTTCATACATGGGCACCCTCTCACACAAAACCAAGCACTCTGCCTTCAGGATTGATAAGGCCTGCCATAGGAGGGACTGATAGGTTTATATGTGTCAGTGGTTAAAGGTAGATATAGGTAACCTATATCTTAGTAAGGGGTACATGCACCACCTTCCCCAAGCTGCAGTAGCAGTCCTGTGGTGCAATTTTGGATTCTTCCCAGGGGTGGCATAATACATGCTTCAGCCCCTGGTAGACCTCTGGGGTTCCTATGCCCTTAGTACCTAGGGTACCATATACTAGGGACTCACAAGGGTAACCCAGTAACCAATATGGGGTGTACCTAAAGTACATGCAATCAATTTAGAGAGGAAGCAGCTAGGCTGGGTCCCCAGCCAGACTAAAGTCGAGAAACAGTGAAACATCAGCAAAAAGTGGGGGTAACCGTAGTAAGCAGATCCAACTCTCCTACTCAACCCCTGCCAAACGCAGGGACATTAAACTAACCTTGACCAGTTGAGTCTTCATGTTTTAAGTGGAAATATCTGGAGAGTCCATCTGCATTGGCATGGTTACTCCCAGGTCTATGTTCCACTGTATAGTCCATCCCCTGTAGCGAAATGGACCACCTCAAAAGTTTGGGGTTTTCACCCTTCATCTGTTTTAGCCATAAGAGGGGCTTATGGTCAGTCTGAACAGTAAAGTGCGTGCTACACAAGTATGGCCTCAGCTTCATCAGAGCCCAAACCACGGCAAAGGCTTCCCTCTCAATAGCTGACCAACGCTTCTCACTAGGGGTCAGCCTCCTGCTAATAAAAGCTACTGGCTGGTCCTGACCTTCATCATTCAATTGTGACAGCACAGCCCCTACACCCAACTCAGATACATCTGTTTGGACAATGAATTCTTTGGAGTAGTTCAGACTTTGCAGAATTGGTGCAGTGCACATGGCCTGCTTCGGGCCATCAAATGCCTTTTGACAGCTGACTGTCCACTGAATTTTCTTTGGCATTCTTTTAGAAGTTAAGTCATTCAGGGCTGTCACAATGGAACCATACCCCTTGACAAATCTTATGTAGTACCCAGTCAGGCCCAAGAAAGCTCTGACCTGAGTCTGGGTAGTTGGACCAACCCATTCCATGAAGGTCTGGATTTTGCTCTGTAATGGTTGAACCTGGACTCCACCTACAAGGTGGCCCAGGTACGCAACCTGACTCTTCCCTATCTGGCACTTAGTAGCCTTGATAGGTAGGCCTGCCTTTTGCAGGGCCTCCAAAACATTTCTCAGGTGGACCAGGTGATCCTCCCAGGTGGAGCTAAAGACAGCAATATCATCTAGATAGGCTGCACTATAGTCTTCCAGGCCTGTTAGGACTTTGTTCACCAACCTTTGAAAAGTGTCAGGTGCATTCTTCAGACCAAAGGCCATTACCACAAGTTGATAGTGCCCACTACGGGTTGAGAATGCTGTCTTTGGCTTTGCATCATCAGCTAATCTGATCTGCCAGTAGCCAGCTGTAAGATCAAATGTGCTCAGAAATGTGACTGAGGCCAACATATCTATACCCTCATCTGCTCTTGGGATTGGATGGGCATCAGTCCTAGTGACTGCATTGAGACCCCTGTAGTCAACACAAAACCTCATCTCTCTCTTACCACCCTGGGTGTGAGGTTTAGGTACCAAGACCACTGGACTAGACCAAGGACTATCTGAGGGTTCAATAACTCCCAAGTCCAATTTTTTCTGGACTTTAGTCCTGATACAGTCCATGACATGATCAGGTTGCCTGTAAATCTTATTTTTAACAGGCAGACTGTCTCCAGTGTCCACTTCATGAGTGCACCAGGTAGTCTGACTAGGAGTCAGGGAAAACATATGTCTGAATTGATTGAGAACCTGTCTGCAATCAGTTTGCTGCTGGTCAGTGAGGCTGGCTGCCAAGGCTACACCATCTACTGACGCATCACCAGGGTTCTGTGAGAGCAGGTCAGGGAATGGATCACTCTCTTCCTCCTGTCCCTCATCAGTAGCCATGAGCAAGCCCATGTCTGCCCTGTCAACATATGGTTTAAGTCTTTTGACATAAAGCACCCTATGGGGGCTCCTGGGAGTTCCTAGATCTACCAAATAGGTAACCTCTCCCTTCTGTTCAACAATAGTGTGGGGTCCACTCCACTTTTCTTGGAGAGCTGCTGAGGCCACAGGCTCCAACACCCACACTTTCTGTCCTGGCTGGTAAACAGTCAGTACAGCCTTTTGGTCATGCCAGGCTTTTTGCAGTTCTTGGCTAGCCTCAAGGATTTTAGTTGCCTTTTTCATGTATTCAGCCATCCTGCAGCAGAGACCAAGTACATAGTCCACTATGTCCTGTTTAGGGGGTTTTAGAGGTAACTCCCATCCCTCCTTCACCAGACACAATGGGCCTCTTACAGGATGCCCAAACAGAAGTTTAAAAGGGCTGTAGCCAACCCCCTTCTGAGGGACCTCCCTGTATGCAAATAAAAGGTAGGGTAGAGGGATGTCCCATCTCTGCCTAAGCTTTTCTGGGAGACCCTTGATCATACCCTTTAAAGTTTTGTTGAATCTTTCAACTAAATCATTGCATTGTGGGTGATAGGGTGTGGTAAATTTGTTGTTCACTCCACACTCCTTCCACATTGCAGTCAAGTAGCTAGACATAAAGTTTGCATCTCTGTCAGATACTACCTCCTTAGGGAAACCCAATCTTTAGAACACTCCCAAGAGGGCTCTTGCCACAACAGGTGCTGTAGTGGTCCTAAGGGGTATTGCCTTTGGGTACCTAGTGGCATGGTCCACCGCCACTAGGATAAACCTGTGCCCAGATGCTGTCTGAGTATCCATTGGTCCAACAATGTCAATCCCGACTCTTTCAAATGGAACTCCCACCACAGGTAGTGGTATCAGGGGGGCCTTTGTGGTGCCAACTGCCTTACCACTGTCTTGACAGGTGACACAGAAGCGACAAACTCCTTTGTGTCTACAGACATGTGGTGCCAGTGAAAGTAAGGTACAATTCTTTCCCAAGTCTTATTTTGGCCCAGGTGTCCTGCTAAAGGAATATCATGGGCTAGTGTCAATAGGAAGCCCCTGAATTTCACAGGTATAAACCAATCTCCTGGCTGCACCAGGCTTGGGGTCTCTATCCTCTGAGTACAGGAGTCCATCATACCAACAAATCTTATGGGTGCCACTAGCATTCCCAGCAGCCTCAGCAGCAGCCTGCCATCTGAGGGGCTCAAGAGAAGGGCAGCTCAGCTGCTCCTGGCTCAGATATGCCCTGGAAGGGCTCCCTGTCCCCAAGAACTCAACCTGATCAGGCTCAAGCTCATCTGGTACAGTTCCTTCTTCAGGAGCACAATCATCCCCCTCAAGAGACTGATCCTCACTCTGAGTCAGGGGGAAGGCATTGACTTTACCCTACTGCTCCTTTTTTTTGGAAGGCACCTGGTCCATTATTTCAGAATCCAGGGCCTGTTCAGTGTTAGACTTTATGACCTGTGACCTAGTCACAGCAAAGACATGTGCGGAGATCCCTAACATTTCTGCATGGGTTCTTAACTCCACTTCAGACCAGGCTTAAGTCTCTAAATCATTTCCAAGCAAGCAGTCTACAGGGAGGTCTGCACTTACCACAACTTTCTTGAGGCCAGTTACCCCTCCCCAGGAGAAATTAACAACTGCCAGGGAATGGTTGGTCCTGACATTGCTAGCATTGGTCACTTGGTAAAGTTCACCAAGTATGGTTTGTCCAGTGTCCACAAGGTCTTGTATCACCATTGTGACACTTGCTCCTGTTTCCCTATAGGCTAAAGCCTCTTTTCCATTCATCAAAGGCTGTTGTCTTTATTTGCCCAGGTTACTAAGACTCACACTGGATGACATATCCATGCCTCCATCACAGATCAAGACAGCCTGAGTTGGCACTCTGACTAGGCCAGAGCCCATCTCAGTACCCGGGGTTAACCCTACTACACCCTTCTGCTGAGTACCACCACTTGGAGCTGAACTAGGGGGAACAGTTGCCTTAGGGTCAATGGTGGCTGGAGTTGAATCTTTCTTAACGCAATCACTAGTCCAATAGCTGTTCTGCTTACAGATTTTACACCATGGTTTCTTTTGGCCTTTCTTTTTCGAAGATTGGGAATCCCCACCATTAGAAGATTTTTGGGGGCCTTGTGAAGGCTTCTGGTCTTTACCCTTCTCCCCACCCTTATTATGATTTGCTTCTTCTGGTCACCACCTTGGTTCTGTACCTTCTGCCTCACCCTGGTTCTGACCCATTTGTCTGCCTTCTTTCCTAATTCTTGGGGAGAGGTCAGATCAGAGTCTATCAGGTGCTGATGCAACAGCTGATTCTGACAGTTATTAAGGATCTGCTCCCTCATTATAAAGTTGTATAATCCTGTATAATCACACACTTTACTGCCCAGTAACAGCCCTCCAGAGCCCTAGTAGCACAATCAACAAAGTCCACCCAGTCCTTAGTCTGTGTCTTTTGGGTATCTCTGAACTGTATTCTGTACTGCTCAGTGGTTAGCCCAAACCCATCTATCAGTGCACTCTTCAGGACTTTGTAATCATCAGCATCCTCTTCTCTGACAGTGAGGAGCTTGTCTCTACCTTTGTCTTCAAAGGAGAGCCACAAGATTGCTGTCCACTGCTCCTGGGGGACCTTCTTTAGTTTGCAGGCCCTTTCCAATGCAGTTATCCATTTGTGAATGTCATCCTCACACTCTGGTAGGGAGGGACAATCTAGTTTAAATTCCTGTGGTCATGAGACCTTTCTCTACCACTAGGAACGTTGCTGCCACCATGGGACTCTAGTCCCATCTTTTTTCTAGCTTTTTCAAGCTCTAGGGTCTCCCTTTCTAAGGCTACTTTCTTTCTCCTTATCCTCAGTTGAGCCTCTTGTAGTCTCATCTGATTTTCTCTCTTCTCCTGGGAGGTGTCCCTCCTATGAGAAGAAACAGAAGTCCCTACAGATGTGTCAGAATGGTTAGATTCCTGTGAAGGAGATCTTGGCCTTCTAGGCACACCTCCAACTCTTCCTGGGGGGACAAAGAAGGGACCCACTGGGCCTCCATCTCCATCTCCAGTCGGAGCTGCTCTATCAAGGTCAAGGTTATTGTCACCTTCCTGATCAGCATCAGAGTCTGATTCTTGTGGGATTGGACCACTGGGATCTTCCTTATCTGCTGCTCCCACCCCACTGCCTACCCTTTCAGGCTCTGAAACCTTGCTCAGGTCATCTAACCTCTCTGAGGCATTGGATGGTGGCACCTTTGCCTGTTTTCCGTTTCCTCATAGTACACAGATTCCTTAACCCAGAGAAAGGGACGCTGTTGGCAATATCTTTTTTATTTTTGGCCGGGCTTTGCTCCGCCGCACCCTTGCCTCATTGACTTTCTCTGTGGTGTGCTAGCCCCGCTGCCCTCTCCCAGGACTACGCATTCGCGGAAACCGGGAGCCAGGAGGCCCATAAAGGTCCATAAAGGTCAGTGCGGATCCTCGTCCCGCGGGACGCACGCGGGCAGCGCCGGGCTACGCCTGGGCAAAGGGCGGGCTGTCTGAGGCCGTCCGAGGCAGATTGAGGCTGGGCTGGGCCACCCCCCTTTCACCGGAGTAAAGACACTCAGACTTGTGGTACTGTCATTCGCCCGGACACAAGTGGTCTGTGCTATTCAGGAGGTATTTGTACGGCAAAGGTAAAGGTGCACCAGGAGGAGCATAATCTTACCTGACTGCCCGTGCTAAGCCCGGGTAAAGGCGGGCCAGAAGAGGCTGAGCTGGGCCATGGACCCTGTACTCTGACCTTTTGGTCTTGTTTTACTCACTAAAGTGTGAGTTTTTATTTGTTTGTCACCAGAAGTTAGTAGCTTGTTCTTTATTCGCCGGTAACTTGTGTCGTGCTAAGGATTATTGTCAAGCCTGGCAAAATGGATAAGGTTAAGGCTAATAAACCCGTAATTGGGGCAGGTTCCATGGAAAATTATCTTGTACAAAAGGTTAATCAAATTAATAATACCCGCAGAGCGTCTCTAGGGCGAGGTAATGATTCTGTCTTATTAGCAGAGTTGCCCCCCCCCCTTTGGTGGATCTAGTGGCTACAGATAGACAGGAAGGGGGTAATGGGGCTATCGCAATTACTGTGGCGCAGGTACATGCAGATCAGACTGATGACCACCCAGAAACAGTACCTGACTTGTCAGAAAAAGAGACACCACCCTTATCACCCCTCCTTAGGCTAGTAAGATTGTGCAGGAAGGTACAATTTAAACGTGGGGGGAAGAATTGTAAACCTAGAGTAGGAAAGAGCAATCTAGTCCCTAGTAGTGTGGTAGCTCGAAAGGACCCAGAGGATGGCAGTGGTATGGGTGGCACCAGTATTAATATAGATTTGGAACCGTTTGCTCTTCTAATTCATTCTCTGGAAGAAAAAATAGTGGCAAAAATTACTGACCTGATGCAACCCCTGTTATTTAAATTAGATATAATGGCTCTGGAAGAGGAAAGACTAGGTGGGCTGTTAACATCGCATTTGGCTTTAGCAACAGGAAACTCAAATGTAGAGAATAATAAATCAACTGTTGAGGGTCTGGGTACAGGCAGAGTTAATTTAAAAATTACTAGGCAGTATACATCTGCTGCTGAGCCTGCCCCATTTGATCCCAACCCACCAATTATGCAGAACATACGGGCTACGGGAGTTCCTGATGGCATGTCAGTCCACAGTTATGTAAAGAAAACTCGCCATGTCAATCTTCCACCTGACTGTGCATCTTATGTGGTTGTACTTACAAATGTCCCTCCCATTGAGTCCCATGCATATCAGGCCCATGAGGAAACTAACGATTCTTTAAAGAATAAAACGGTCTCTTGGCTCTATAAAAATTGTGGGTTTCCTGTTAAATTTGCTGACCAAATAATAACAACAAGAAGGGTGAGTTGGATTGGACCATCTAGTAAGTTAACAAATGGTGACTGTATTATTGTTAACTTCAGGCATCCTCAACATGTTGCCACGGTTTTATTAAGAGCAGCATCAATGGTTTATACTTCTATTAGCATTTGCATACGCACTCTGGGGCATTTTTACTCCCACCTGATTAAAAATCCACCGACCCCTGGGCCTCTTAGATCATGTATATATTTACAGCCATTGACCCCCAATGGAGCTTATTTGTACAATGCTGCTAGCCAGAGTGGGAATGGTATCAATATTGTAACACATAATAGATTTGATGCTCTCTCGGGATTAGAGTCATGTGACTGACATGAGGTATCTGCTGGGCAGGTAACTCGAAGATCAGAGGACCTGGGATGTATGGAGAGTACTTTGGCAGTAACAAATTCAAATAACATATTCTCCTGGAATATTGCGGGTTTAGGTATAAAAATTGTGGACCGCAACTGGATTGGGTACATTAAGAAGTACCAAATTATCTGTTTGCAAGAAACCTGGTCAATTGACTGCAATCATTTTCTGGAAGGGTATAAGGCTTATTATGTCCCTGCAGTGGCGACCACTAGGGGCAGACTCAAAGGGGGAATGGTTATGTTTATCTCTATAGCACTGTGCTGTAAGGTGCGGAGAATCACAACAAATCATACTGGTATTATTGGGCTAGTTTTAACAGGGGATAACTGTAGGGCCGGCCTGGTCAATTTTTATAATGCTATCAATTTAAGTACTGTTTCCAGTCAGATAGTAGCACTGAACACCTTCATTAGTAACTCTATGAAGGATTGCATTCACAACCTCATGGTGATGGGGGATTTTAACGTGCATCCCTGTGGAGATCCCCTTTTTAAAATGATTACAGAACTTAATTGCTCACGTTGTGAGGATTTCCATTTTGAGCATACAACTGAGGGGGAACATTTAAATGACATGCTTAATGAGTTGGACCTAACAACTATGATGGCTTTGATGGCCCCTACCAAGTGCTTTGATACCCCGACATTTAAGGGGAATGGGAGGGGAACCTTTATAGACTTTGTTCTGTTAACATCAGTAATGCAGTCTTTTGTGGGATCCTTCTCCATTGAAGCTAATGAATTCAGTGACCATAACCCTCTCACTGTTTTCTTGAGGGGTCCACTTATAGCTAAAGAAAGAGAAGACTCCTCTATTGGTAGGGTGAATACCACAGACGGCAGACGCCGGTTGAGATGGTCCACGGTTACCCCCGATCTGCTGTATAATGAAATTAAAGTTACATGTGCAGATGAAATTACGGTTTGTACACAAGAGGGTGCACCCCCAAATACTGTCTTAAATGCTTTCCAATGTCTAGCGGATAAGGTGTCTCAGCTATTGTCAGCACCTGTAAAGAAGTCGGATTTTAAAGGACCTAGGTGGTTTAACCACAACTGCTCAAAAGCCGCCAGAAATCTAAGAGCAGCACTGGCGTCAAAACCTAGGATTAAAGCTGATGTTCATTTGTGTCGAAAGACCTATAAAAATATTATTGCTAAACATAAGGAAGCCCTTAGGGAAGAGGCGTGGTCAGAGATTCTAGATCCTGCCACCCTTCGGAGTAGTACTAGATTTTGGGCCTTGGTGAGGAAATCGTTCCTGGCCCAGGTGCCGGGAGACGGCCTAGAAAGTTATATATCCAAGGAGGATTGGGAAGCGTATTTTAAGAAGTTATATTGTTGTAAAGTGGATGCGATTACGACTTCTGCCTGTATTGATACTGGTGAGCAAATTGTTTTTAATAGAGGTGAAGTTTTTGAGGGTATTTTGGGGCTCACAGGTGGGAAAGCCCCTGGACCTGATGGGATTCCCCCTGACTTATTTAAGTCTGAACCTAATTTTTGGGCACCCATCTTAGAGTCTGTCTTTAATGCTGCTGTGAAAGAAGGCTGTCCACAATCGTGGGGTGTTTCTACAATTGTCCCGGTTTTTAAGAAGGGGGACAAGGGTAGCCCACACTGTTACTGACCCATTTCACTGATAGACTCTATGGTCAAGATTGTTGGAAGAATTGTACTGCAAAGACTTACAGATTGGGTTGAGGAAAAGAATATTATGTCCCCCTCGTAGTATGGGTTTTGTAAAGGCCGCTCGACAATAACCCAATGCCTCAACCTCTTTCTGATATTAAGCAAATACACCGTAATACAAAAAGGCACCATCCATCTCGCCTTTATGGACTTGTCTTCCGCTTTCGACTGTGTAAACAGGGGAAAGCTGTGGCAGTCCATGAGGTCGAAGGGGGTAGATAGCGGTTTGGTTGATTTTCTGGTTGATTTACATCGTAATACCAGAGCCAACGTGAGATACTACCAAGATCTGAGAGTAACAAATAATTTTAACTTTGGAAAGGGTGTCCGGCAGGGCTGTATTCTGGCCCCCTTTCTTTTTAACTTTTATATTAATGAGTTAGATGGTGTGTTACAGGATGTTTGTGCTGATTGCCCAAGAGTAGGCAGGCGTGGAATTCCAATACTTCTTTATGCAGATGATGCGGTTTTAATTTCAAGAACAGAGAAGGGGCTTCAATCCTTGTTAAATGTTTTTAATTTGTTTATGACGGACAGAGACCTTCTGGTAAATAATACAAAATCGTTTGTTTTACAAGTTGGTCAGCAACCAAAAAGGTCCTTCTCATTTAAAATTGGTGAAGAAGTAATTCCCTTATCTAAAACTTTCTCCTATCTAGGAGTTCTTTTTGACGCAAAATTAAATTGGGAACCTCATCTTGTAAAAAAGAAAGGAGAAATGGTGAGGGTGAATGCATCTATTTTCAACCTTGCTGCCAATCTGGGGAAAAAACCCATTTGAGCCATGCTGAAATTGTATAATGCCAAGTCCGTGGCAACTGCATCTTATGGCAGCGAAATTTGGGGGTATATTGGCGGGGAGCAATTACAAATCGTGGAAAATTCTTTTATGAAGCGCATATTGTGTGTCCCCATTGGTACGTCTAACCTTGTTGTACATGAGGAGTTGGGACACAATATTTATCTGATCTGCTTTCTCTACGTCCCTTGACCTGCTGGCTCAAATTATGGCTAAATGAGGACATACCCCTAACACATCTATTCGTGAAGGACTTTATGGGCCTGGACAAGGCAATGTGTTCCCCTTGGCTAAACTATTTAAAGTTAAACTTTGCAAAACTTGGACGATCTGAGCTTTTTGCCAATCCATGCCTAATTTCAAAGGGAGATATGGAGTTCGTTAAACAGGCATTCCTGATGGACAGGAGGATCCTGAGAGAAGAAGTGGAGCTTCAGAAACATAGTGTGAGGAAGTTTGTTATGTTAAAGACCACTGAGGCTCTTGAACCATACCTGGCAGGTTCACTGACCACACATGAAAAATTCTTACTGACCAGATTCAGGTTTAATCTGTTCCATCATCTGCTTATTGGACCTAAGACTGATATTTTTAATAAATCAGCAGCGCCTTGCAGCTGCGACGGAAAGTCTCCGCAGGATATGCTGCATTTTATCTTTTTATGTAAATTTTATGAATTTCCACGCAAGCGATACTTAGTAACTCTTTTAAAAAAACTTGGTTTTAAACAAATCAGGCCGGCACTTTTGTATTTGCAGCTTTTGCACAGTGATAGTATCCTCCAAATCAAGGAGTTTTTAAAATTATCTGTCAGACTGTGAAATTGTCTGGACCAGTAATGTTTAAATTGTGAAACTCTGTCCTTCTTATGTGCCTATACCATCAATGTATTTTCTCCTTTGAACTGGCACTTGGTGAAATGTACGTTTTTTTCCTTTGTGACAAAGTATTGTATATTGTATATGCACTTTTATGGTTTGTAAAAGAACCGAAATAAAGTATTTAAAAAAAAAAAAGAATGTGTCATACTTGGATGTCTGCAATGTGCTGACATCTTGCAGGGACACACTGGTTCCTGGCTCTTAAGACATTACTAGTGAGGTGTGGTGTATGCACTACCTACTCTAGTTGTTACCTACTAAACTTTCTTGAGTTGTAGAAATGGTGTGCTTAGCCCTTAACACACAACTCTAAGTTCAGTAGAACTTCCTGTATGTAAGCTTGTATTATATGTACCTCTGGTACCTTTAGTGGTTTTCAAATGATCAATCACTTGAGATTATCTGGTAAAACAATGGCAAGCTGGAATCCGACCGCTGCCACCAATGTGAGAAGTTGGCCTGGCATATGCTGTCCACTATTCTAGTGGGCACCTTGCACCAGTCCAAACAACCCTTATTGATGGGAGGTTTAAAGACAACCTATATAGAAAGCTATCCTAGTGGTAGTTGTGGAGAGCAGCCTTCAGGCTAAGTCTTGAAGGAATGTAAAGCAGATTGTTTTACCGCTCTATAATCTCATGAATGACCAAATGAAATGAGAACCACACCAGGTATATATATACATATAAAGGTGACGATTCCGATCCGTGAAAAATATTCCCCGTACGACTCGTATCCGGATTTTTTCCCGTACGAATCGTACAAGTCCCGTACAAACTGGCAAGTACGATTCGTATGTTAAAAAATCCATACGAATCGCATTGGGAAAATTCCCCGACACGTCCTCGGGTCGGAAAAAGTGTCCGACACGTCCCCGGACAGTTTCACGTACGAATCGGGAAACTGAAGTCCGAGCGCGCAAGTACGATCCGTCCTGTCCGTCCGAAGGCACAACCGTATGGAAAAAACACCGTACGGACCGAACTCCCATAGCAACCATGGAGACGTCCAAACATGTGCCCGCATACGCGCCGAACGCCCCCTCAGCCCACCCCCCCATGTCCACACCCTACCCCCATGCCCCCCATATCCGCACCGTACCCCCACCCCCCGTATGTACGGTGCGTACCCCCACCCCCCTGTATGTACAGTGCGTACCACCAGCGCGTACGGGGGTGGGAGTACGCCCCACACCTACGGGGTGGGGGTACGCACCGTACCCCCAGCACCCCGTATGCATGCGCCATACCCCCAGCCCCCCCGGATGTACACGCCGTACCCTCGTTTCCCGTATGTACGGTGTGTACCCCCAGGGCCCCTACACCCTGCCCGTGCCTGTACGCACCCTACCCCAGGCCCCTACACCAGCACCCTCACCCAGGCCTTTGGGACGTGGGTACGGGCCGTACCCCTATGTCACCCCAACAATGGGGGTACGGCCCGTGGCCCGTACCCACGTCCCAAAGGCCTGGGTACGGGCCGTATCGCCATTGTTGGGGTGACGTATGGGTGGGCGTGGTACGACCTGTAGCCACGCTCTTCAGGCGTTGGTACGGTGCATACCACAATTGTTGTGTTGTGTTGACGGTTCACGTCCATGTCCACTTCCGTTGTTGTGGACGCAGGCCTTGGTGGACACGCCCCCACCCCCGAAGTGACCAGGCCCTGGGGGTCAGGTATGTACAGGGCATGTATGAGTTTGAACTTGGGTGGGGGTTATGTTTCATGCCCATGCCCCCCCTTTGCCCCTTGGTGTTGTTCTGATCTTCTGCGGCACCTGCGTCGGTTCCTGTACACTAGGTGGACTGCTATGAGGGCCAGGATGACACGTAGGTTGGGGTCCATGGCTGTCCGTCGCATACAGGTGCTCCTTCTGCGCGTCGTCCTGATTTCCCGGCAGTTTTTGGGTGCCGTAAAATATTGTCCGTGCGGAGTGACGTGGGCACGAATCGTACTTGCTGGTTCGTGAATCGCTGCCTGACTCCGTCCGGACGTCACGTCCGTGGTTTCCCAGATCATAATTGTGGGTATTTTTTTGTGGGTCGGTGTTTTTTACGATTCGTACGGAAATGGTGTTTCTGTACGAATCGTACTAGCGGATTTGTAAGGTGGTTTTCCCGGGTACGAGTCGGATGGAGAAAACGCTCCGTCCAACGGTTCGTACCCGGGTTTTACCCGATCGGAATCGACACCAAAATGTATGTATTTATTCTAAACACATCCTTCTAGTCTCTTTATGAGGCTAGAGGCAAAAGTACATTCAGTAAACTTATTTAGCATGAATCACTGACAGAATATCGACGATGAGAATATCGACCTACAAAAATATCGAGGATAAAATATAGTATGCCAAAATATCGAATCCCTATCTCCAAACAGGTAAGTACAAAAATATCGATTCCAAAATATCATTGTAAAAAATATAGTTGGTCAAAAATATCAAATTTTTTAAATGTCTTAAAAGTAGTGTAAAATTAATGAAATAATAAATATAATAAACTAAAACATACTTAAAAAAACTTAACTTTAAAATGAATAAATAATTAATGTAAGTAAAAAAATATTTTCTTAAATACATATATATATTGACGTAATAATAATAAAAAATATTCAATATTTTTAGCGTAGGATAGCGAGTGGGTAAAATTGACTATTACCACTCTAGTAAGTGCAACAGTAGGGAAAGCGTTGGATAGCGGGAGGGTAAAAATTACTATTCCCACTCCAGAGAGTGCAACAGTAGGGAAACTGTTGGATAGCGGGAGGGTAAAAATTACTATTCCCACTCCAAAGAGTGCAACAGTAGGGAAAGCATTGAATAGCGTAGGGGTAAACATTACTATTCCCACTACAGAGAGTGCAACAGTAGGGAAAGCGTTGGAAGCTCACTGCACTTAGCAACTTCAACAAAGGTTATCAAAGCTCGTTGGGGCGGTCACACTCTGCCGCCAAACTATGGAATTCCCTTCCTTTGAGTATTAGACAGATCAACAATAGGCTGGCATTCAAGAAAGTCCTAAAAACTCATTTGTTTGCGAAAGCGTGTTAATGTACCTTGGAGCTCATCATAGTAATCTGCAGAAGCGCGACGAGGCCTCCGGGTAGTTACGCACTATATAAATATAATTTTTCATTTCATTTCATTTCATTTCAAGCGGAAGGGTAAAATTTACTATTCCCACTCCAGTGAGTGCAACAGTAGGGAAAGCGTTGGATAGCGAGAGGGTAAAATGTACTATTCCCACTCCAATGAGTGCAATAGTAGGGAAAGCGTTGGATAACATAGGGATAAAAATTACTATTCCCACTCCAAAAAGTGCAACAGTAGGGAAAGCTTTGGATAGCATAGGAGTAAAAATTACTATTCCCACTCCAGTGAGTACAATAGTAAGGAAAGCGTTGGATAGCGGAGGGGTAAAAATTACTATTTCCACTCCAGAGAGTGCAACAGTAGGGAAAGCGTTGGATAGCGTGAGAGCAAAATGTACTATTCCCACTCCAGTGGGTGTAACAGTAGGGAAAACGTCAGATGACGTAAGGGTAAAAATTACTATTCCCACTCCAAACAGTGCAACAGTAGGGAAAGCATTGGATAGCATAGGGGTAAAAATTACTATTCCCACTCCAGAGAGTGCAACAGTAGGGAAAGCGTTGGATAGCGGGAGGGTACAATTTACTGTTCCCACTCCAGTGAGTGCAATAGTAAGGAAAGCGTTGGATAGCATAAGACTAAAATTTACTATTCCCACTCCAAAGAGTGCAACAGTAGCAAAAGCGTTGGATAGCATAGGGGTAAAAATTACTATTCCCACTCCAGTGAGTGCAATAGTAGGGAAAGCGTTGGATAGCGTGGGGGTAACATTTACTATTCCCACTCCAGTGAGTGCAATACTAGGGAAAATAATAATTTAATATTTTATTAAAAATACATTAATTATTAATACCAATAAAAAATGTATTAAAATTAATTACCAATCACAGAATATTTAATAATTAATTAATTATAAATACCAATAAATATTTATTTTAATTAACGACCTATTAATAATTAATTAACAACCAATTAATTTCCAATACCAAAAATTAATAAATACAAATAATACCAATTAATAATTAATTAATAAGAAATTAATTATCAATATTCAAAAATATTTTCAAAAGTTAATTATTTACAATTAAATTAATTCCCACCATATTCCCTTATAAACCCACAACCCGCTACAAATAAAAAATTTATACAATTAACATGATTATCAAATAAAAAATGAATACAATTAAAATACCAATTAATACTAATTAATTACCAATTAATAATTAATTAACAACCAATTAATTTTCAATATCAAAAATTAATAAATAATTTAAAAATACCTATTAATAATTAACAGTAAATTAAATATCAATACACAAAAATATTTTCAATAATGACTTCATTATAATTAAATTACTTCCCAGCATATTACCCTATAAACCCACAACCCGCACCGAATAATAAATTAATACAATTAATATAATTATCAATTAACCAATTAATACAAATTAATAAAAAAAGAATTTTTACCAATTATTAATATTTAATTGCCAATTAATAATTAATTACAATACATTAATTATCAACACCAATTAATAATTACTTAATAACAATTAAATTACTTCCCACCCTATTCCCCTATAAACCCACAACCCGCTACAGAAGTAAAATGCAAAATTAAATTTAAAATAATTCCGAAATTCCGAAAAATTATTATTTAATGTACTATAATTACATTACTTCACACCCTAATCCCCTATAAACCCACAACCCGCTACGGAATTAAATTACACAAAAATTAAATAACATAAAATTCATTACTTTAAAAATAATTAAACATACATAACAAAAACTAATATACACTTTTAACACATATACTAACATGCAAAACACTTAAAAAAATCGATATTAATGTAAATTCGATATTTTTTAATGCCTATATTATGTACTTCGATATTACTTACCTGCAATTCGATATTTTTAACAACTATATTATGTCCATTCGATATGATGTCCATTCTATATTTTAGACTCGAGAATATGTCCATTCGATATTTTTTTTTCGATATTCTGACTAAGCACCATTTAGCACACAGTAAATTAGCACAATATACATTGAGCCCTAGGGGCGTACCAAACCATATATTAAATAAGTGGTATAAGAACCACGACTGCCATAGATACAAGGCCTAGAGCCTTTAGAACCGCTTGGGCCGCCAGGAGCCACCCAAGGTAGTGACACATGGGACCCAAGGGAGACGCGTGCGGTGTCTAAGCACAGCCGCGTATCACCATTAACTTCTACGGGGAAAGTCGAGGTTGAAATTTTAAAGTTAAAGAACACTTGGAAGAGGCCTTCGAGTAAATCCCTTTAGAACTATGCAGTTCTAGAGTCAATACACACGGGAGCACCGGAGTACTTGATTTACCTCACCCAGGGAAGCCGGGTGCATAGGTGTCTTTTGGTGTCGATTTTAATGGCGATCTGCTGCAAAGTGCTGTTGGCGACCAAGTCGAAAGTGTCCGGGTGGATCCAAGCCTGGATCAAGGATGAGAAGAACCTGAAAGCAGAGGGGACAGAGTCTGGGTCACTAGCCAGTGACCAGGAAGGCGATGAGCGGATGCCCACCGATGTCGGGTGATTTCAGGTGAAGAAGGAGAAACTTGACTCTTCAGCCATGAGGACCAGGAGATGTTGACGATGACCAGATGCTGGATTTGAGCTGTACCACAAAGGATGTCGAGTGCTGCAGTGCTGGTTTTACGGATTAGACCCAACAAGCCTTGGCAACATCAACCCATGCAGAAAGCAAAGATTGGATTTGGTGCAGACCAGCAAGGTCTGAGGGACTCACTACTCGGTGGGGAGTCAGGGCACATCTGGAGCAACCAGGAAAGCCCAAAGGAAAGAAGAGTTACCTTCGTGGGGACCCACCAGTCAACGGACCAGGGATTGCAATGGGTCCTCGAGCGGAAATGCTAGAAGCGGGCTCACGGAACACTTGTGGAGTGTAGGCCCACTATATTCGGTGCAGATGGTGCTCGGGGCTTCGATACACGTAGCCCAATGCACAACTTTGGGAAAACTCCGGAAGTGAATGCACTTGCAAATGTGCACGGTGTCCATTAGTTCCGGCTCCACGTCACTCGTGAGGGCTGCGGGTCTCAGCTTTGCTGGGATCTAATGTTGGCCTCTTCGAAGTCTGAAAGTCCATGTCCTGAGTCGCAAATACTTCAGGGTCCAGTGGGAGCCTCAGAAATGCAAACCGGCAAGGGAGATTCTTCAGTCTTCTAGTCGTGTAGAATGTCGAAGTTCCAGGATATATGTTGCAGAGATTCGTCCAGGTGTAATCTGAGGTCCTAAGGACTGGGGTCCCATACTTATACTAAGATAGGGGGTTGGACATACTCTAGGGAGCCACCTATTTGAGGGTCTGGGAAGAGGGGTGGTTACACCCATTCCCTTTGTCCAGTTTCGCACCAGAGCAGGGGCTGAGCGCCCCTGCAACTGGTTTGAACTGGGGTATGCACAGGGACACCAAGTGTGCCCCCAGCACTGTCTGAAAAGTATTCTCTGAATGCACCCACCCAGCCCCAATACACTAAAGCCTATCTGGGGGGTGGTTACACCTCCCTGTGACAGGAACCCTATTGTCCAGGCCTCCCCTGCCGGAGTTTCGTCCAGCAGCAGGAGGTCAGACCCGTGTCTGCGGCTGTGGCATCCACTTTGTGATGCTAGGGCTCCTTTAAACTATTACTGGTTAGTCCAGTGTGTACATGTCTTCTCCCTCTAGAAGAGTGGAATTCTACCCCCACCACCAGGACTGGCGGGGTGGGGTAGGATTCCAAAGTGTTTGACACCGAACACAACATGTTTCCATGCAGCCATTCCAAAGTTAGCATTTACCACAAGGTTATATTGCACTTAAGACTATACGGTCTGGCTGCATCACAGAACAGCCTCAGAGAATAGATTCCGAAAGCTGCAGAGGGGTTCTGCTCATGCATAGGCACCGTCTCACACAAAACGAAGCACTCTGCCTTCAGGATTGATAAGGCCTGCCATAGGAGTGACAGGTTTATATGTGTCGGCGTTTAAAGGTAGATATAGGTAACCTATATCTTAGTAAGGGGTGCATACACCACCTTGCCCAGGCTGCAGTAGCAGTTCTGTGGTGCCATTTTGGAAGGCTTCCCAGGGGTGGCATAATACATGCTTCACCCCTGGTAGGCCTCTGGGGTACTGATGCCCTTAGTTCCTAGGGTACCATATACTAGGGACTCACAAGAGTAACCCAGTAACCAATCTGGGGTGTACCTAAAGTATATGCAATCAATTTAGAGAGGATGCAGCTAGGCTGGGGTCCTGGATAACAGGGCCCCAGCCAGACTAAAGTCGAGAAACAGTGAAACACCAGCAAAAAGTGGGGATAACCATAGTAAGCAGATCCTACTCTCCTACACCCGGTGCCACTGCACCTGCTTCACCATTCAAACCCTGACCATGGTGCCTAAAAGATGCCAGCACTTTTGACTGCCTGTTTAGTTGTAAAATATAGCAATAATCAGTGTTTAGTGGGGTGCCTAGAGCCTAAGGTCCTGGTGTCACTGCACGTGCTGTTCCATTGAAATCATGACCCTTGTCTGAACGGTACCTGCACTTTAGTTTAGCCCGGTGCTACTGCACCTGCTGCACCACTCAAATCATGACCCTGTTGTCTGCCTGGGAACTGCACTTGTGGTTGCCTGTTTAATAGGGAAATATAGAATAACTCTTGTATATTAACTTTAGTTTTTTATGTGCAATGTTTGTTATAACATTTAGGATTTGATTATAATGACCAAATGGATTAAGATGAAAAAAAAAAATGTTATCATGCCTACCAAGTGCAAAGAAAGGTACTGAGGCGTGAATAGGAAATGCCACAAACATTCTAAGGCTAAAGCATCTGCTTTACACAACTAAGTAATGCAAATCAAGCATTCCAGCAGCTGTCTGTCTTTTCTGTGGGAAGAGATCTTATCTTGACAGTGAATGGCACTTAAACAGTGTGAACAGTTTTAGTAGAAGTATCGTAAAAGCGTGCAGCCAGGAGAAGTTAACAGAAAAAAAGTTCCACACAAAAGCAAATGAACTCAGTAAATCGAGCCTGCATTGGTGCAAGGGGGCCTGCCTTGGTGCAAGGGAGCCTGCATTGGTGCATAGGAAGCTTCATTGGTGCAGGGTAGCCTGCATTTGGTGCAGGGGAGCCTGCATATGGTGCAAGGGAGTCTGCATTGGTGCAGGGGAGCCTGCATTGGTGCAAGGGGGCCTGCATTGGTGCAAGGGGGCCTGCATTGGTGCAAGGGGGCCTGCATTGGTGCAAGGGGGCCTGCATTGGTGCAAGGGAGCCTGCATTGGTGCATAGAAAGCTTCATTGGTGCAGGGTAGCCTGCATTGGTGCAAGGGAGCCTGCATTGGTGCAAGGGGGCCTGCATTGTTGCAAGGGAGCCTGCATTGGTACAAGGGAGCCTGCATTGGTGCAAGGGGGCCTGTGTTGGTGCAGAGGAGCCTTTGGTGAAATGACCAGACTTAAGACAAATTATAATGAGGAAAACATATTCAATCAGGAATTGACAAATCTTGAGACACGTTTTCTCAACAGAGGAAATTCTTCATAGGTACTAAAAGAATCTAGAAAGAGAGTCTTACAGAAGACCGGACATTCTATATTGAAAAAGTCAAATGTCATACAAAAAAAGAAAAGTGGAGACAAGATTATTCTTGTCACTAATTACAATGTGCACGGTCACCAGATTTATAGAATCATGAAGAAACATTGCCACCTTCTAAATCTAGATAACGCAATGAAGAAGTTTGTTACACCTAATCCTAGTATTGTCTATAGAAGAGGTAAAACACTAAGGGATTTCTTGTGTTCAAGTTATTTACCCCCTAAACATACTGACAATACTTGGTTATTCAATAAACCAGATGGTTTTTACAATTGTGCACATTGTAATATGTGCCAATTTGCTTGTAACAAACTAAAGGAATTCAAATACAATACAAATACAATATATCAGATTTGTCAATTTGTCAATTGTGATACTAGATATGTCATCTATTGCATACGCTGCATGTGTGTCTTAATATATATAGGCAGCAAAACACGACCGTTGAAGGAGATAATCCAAGAGCATATGAGGGCCATCAGAAAAAACGATTCTAGTTACCCTCTAGCTGTAAATTTGAACTCCGACCATCCAAATAGAACCCTAACACGTCTGAGTTTTCCATGGCATCGTTGAAATTCAATCTGATGCCAGAGGAGGAGACAGGACTCTAAGGCCAAGAAAAGCCGAAGCACAATGGATTATCCGCCTTCGCGCAGTAGAAAGAGGCATTAACATTGATAAAGAATTATATGTTTTCCTGAAGGATTAGACAGGTGTTCTGAGAATCTATTACTTTCTGAGCAAACGTATAACAGATTAGCAACATATCTGTTTCATAAGCTGAGAATTCATGGAAATGCTTATTATATAGATGCTCATACTGTCCAATATATGTTGAGACTTTACTGTTCTTTTAGTTTTCTCTTTTAAGAATATGAATATATCAAATTATATGTTAACAACTGCACCATATGATCGGCACTTCCGTTAATTAAGTATGTACTTATTTTGGTGCACATGGGTATGTCATGTAGTACTTAATACAGATGCAACTGTGATGAATGGCTGTTAGATATCTAAGGATTGAAGAATATGTGTTAGAATTGCTACATATGGTCATCTAAATACCCTTGATCAGAATGTTTTATAAGGTTTGGAGGAAAAACCTTTTCTATCTAATTTTCTTCATATACTAACATTTGAACTAGAATCTAAAAGGCACCATATAATCATCGACCCAATAATGGTTACTTAAGCCATTACAAACAATACTCACCTATTAATGATTATTTGAATTCTTCATTTTTCTTTACTAATTTTACTAATGGATATGGTCAACCTAATAAGCTCTTGTGCAAACTTTTATTAACTTGCTTTTAATCTGAAGTAAGCATTAGATATAGGTGCTTAACTCGATATACAACACTCGAATAAACACCATCTGGTAATGGCCGCCGTCGGCTTAATAGAATACAATGAATTTGGTTGCATTAGTCCATCTTCCATTTCAATTAAATGAATGGAAGTGGCAACCTACTCGACAATACATCGTACGTAATGGACAGGAAGGTGCTTAAAAGGAGTGTCAATGAGTTGAAGAAATGTTTGTTGACCTACTCGGAACGGCCTCGGTGCACGGCGTAATACATAAAGACAGGTTCGTGTTTACGTACCAGGGGCTCTAGAACGCTGTTACTTGGAACTGCAAAACAGACCCTTTTCTTAAACCAAAAACTTTTTGGGGGTCTCTGTTTACTAACTGAATACTATATATATATGGTTAACATTTTATGAGTCACTGGTTGTAATAGCACACTCATTTGCATTTCCCCGGACCATTATAGAAATATTAAGGACGCGATTACTACATAAAATTTTAATTAAACAATAGGTTGGGGTTCACTATATTATTCTGATTGTGAATATGGGATAACTAGCAGTATTTATGTTGCTGCACCCGATTTGAAACTTAAATAGACGTCATGTCTAACGGGAGTATGTTCTTTTAGTACAAAAATAAGTCTCTGTATGCAAATAACATACTTCATATCCCTGTTTAATGTATATACTATTGTTTCTCCTATATTTTTAGGGACATATCATAGCCCGACATTCTTTGCTGACTAATTTGTAAGTTATCCTTTGTATAAATTGTTAATATAATGGATTAGAATTAGAGTGTATATATAGGTGTCTTGCTTTCCTATTTACCTACAATGAATGTTATGATTTGGTCTATGATGAACTGATATATATGTCTTTCGGCTTTTGGCAGACATGAATATGAATATGTAATAATATTTTGGAGAAAATAGAACCACTTTACTATTTCCTAAATGATAGTTTGGAGTACACAAACTATAGGAATCCTTAAGTTGTATCCAAATAAATCTTTTACTCTATGGTCAATTATGGCTATTTTAAGTAGATCTCAAGGGATTAGGCAGACATCAACCAAACTATTACATAGTGCATCTTTTAATCTTTGGAATTGTGAAGATTTCTTATATCATACCCATGAGGAAAACTACTTGTCTTTTTCTTTCTTTTACAGATGCTCATTACATGATTCATTTGAAATTATGGGGCACTACTTTCGTTACGGATAAAAATAATATCTATATCCACTCTTGGACTCGGATTTCTTTTCCAGACTTCTTTGCATTGCTCTCATTATTATTTGCTAGGGACTGAATATCACCGCTGGAAGACCAGAAAAAATATTTATGGAATACATTGAGAACTTATTTATTATCCACTGAAGGTATGATAAATGGATTAGTTTATAATAGTTCTCATCACCTGTTATGCTTATTCGCAAATCATAGGATCTATTAATCACATGCATCCTGGTGTACGAGCACTGCATGAAATATGTGATTTCACCACTGGTTACTTTGGGTCCATTCCACTAACCACTTATATCTTGGCAGACGAGCGCTGCATAAATTATGTGATTTTACCATTGGTTGTTTTTGGTCTATTCTTACAAGCCTTTATAAAAATCAACTTTTTTGCCCTTTCCTAAAACACTTTGACTGTGAAATATAGCTTCTTTTTTATATATAAATGTATTCCTTCTTTCTCGTTATTTCTGAGAAAACTCATATTCCTGTTTCCCTTGTTGTTTTTTCAAATTACAATTTTCTTGTTGTAAATATTTGATTTCTTTTTATGGCATTAATTGCAGCCTTGAAAAAGTTTCTTTGAAATGAAACACGTGTCGGCTTCCGGTCCAACGTCTGACAGAAGGATCATTGTATAAAGCTTTTCATCATCTTGGTAAAATGTTATTGCTTCCAAATATATGGCATAAATCTGTAGGTTCCATATGTAAATTAAATTGAGCAGTAAGTAAAAAACTTTTTTGTTTGCTGGTGTTTCAAATTGACCCATATTTAAAAACATTTTTGTATGAATCAATATCAAATTGATTAAAGTGCCGAGGTTTATGTATATGTTTTGACATTACCACTGGGTCCATTTGGGCCACAGTGGGCTCACACCTCAGGTAGTGGGGTGTGGATCTCTTACCTTGAGGGGCACCAATACTGTGAAATAATGCATAATGCACATAGAGAATGATTTGCTAGCAATAAGACCACCACTACCATTTGTAAATATTGTAACATATCATCAATAGTGCTGTTCATCTGGTGAAAAGCCTCCCTCTTAGATACTAATCCCTACTTCTTTGTGTACATTCATGGGAATGCATGCTCTGTTGAAGTCCTGGTATGCAGCATTGCGTGGCCGAAACATTTGAGTTCCTGTGTCTACAGTGTACTCCTTTCAGCTTTCCTGATGCCCAATGCTGGTTATTTGGGAAATCTGTCCAGAGCCGGTTGAGTTGCTGTGTTTTAGACCAACTTCTTCACTGATTAATAGGAAGACAAGTGTACTAGCACAGCCTTAACTTCTTGCATAATAAACTAACATCATATCATGGAACATGGGTTGCACAGCATCTTTAAATTCATATCTGGAAAAGCCAGTCCTAAATCTGGACCCCACAGTTGTCTATGAAGCCACCAATGCTGCAGTTGTATTTGATGAGAACCTGTGGGGTTTCGGTATTTTGGTGTTGGCATGGCCTCGTTGTCTGTCTGTCTGTGAGTATGGATGTGCTCACTTTCTAGAGTTGGTATTGTCTCCCTATAGCACTTCAATCTTTCCTCTCCAGCCTTGTCAGGATTCAGCTGGGGCAGATTTCTATTGGCAAATGGTTATGATCTACTCTGCCTGCTCTGCCACCCGTGTGAAGTGCATTGCTTTGCCTCAATTAAAACACACCAAATCAAACAGCAAAGCTCTGTGTTCACTCCACACAAACATGTATACAGGAGAGAAAGTGAAGGTTCCAGGAAACACATTAGCAAACAGAGAAAAAAGAAGCATTTGAAAAGCCAATAGGTCTCTGCTGTGAAACCTATTGTTTTTGGCAATCTTTTTCCACCCTAGAAGTCTGCTGGAATATGAACAATCCAGAGCAGTCATATTTGAATGAGGTTTCAGAAAGTTTACAAAAAACATTTAAAGATGGCTGCCACAATAACATAAAGGGGCTGATTATAAGTTTGGTGGTTGGAGGACTGCCAAACTCATGTCGCAGTAGAGGAGGTCAAGTCACCGCTGCACCGGCTGTCTGACAGCCGTATTACAACTTTAGCATTTCAATCAATCAATCAATCAAGGTGTTTGTTAAGCGCGACTACTCACCCGTCTCAAGGTGCTGGGGGGGTTTTGCAGGTTCCAGTCTATCAAAGAGGGGGGTCTGTCGAACAGCCAGGTTTTGAGGTTTCTTGCGAACATGTGGAGCAATGTTGTCTGTCTGAGGTGGATCAGAAGGTCGTTCCAGGCTCTGGCCGCGAGGAAGGAGAAGGAGCGGCCTCTCGATCTGGTCTTTCTGGTGCAGGGGACTGCGGCATAGGAGAGCTGGGCTGATCGTAGGGTCCATTGGGGTGTGTGGAATTTGAGTCAGCTGTTCAGGTATGCTGGTCCGGTGTCGTGGAGGGCCTTGTGAGCGTGGGTGAGCATCTTGAAGGTGATTCTAACTTCAATGGGGAGCCAGTGGAGTGTACGTGGGTGTTGGGAGATGTGGCAGTGTCTTGGCAGGTTGAAGACCAATCTTGTGGCGGTGTTTTGGATGTTCTGTAGCTTGTGGGTGTGTTTTTTGTTTATTCTGGCATAGAGTGCGTTGCCGTAGTCGAGTCTCCTGATGACCAGGGCGTGAGTGACAATCTTTCTGTCTTTGAGGGGGATCCATTTGAATGTCTTACGTAGGAGGCGGAGGGTGTGGAAGCAGGAGGATGAGACAAAGTTGATCTGGCAGTCGATTTAGTTCTCTGAGTCCAGGATGAATCCCAGGTTGCGTATGTGGTCTATGGGGGTGGGCAGGCTTCTGAGGGCGGGGGGCCACCAGGTGTCGTTCCAAGCGTTGGGGTTTGGGCCCATTATGAGAACTTCCGTTTTGTTGGTGTTTAGTTATAGGCAAATCTTTTTCATCCATTTGACGACGGATTCCATGCCTTCCTGAAAGTTGTGTCTGGCAGTGATGTGTTCGTTGGATATGAAGAGGATGAGTTGAGTGTCGTCTGCGTATGAAACAATATTGAGTCCATAGGTTCTGATGATGGGGGTAAGCGGAGCCATGTAGATGTTGAAGAGCATAGGGCTGAGGGTGGATCCCTGGTGGACTCCGCAGGTGATTGGTGTGGGGTCTGAGAGGAAAGGGGGAAGTCTGACCCTCTGCATTCTGCCGGAGAGGAAGGAGCGGATCCATTCGAGGACCTTGTCTTGGATCCCTGCGTTGTGGAGTCTGCGTATTAGGGTGCAGTGAGAGACTGTGTCTAACGCCGCTGAGAAGTTGAGGAGTATGAGTGCTGCTGTTACTTCTTTGTCCAGTAGGGTGCGGATGTCATCTGTTGCAGCGAAGAGGGCGGTTTCCGTACTGTGGTCTCTTCTGAAGCCGGATTGGGAGGAGTCGAGGATGTTGTGCTCTTCGATGAATGTGGTGAGTTGGCTGTTGATGACTTTCTTGATGACTTTCGCTGGGAACGGGAGCAGGGAGATTGGTCTGTAGTTTTTGAGGTTGGTGGGGTCTGCCAAGGGTTTCTTCAGGAGGAGGATGATCTTCATGTGTTTCCAGTCATCGGGGAACGAGGTGGCTGCCAGGGAGCGGTTGATGGTGTGTCAGAGCATGGGTGCGATGGTGTTAGCGGCTCTGTTGTAAATGTGGTGAGGGCAGGGGTCCGTGGGGGCCCTGGAGTGGATTGACTTCATCGTCTTCAGTGTGTCTTTGGTTGTGAGGACTGTCCAGTTGTAGATCACTGGCTTCAGGGTGTCGGGGTGTTGTAAATTGAAACAACGATGTGATTAAGCATTTACTAAAGACATTAATTCCCCTTTTATAGATCATGTTTTCTCTGTTATGTTGACCGAAGTTCGGACTCCATTTTGTATTGTCATGCTTCCACGTGTTCCCCACGAGAAGAGTCCAACCTCTGTGTTAGTTGCCCTTGTAATCTGCCTAGTAACAGTCTATAAATAGCTCCTTTGTCCATCTGGCGCATGTCCAGATTTGACCACATCTGTTATCAGTTAGCCTTGCTTGACCATGTTTTCGCGGGCTTAAGGAGTGTGTTAGCTCCGCCCACATATTGATTCAGTATCGAAAATGACCATAAATGGTAATGTTCTTCAGCCTCATGTTGTATCCACCCACTTATGAGCCCCTCTGTTGTGTATAAAAGGGGACCATGTACGAAAGTTCTTTGTGCTACTCCATGCAATACTGAAGAGTGTTGTGTGGATTGTAGGACCACCCTTAAGGGTTAATAAATGCTGTTTTTGTACTTTGCAGTTTCCGTGCCAACTTCCTTATAGATTCCATTACAGGAGAGCGAACCCTTGTGTCCTGCGGGCCTAGCTGGGGCCTGTATTCATCAATTGGCGCCCGTCACGTGGGGCTCATCGGCGACTCGGATGCTCGAAGGACTGGTCGCGACGAAGGTGAGGAATTTGGCCGGGGACGTGATCACTGCCAGCGGCGTCTTAGCCCTGGCATCCCGAGGTTTTTCTTCCTTCCCTTCCGAACTGACCGTCTGGGTGGCGCCGGTCATCGACTGAGACCTCTTCTGTCGGTTCTGCCGTGAAAGCCGTTTGGGCGATTTTGGAGCTTGGCAGTTGGAATCTGGACTCTTGATTGGTAAGAACCGGTGTACGGTACTTGCTCCGAGTTTTGAAGCCTGATCTGGCTATTTGAGTTTGATTTGTGATGACTAGTCATATTCTGTATTTGTCTTTGTGAACATATATGCGTTGCAACACATATAGGCAGGTAATGTGGAGAGATTTCTCCGGAGCTGTGTAACTTTGAACGGCGCAACGATTAAGTGCCATTTTCTTTATAATATTGCATATTTTGCATTATTTCTGAGCATGCCTGCTTTTAGCGCACTCCGTAAGTGGTGTTGCTGCTTTGGAAACCGGTTGAACCTCGAGGAATCTGCTCCAGCTCCCCCGGAGGGGACTCCTAATAGGGATATGTATGTGAAGCATGGTCTTTCTTCCATAATGTACAGCACAGTATGGAGGAAATATACTAAAAAAGATCCTGAGTTGCGATGGCCTTTGTATGGATCGTTTGATATACGTAAGATTGAGTATGTGGAACAGTGTATGTGTAAGCGACGTGCTCGTCAGGATATGTTTGAGTGTGTGCGGTTGTGGGTGAAGGAGGTGCGTGAGCGAGAGAAGCGTGAGAAAGCGCTGTTTGATAAAGAACAGCGGAAGAATGATCATGTGCGAGCCCAGGAAGCGAAGCGTCGGGAAGACAAAGAACAGACAGAGAGACAAGAGAAAGAGCGTAGGCTGCAAGTCTCGGGTCAATATGCTGTTCGGCAGCCACTTTATCCTGTCCTTAATAATCTTGATGATGATTTTTATTTACTAGATCGCTCTCCGCCCCCTTATGTCGGCGCATCTGCTCCGAGGCCACAAGATTCTGTCCCGGGTCCGGGTAAGGTGGATACGCGGTCCATGTTATCGGCTGAGCATATGGCTGAGCTTCGGCAACTTTCCTTCCGCGCACTCAAGGGCAAGGTGTCCGTGGATGACTTGTTCCATACTTGGGGGTCGTGGCAGGATAGAGAGAGATTGTATTTTCTGAGTCATTTCGCTGAGGAAGTGATTGCTGCTTTTCGGAAATATTCTAGTGTCTTTGAGCCTGAAGAAGTGACATCGGATGCTAAAGCATTGCATGATGGTGTTTTCTCTCCCCCTAAGGCTCCTGATACGGCCCGGCGGCTGTTCGCCTTGCGGGACGCGGTGCTGGCCCATAAAGAAAAAGCGCGCCAACGAGCAGGGGAGGAGAAGCAGTCGGATTCGTGTACCGCAGAAGACCACCCATCAACCTCCCAGTCAGATAAGGATGTCATAGTGCATGTTAAACCAATGCGAGAGGCGGCGCCTTTGTATGTTCCTCCTAAAGGAGCGGGGACTAGCTCGGACGTTACCTCCGCCGATGCTAAGGGATATTTTGTGTATAATTGGGTTTATACTCCGTGGCATAGAGCTGATGTGATGGCATTAAAGAATGCGCTGCCTGACCCCCGCAAGAATCCAGCGGCCTTCTACGAAGAAGTCGAGGGGGCCTTGAATTCTTGCGTTATGACTTTAGCAGATATCGATTTGTTCTTTGGCCTTATTCTACCACCGGATATGTGGCGATCTGTCCGAAAGGTAGATGATACAGTTGCCTTCAAGGCCCGGTGGTCTGACCTTGAGGATGAGGATAGGGAACGGAAGCCCGCGCAGAAACCGCCCCAGAGTATTTTAGATCTCCCTGCTGCTATTGTGGCTAAGTTGAAGACAATTATCCCCCCTAAAAAGATTGACTGGAATATGTTAGCTGCATGTAAACAGAAAGTTGACGAGTCAGTTGCGGACTTCTTTACGCGCTTTGAGGAGACGTTTCATGATTTTAGTGGCCAGTCGCTTACTGATGACACGGGCCGCCATCTTTTTGCGGATAAATATGTAGCTAATCTGCTGCCGGCAGTTGCGGCCCGTTTAAAAGCGAGCGAGAGTTCTTGGTCCTCCGCTACACCGACGGCCCTCCTGACTATCGCCCAGTATTATGAGCGTCAGGAGCAAGAAGCAAAGGGCCAGGAGGAAAAGAAATCGAAAGATCTGAAAACAAAGGTGATGTTGGCACAAGTCTATGGCCCGCCCCGGCGGGGTAGTAATAGAGGTAGGGGAGGATCTTATGGTCCTCCCTCGGGCCGATCTGATTTAAATAGGAACCAATGTGCGTATTGTAAGCAATCGGGTCATTGGGCTAGGGATTGCCCGGTGTTGCATGCTTCGCGTCAGGGGCATACTCAGGGTGGCCCGCGAGGTAGATGGGGTTTCTCGAACTTTAGAGGGAATTCTAACGAACGGGCTCGTTTCGACTCTGTTGGGCAGCAACGAGATAGATCAAATGTTTTCGATCGCCAGCATCAGTATCAAGTTGCGGGGATTGACCGATCAGGGTACCATGATTCTCAGCATGCATAGGAATGCGTTGGATGGGGGTTGGAATCAGTTGAGGTGCCGGTCGATCAGAAGGGTCCTTATGTATCGGCTGAGGTTTTGGGCTCTACCGATCAGTTCCTAGTGGATACAGGAGCGACACGTAGTGCGCTGTCTAAGCAATTGGTTCCGGGGGCTCCCCCATCCGGCTTAATGGTTACATCGGTAGGGTTTGACGGTACACTCTCCCGAAGCCCTCTTTCACAGCCCCTCATGTTCAAGGTTGATTCTTTTTCTGCACCCTGTCCGTTTCTGCTTGCCCCGTACACACCAGACAACATTATGGGCCTTGATATGTTAAAGCATTTTAGGGCTACGATCCGCTGCTCCCCTGCTGGTGTGCGGGTGATATTGAATGACAACTACCCCCGGTCTGAGCGGATGTGTGTGATGTCAGAGGATGCGCTGTTAGCTACCCTCCCTCGTGCTTTGTGGGCAACTTCGGATACTGATGTGGGACAAATGGTGATTCCACCGGTCCACATTAGTGTCCAGGAGGGGGCGGTGTTACCTCGCCTCCCACAGTACCGTATTTCCCAGGAGGGCGAGGAGGCTCTCATACAGATAGTGCAGGATTTGATTGCGGTAGGGGTAGTGGAGGAAGTTCCCTACAACATCTGTAATAGTCCGATTCTTCCTATACTGAAAAAGGATACGGATGCCAGAGTCTATCGGTTTATAATTGATTTGAGAGAAGTAAACAAGATCGTGATACCTCAGTACCCAGTGGTTTCCGATATCACGACGTTGCTTACCTTGGTCCCGCCTACGGCGACTATGTTCTCAGTGATCGATTTGAAGAATGCCTTCTTTTCCATTCCCATTCACCCCGATAGCCGATATCTTTTTGGGTTTACATTGAATAATAGATCTTATCGTTTCTGTAGGATTCCCCAGGGCTATACAGAAAGCCCTAGCATTTACAGTCAGGCTTTGAAACGACAATTGGATTCCTTTGTTCTGCTCGAGGGGGTCGCCCTCATTCAATATGTCGATGACATCTTGCTGGCGGCTGACACCCTGGAGTTGTGTGAAAAAAGTACGTTATCCTTGCTTTCCTTTTTAGCATCCCACAATCATAAGGTATCTCGGAAGAAATTGCAATTCTGTAGACCAAAGGTGACTTATTTGGGTCACCTTTTGTCTAAGGAGGGGCGTGCACTCCCACCAGATCGTATCCAAGTAATTCTGGACACACCGACACCATCCACGCAGAAGGATGTGCGTGCATTTTTGGGTCTTGTCTCCTTCTGTAGGCAGTGGATAGTGGGGTTTTCACACATAGCTAAGCCATTGTTAGCCCTTTTGACAAAGGATACGCCTATCCCGATCCCTTGGTCAGATGAGTGTGAGGCTGCTTTTCGGCAATTGCGACAAGCCCTCTGTTCAGCACCAGTGTTAGGGACCCCTGATTATGCAAAACCCTTTTCGTTGTATGTGCATGAGAAAGATGGATGTGCATTGTCAGTTTTAGTGCAGATGCACGGCGATAAGCAGCGCCCTTGTGCATATTTTTCGGCTGTACTTGATCCTGTCGCCCGAGCATTACCGGGGTGTTTTCGCTCGGTTGCGGCGACAGCTGTGTCAATACGCCAAAGTGAGGGAATTGTGTTATCTCATAAGCTGTTGGTATTAGTCACCCATGCTGTCGATGCCCTGCTTAATCAAACAAAGACGCAGCATTTGACCAGTGCCCGTTTAACGGGATATGAGTTGACGCTTTTGGCTCCTCATATTACGTTAAAAAGGTGCGTAACGTTAAACCCGGCAACATTGTTGCCATACCCCGAGACCCAGCCTGAGGCGCGGAAAGCACATGATTGTATTCTCGTGACTGAGGAACAAACAAAGGGTCGTATTGATCTCCAGGATACGCCCTTTCCAGATGTAGATGGAGAACTGTGGGTGGACGGATCATGCCTGAAGCTACCAGATGGTACGACTTCAGCAGCGTATGCAATTACCACATTACAAACGATAGTGGAGACAGCACGCATACCACAGAAATCAGCTCAAGCAGCGGAACTGATAGCATTAACACGAGCATGTGAGCTCAGTACAGGATTGTGTGTGAATGTTTATACAGATAGCCGCTATGCCTTCGGAGTAGCGCACGACTTCGGCCTACTCTGGAAGGAGAGAGGGTTTTTAACGTCACATGGAGTACAGATAATGCATGGAGAGTTAGTTCACAATCTTTTAACCGCATTGACATACCCAAAGAAAATTGCTATCGTTAAGTGTAGCGCCCATAGGAAAGTAGTTGACAAAGTTGGAGAAGGGAATGCGTTGGCAGATCGAGTAGCACGGGAAACTGCGATGCAGCCCGGTACTACTGCCGTGTATGTAGTAAAGTCACAGGTGGAAAGATGGCATGATGCGAAGGAGGAAGTGCGAGAAATGCAAAGGACCGCTTCTGACAAAGAGCGGGAACAATGGGCTAGTGAGGGAGAATTGGATGATGAGGGTTGCTGGAGAAATAAGCAGATGGATAGATGGAAATTACCTACGGCTTTTGTACAGCCTATGGTTCAGATGGCACATGGGCTAGCACATGTTGGAGCTTCCGCAATTGTGAAATTGCTTACCCAAGTCTGGGAGCATCCAGAGATTGCTAGCACAGCAAAGAGGGTGGTGCAGACCTGTATGATCTGCCTGAGGTATAACCCAGGAAAGGGTACTCGAACTCCAGCAGGAGGATTTGTGACACCCACTGCACCCTTCGAGGTTTTGCAGATGGATTATATCCAGCTTGAACGCTGTAACAATTTAAAGTATGTTCTAGTAGTGGTTTGCGCCTTCAGTAAATGGGTTGAAGCGTACCCTACGAAAGACAATACTGCAATGACTACTGCGAAGCTGCTGCTGAAAGAGTTCTTCCCTCGATATGGCGTTTGTAGACTTCTGTGGAGTGATAATGGCCCTCACTTTGTAGCGGATGTTATAAAGTATGTCTTGAAGGGCCTAGGCATCACTCAGAAGTTTCACGCCGTGTTTCACCCTCAGTCTGCAGGGCTAGTCGAGAAGTATAATGGTACACTGAAGCTTAAGATCGCTAAAATTCAAGCTTCGACGTCTTTGACTTGGCCAGACGCTCTACCACTGGCATTATTGTCAATTAGATCGGTACCGCACTCTCGAACTGGCCTTACACCGTACGAGATTGTCTTCGGACGCCCAATGAATATTTGGGGTCCACCAAAGCCTAAGGCTGTGTATGATGTACCTTGTGTAATGATGAGCGATTATCTGGCACAGTTAACGGATAACTTGGTTTCTATTCATCAACAGGTCCGAGAGGCGCTCCCTGATCGGTCTACCGGAGAAGGACATGGTCTCCGACCTGGGGACCACGTGATGGTGAAAATATTTGACAGAACAAACAGCTTGGAACCGAGATGGGTGGGCCCTGAGCAGGTCCTCCTCGCAACGAGGACGGCTGTGCGAGTCTCCAACAGAAAGAATTGGATCCATTGCCTGCACTGTAGGAAGGTGCCGCCCGGATTGGTGGAACCTGCCGTGCTGACCGATCAACGAGAAATCTTGGCTGCAGAGACAGGCCGTGCTGCGGAGCCAAATGTCACTGAGGAGCTCTTTCCGGACCACGTGACTCCTGGAGGAAGGCGATATCATCTTCGACCAAGGAAGTGAGTTTTCTAGTACCGGGACATGCTGTCAGAACGGCCCTTGGGTTAGTGAAACGGAGAGCCGATGAGGCAAGGGGGGGGGGATCAGCCCTGCATTAGTGTAGCGACACCCGTCTTGGCCCGCTGGTGAAGAAATCAACCGCTGCCCAAGGGGAAGAGCTCTGACAGACTTTTAGTTTCAGGAAGATATTGGTTTTATTCTTTATTTTTACCTTGACATGGAGAAAAAGAAAATCCTTTGTGCATTAGGGTTCATGTTGACAGTAGCCATTGTTGGGATAACCACATGGTTCGTGGAGGATGTAACTCCCGCTCGGAAAATTCTTGTGTTGACAACTCCGGTGCCTGAGGAGCACTACTTTTATACATTACCGTATCAAGAGTTGAAGCATCGACAATCTTACTTGAATAACACTTTCATCCAGATGCTGCATCATACCCACGTTGCTACAAATGCTACAAACTGTTGGATATGTGGGATGATGCCAGCCCATCAGAAGAAAGGAGGTACGCCATTCATACCACTTCCTTTCTCTCACAATGGCTCTTGTAGAGCATGGTACACTTTGCTTTTTGCTACTCGGAAACCAACAGTGGGACGATTGCTCTTCAGACTCAATAAAGAATGCCATCAAGACAAAAATGGGTATCCACAAGCGAATGGGACAATTTGGGAATGGGAAGAGTACCGACCAGACAATGAATCTATTCCCTACATCTTCACGAACACAAGAGACACTGTGGGAAAGGACAAATTTGTGATTCAAGTAGCACAAGCTCAAGCGGACCTGTGTGTCCAGAGTGTGGGTTCTATTCCTGTTGGTGTCAGTGATTGTATCACCGTCCTGAATATTGATGGGTTGAACAATAGTACCTTCCTAGCGTCCCATAATACCTACTTTGTGTGTGGAAATAAAGGTTATTACCGTTTGCCGGCTGGGTGGTCTGGGGTATGCTATGTATCATTTCTATTACCCCCTGTATTCCTAGCACCTGCATCTTATCATAAAGATCTGAAATTATTGAATAATGTGACTGTAAATAGGTATAAACGTACTTTATCAATTGATGATGTAGATCAGACTGATACCAGTCTGCAACAGTATATTGATTTTAACTTAGGATTGTTTTTCTTTGTTGGAGCTGCCCTGAACAGTAGGAAGATCCGAAGGTTAACAAGAGTGGTAGAAGCTGTGACAAATCAGACTGCTGCTGCTCTTGGGAATCTTACGGAGGAATTACAGATTACTAGAATTGTTGCATTGCAGAATCGTATGGTATTAGATGTTATGCTAGCTGACAGAGGAGGAGCATGTAAAATTATTGGAAGTAGCTGTTGTGTGTTTATCCCTGATCATACGCCATCAGTTTATAACGCTATAAACAAATTGCACAAAATTGCAGCTGAAATCCATACAGAAAACGGCACTTGGTCCTTTTCTGGATGGTTTTGGGCGTTAATTACTGCCTGGGGATGGAAGGTTCTAACTGGTCTCTGCATTATTGTAGCGGTTCTGTTTTCATGCTGTATCTGCGTTCAGTGTGGTCCTTTACTCTGTTCATTATGTGTATCATTTTGTATCCCCGATAAGAAAGCTATTGCCAATGTCACTTATCAGAAACGTTTAGCTAAGGAAGTAGAAGAGATGATGATAATTGATATATATGATGATTATCCTGTCAAACCGGATGTCTTCAGTAAATGCTGAAAGGGTCGTCTGTTGTAAATTGAAACAACGATGTGATTAAGCATTTACTAAAGACATTAATTCCCCTTTTATAGATCATGTTTTCTCTGTTATGTTGACCGAAGTTCGGACTCCATTTTGTATTGTCATGCTTCCACGTGTTCCCCACGAGAAGAGTCCAACCTCTGTGTTAGTTGCCCTTGTAATCTGCCTAGTAACAGTCTATAAATAGCTCCTTTGTCCATCTGGCGCATGTCCAGATTTGACCACATCTGTTATCAGTTAGCCTTGCTTGACCATGTTTTCGCGGGCTTAAGGAGTGTGTTAGCTCCGCCCACATATTGATTCAGTATCGAAAATGACCATAAATGGTAATGTTCTTCAGCCTCATGTTGTATCCACCCACTTATGAGCCCCTCTGTTGTGTATAAAAGGGGACCATGTACGAAAGTTCTTTGTGCTACTCCATGCAATACTGAAGAGTGTTGTGTGGATTGTAGGACCACCCTTAAGGGTTAATAAATGCTGTTTTTGTACTTTGCAGTTTCCGTGCCAACTTCCTTATAGATTCCATTACAGGAGAGCGAACCCTTGTGTCCTGCGGGCCTAGCTGGGGCCTGTATTCATCAGGGGTGGTTGGTGAGGGTTCAGTGTGTTGGTTGTCTTCATCGAAGCTGTCGTAAATTCTCTTGATTTTGTGGTGGAAAAAGGTGCTGAGTTTGTCTCAGAGGTCTTGTGCGGGAGGGATGTCTGTGGACTCGCAGGTGGGTTGGGCAAACTCCTTGATGTTGAAGAGTTCTTTTCTGTTGAGTGGAGATTCTATCTTCAATAGCTTTTTCCTCGTTTTTCTGATGAGTTTGTGGTGAGCGTTGGTGGTGGCTCTGAAGTTGTTGTGGGCTTCTGTGGATTTGGTGTTCCTCCAGACCTTTTCGAGGCGGTGGCAGGTGCGTCTGGACTCACGAAGTTCGGTGGTAAACTATCTAGCTTTCTTGGTGTGGGTGTTGTTGTTTTTCTTGAGGGGGCTATGGGGTTGGCGCTGTCGGAGATCCATCTGTGCAGGGTTCTGGCTGCGGTGTTGGGGTCATCGTTTTCCGTGATGGTTGGAGTGGACTTGCTGAGTGATGACGTTAGCTGGTCATTGTGATTCTGGTCCAGTTTCTTCGTGGGAGCAGGTGCTGGTGTTTGTGGATGGAGGGTGTTCTGAAGGTGAAGTGGACGCATCAATGGTCAGTCCATGGGAGTTCGGTGGTGTGGCTTAAGGTTATGAAGTTTCCTGTTGTGAAGAGGGGCTCGAGGGTGTGTCCTGCTGACTGCGTGGGTTCGGTCACGATTTGGCAGAGTCCAATGTTGTGGAGTTTGTGCAGGAGGGATGTGATGCTGGGGTACAGTTGGTTGTCGAGGTGGAAGTTGAGGTCTCCCAGTAGGGTGTAGTTGGTGGACGCAAGATGATGTCCATGATGGTGAAAATTCCGCCGGGTCCAGGGGGTCAGTAGATGAGGGTTCCTCAGAAGGTGGAGGTGGGGCTGGCCAGTATCTTGAAGTGAAGGTGTTCTGTCAGGTCTGTGGGCTTGTCCGGGAGTGTGCTCAGGCGGAGGGTGGACTTTTGGACAATGGCGATTCCCCCTCCTGGGCGGGTGGGGCAGTCCTTCTTGGAGATCTTGTATCCTCGGGAAATAGCAATGACGATGTCCGGTCCGGAGGTGATGTTGGTCCAGGATTCGGTGAAGAATGCTAAGTACGGGTGGTGCTGTCGAGGAGGTCTCAGATTTCGGTGGCGTGTTTGTGGATGGATCAAACGTTGAGGAGGATGCATTGCAGGGTCTTCGGTTCGGTTGTGTGATGCGGGCTGGTTGCTCTGGGTCCTCGGTCTTGGTGGTGCTGCAGGTGTACCGGCAACAGTGACAGCTGAAGGATCCGTGTGTGTTGGCCGGTGATGCTAGCTTGCAGTTGTTGTTGCGGCCTGGGTTGAGTGCATAGAGTGCTGTTGGGTCATAGCATTGGCGGTGCAGAGATCCAGGGTTCCTGGCGCTGGTCGCGGTTGGGTCACGGACAGGCGCAGAAGGGCTTGCCTTTAGCACGACTTCGGCGTGCCAGCGGCACGGCCGCACAGTGGCCCCCACTAAGTAGGGGCCGGGGAGGGCTGGACAGCTGGGAGGCGGGAGCGGGAAGAGGAGCTGGATTGGGCCAGTCGCGCTGGTTGTGCTGAGGGGGCACGTGGGCATCAGCGGCAGGGAAAACATGGGTGGAAAAAGGCAAAGGAAAAAGTCAAAAAGAGAGGGGAAAGAGCAAATAAGGCAGCAAAAGTGCAAGCAGAGTGGAGGAAAGGCACAGAGGACACAGAGGACAGTGGAAGGGGGAGATTGAGATGAGGGTAAAAAATGAGTGAAAAATGGAGGAAAGACAGAGAAGGAGAGTGAAGGGGAGCTTGAAATGAGGGAAAAATGAGTGAAAAAAGAGGAAAGACACAGAAGGAGAGTGAAAGGGGGAGATAGAGATGAGGGAAAAAATAAGTGAAAAAGGAGAGAAAAAGTGGAGCGAGAGAAAGGAGACAGAGGTCCACTGGACCACCAGGGATGAGGAGCATGTAAAACATGCAGGTGGAGGAGGGCCTCGAACACCAACACTCAAAAGGGCAGGGGCTCAGGGGAAGGTGTCACTTAATGGTGGAGCTGCGAGGGAGGGAGAGCAATTTCACTGACAATGTGTCAGTGGTCTAGCATTTGGACCACCACTGGATTGTCGCAATTGCCAGGGAACCATGTTCCCTGGTGGTGACCCAGTGGTCTGAGCCTCACAATATGCTAGTGGTGCCATTGCCACACTGCCATACATATTACAATTTTCAGGACCGCCGGAGGAGTCATGAAGGTCCTTACTCCATGATACTGCTGGTAGTCATGAAACAAATGTGACCATAAAGGGTTCCTTTTGCCCCATGCATGAGGGTGCATGCAGGGAGGCACATGTTGTGCCTTCGTGTGAATGCTCTCCCAGTTCCAGCACAGTATGGAATTCACAGTCCATGCCATGATTGGAAGCACTGTGGCGGTCCCATGGCACTGCCTTTTCATGGTTCATATAGGGTCATATACGTATCTGCTCCCAAGAAGTGCAGAAGCAATCCTAAGCTATGCAAAAGTATAGCTCCCACTGTCATCGGTCCACGTATGAAGAACTGGGGAGGGCTCTGCGGATAAGGATAGCAACCCCACTCCTTATAGAGGGTATCAATGAAGTGTGAGGTCCAGATTGAGAGGGAGTAAGGACATAAGTGCAGTCGTTCCCACCCAGCCCACCCTAAGTCTTTCTGCCCCTGAGGGAAAGGAGGATTTCTTGACAGAGGGCAATGTACATTTTTAGGAAAACAAGGAAGAATAGTGTCTTTTTGTGTTTTGTGTAATTGGTCATCCTGTTTGCATTGGCAGAAATAGTGGTATATGGGCGAGACATCATGGTGATGGGGGACGAGAGAAAAATATGGTGATGATCTGAGGAATCAAAGCAAATGGGGAACGGTCAAATGGGCACCATCTGGATGGAAAATGGAAATGCAAAGGAGCTGAAATGCTGCTCAATGCAGGAGTCCAGGGAGGGAAGGGAGCCTGGAGTAGATTGGGGGGAGCATGGGGGAGGAGGAGAGAGGAATGAAAGGTATGACAGGGGCTTTAAAGAAAAAGAAGAGGGGGATACAAGGCCCAAGCACAGTAGTCAAGATGAAACCAGGATGAGCCGAGAGATCTAAACTGTCAGCAGCGAGTTTAGCTTCCTCAATAGTCCAGGTCGTCATATGGGATGGGAGCAGCTGACAGAAGAAGTGCCCTTGGAGGTCAAGGCATTTGAAGGAATAGGGCCTGCACTTAGTTTCCTTTTTAGATTGCAGCTTTATTCTGACATCTTTTTCTTATAGTGACTTTTTACACATTTGTTTACACATTTTTCCACTAACGCAAGAATGTGAAGCACACGCATTTATTCTTGGTAGGCATTGTCGCACTATAGTCTACACGTTTGATCCAGGGTTGGAGAAGACAATCAGAATACGATGCCCTTGTTTTCTCTTTCTGTGCTTGTTGGGAGACAACCTGTTTATGCTACTCTGCACCTCTGTGACAGTGCTATGAGGACAGTGTTTTATTATATAAAAGACATCCATGATATATTTGGTGAGAGGGGCACTTCATGCAGGGATTCTCATGGAACCCCTGTGAACTGTGAGTGAGATGCAGCCCAGCTGACTCCTACCTTTATCCTGCAATGGACGGTAGCCTGCACATTTAGACTGACTTCCAGACACATAAGACCAAGCTATGGAGGTTAGCTTATCCCCATTGATCTGGCAGTATAGTATTAGTAACAAATAGCATTGAGGTAACTTTAGCAACAATTAACAAGGTTGAACTGTTTGTAATCATCACCGTTCTAATTATGCTGATTTTAGTAACATAGCAAACACAAGATAAGGAACGATGATGGATTCAACCCAGATCTGTGACAGGGGGTGAGTGTCTGAAAAGTTTCAGCGCTCCATCCATCATCTCCTTGTGTTTGCTTTGTTTACCCTGAGTCTGCAGGGTATTCCCAGATATAGGCCCCATGCACACTTTGCCACTGTATTCAAGATAGCCTGGCTGATGAGGGGTTTTACCACAAAACCTGTCCCAGGATGATTGTTTCCGGTCCAGGGAAGACCTGGCTTGGTAGTTTGGGCTAGACAGTTCCCATATAGAACAGGGTCAAGACTGATTTGCATATAGCTGTGTCTGAACTGTGGTAACAAAGTGAGCTAAAGAACGATGATGGATTCCATCATGATCTGTGACTGTGGGTGAGTGTCTGAAATGTTGCAGTGCTCCTTTCATCATCTTTTGTTTGCTTTATTCATCCTAAGTTGGTAGGGTAAGCCCAGCCGTGGGTCCCTTGCTGACATTTGCACTGAATTCAAGCTAGCCTGGCTGGTGAGGGGTGTTAAACAAAACTCATTGACTCCTTTTTCGGTGCCACTCCACGATGCACAGCTGTTTAAGAATGAATCCGATCAATCAAAAGTTCCTTATTCTTTACTTATCCTTTTATCCGTCAGTTACTCAAAATCTTTTTCATATAAATTATTCAATTCATTTTACTCATTCCAATCACAACGTAGGAGGCGTTTTTGTTATCCACATGTCACTTCTTTATTAAAATGACCCAATGCATTTCGGGATACAATCCCTTCGTCAGGGGTATCTAGAATACAAAATGAATATTTATAAAACCATTGACATCAACATTCCTGCTTAATACAGTAACATAGTGTTATCCATATGTCTCACTGTATTTGCATTGCACCAACTAATAAAAGCTTCATGCAGCAACATAATATCAACAGTATGTCTCCCTGTGTTTACATTACAGCAACTGATGCATAGATGTCCATCTAACTCCATATTGACAGTATGTAATCTCTCGCCTTCGCATACCGAACATAGCCACAAACTTAATTCTTGAACCTGCTCTGAGGGGTGAGGGGTGTTAGCCTGCAACCGGTGCCAGCATGCTTGTTTCCAGTCCAGGGAAGACCTGGCTTGGCAGTTTGGTCTACACTGTTCCCATAAGGAAGAGGGTCAAGACTGATTTGCATATGGCTGGTTCTGAACTGGGGTTACAAAGTGAGCTAAAGAACGATGATGGATTCAACCCAGATCTGTGACTGGGGGTGAGTGTCTGAAAAGTTTCAGTGCTCCGTTCATCATCTCCTTGTGTTTGCTTTGATTTCCTACGTTGGCAGGGTATGCCCAGATGTGGGTACCTGCTCGCTTTGCCACTGGATTCAAGCTAGCCTGGCTGAGCAGGGGTGTTACCCTGAAACCGGTAACAGGATGATGGTTTCCGGTCGAAGGAAGACCTGGCTTGACAGTTCAGGCTGAACTATTCCTATGGGGAATAGGGTCAAGACTGATTTGCATATGGCTAAATCTGAACTAGGGTAGCGAAGTGAGCTAAATAATGATGATGGATTCAACCCAGATCTGTGACTGTGGGTGAGTGTCTGAAAAGTTGCAGCGCTCCTTCCATCATCTTGTGTTTGCTTTGTTCATCCCAAGTTGGCAGGGTAAGCCCAGTCATGGGTCCCTTGCTCTCTGTTCACTGGATGCAAGCTAGCCTGACTGATGAGGGGTGTTACCCCAAAACCGGTCCCAGGATGCTTGTTTGTGGTCCAGGTAAGACCTGTCTTAGTAGTTTGGGCTAGAAAGTTCCCATATAGAAGAGGGTCAAGACTGATTTGCATATAGCTGGGCCTGAACTGGGATAACAAAGTGAAATGAAGAACAATGATGGATTCAACACAGATCTGTGACTGGGGTTGAGTGTCTGAAACGTTGCAGCGCCTTTCCATCATCTCCTTGTGCTTTCTTTGTTCACCAAAGTTGGCAGGGTGTGCCCAGACATGGGTCACGTTGCCACTGGATTCAAGCTAGCCTGGCTGATGAGGAGTGTTACCCTGAAACAGGTCCCATGAGGCTTTTTTTTAGGTCCAGGGAAGACCTGGCTTGGCAGTTCAGGCTGGCCTGGTTCCATGAGGCACAGGGTCAAGATTGATTTTCATATAATTGGGTCTGATCTGGGGTGGTGAATTGATTTAAAGAATGTGTAGTGTGCTGTCCACGTGCGCCCCTCGCGCATGGACAATCTTTAGATAAATGTCTTGCGCTGCCAGTTGGTACGTGAGCTGATCAAATGTTGACAGTTTGACTATGTGGTAGGACAGTTGGTGCGAAGTCTGCGACGAGCTTGCACGCTTGCTGTGCGATGTTTGTGGGATCTTGACTTTGATTTAGATTAAACGTACCTTCAACTTAGGATGCTTCCTGTTTTCACTACATTCTTTGTGGCAACGAGCAAGAAGAAGAAAGATCCCACACAGCACCCACGCCGTGGTCAAGGACATTTCTTTATCACAGAAAAATTAATGGATGACAACTGGCAGATTCATAAACACTCCTGAAGCTGGTGTGTTGTCTATATCAAGTGTAAGGCTTACACCTTCGTCTGGCCTGAGCCACAACTACCCTGCGGGACCCTTGTGTCTCTGCGTGTCATATATGTGAGGTAGCTCAGTGAGTGGATTACTTAAAGTTCAAGTCAGCCCTGTCATCAGCTCAATGTTTCACTTCCGTGAAGAGATTTTCTCGGAACTCCTGTTTATGAGCTCCGCCTGCCAGTTGACAGATCCTATGCCAGTGGAAGACAACACTGCACGTGACACGTCATTAGGAAATGCCTTCCATGAGAGGAACACCTTCCTCACTCAACATCGTATGCTGACATCTTCCTGGCAACCAACACCTCCTGCAAAACCAAAGGAAATGATGGACGGAGTGTTGAACATTGCAAGCACTCACCCCCAGTCAACTGATCTGGGTTTAATCCATCACCGTTCTTTAGACCACTCTGCCACCCCAGTCAGACATGGCCATATGGAAATCAGTCTGACCCTGTGCCTCATGGGAACAGTCCAGCCCGAACTGCCAAGCCATGTCTTCCCTGGACCGGAAACAAACTTCCTAGGACCGGTTTCTGGCATTTCAGCCGTCTTCAGGCAGGCTTGCTTGAATCCAGTGGCAAAGTGAGCAAGGGACTCACGTCTGAGCATACCCTGCCAACTTATGGCGAACAAAGCAAAACCAAAGGAAATGATGTACGGAGTGTTGAACATTGCAAGCACTCACCCCCAGTCGACTGATCTGGGTTTAATCCATCACCGTTCTTTAGCCCACTCTGCCACCCCAGTTCAGACATGGCCATATGCAAATCAGTCTGACCCTGTGCCTCATGGGAACAGTCCAGACCGAACTGCCAAGCCATGTCTTCCCTGGACCGGAAACAAGCTTCCTAGGACCGGTTTCTGGCATTTCAGCCGTCTTCAGCCAGGCTTGCTTGAATCCAGTGGCAAAGTGAGCAAGGGACTCACGTCTGAGCATACCCTGCCAACTTATGGCGAACAAAGCAAAACCAAAGGAAATGAACGCCTCCTGTCATCGCTTAACCCTTTTGGGACGTCTCCCAGCAGCGACAGCAGAGCACATTTGTAGTCGCACTGAATTTTGTCTTGCCGTCTCTTCTGAGGTGCTGTTTGCTTACAGCCTCTCTACCTTTACACTCTTCTTTGCCCTGCACACCATCTAAACAGTTTTCTACTCTTTCAGGTAAAGATTTTCTTTTGTATAATTCCCAAGTTCGCACTCTACACTGTGCACATCTCCTCACGGTGACACGCACACCTTGTTCCACTGAAGGATTTGGTACAATTTGTGCGCATAGCTACACGGTGATATGCACACCTTTCTTGGCAAATCAAGTCAACGGCATGTGCATTCAACTGTCGGAGACCCACACACTTGTGAAAAAATACTTCAATTTAACACAGTGACTCTCACATCTTTGTTAACCTATGTAATGATATTGTGTGTGCACTTATTTACTCAGTGACACACACACCTCATCTTTCTCCTGCTAATTACCTTTATGTATACTTTCATGGAATAAATAGTATTCTACCTAGAATTTTCATATTACATTTTTATGCTGATAGTTTCTCTCACACCAGGTGTTATTTATAGTATTTTCCCATGTTGTTTTTTTTTCTGGCTACAAAAAGCCTGCTTCTAAAGTTTTAGCTGTCATCCTCCCTTGACCTTACCACCATGCAAGCAGTTCACCCACCACCACCATTTCTAGACTCACCCGGTTAACCGCCCATTAAATGGCATCATTGGCTTGATGCCTTTGAAACCTATTTAGGCGCTATAGGTGCACACAGGTTTAGACCTTAAAGTAAAAAGTTCTTACTATTACATTCCTTCGGATTTGAAGGGAGGGCTACTCTCACACACTTACCTGATGTTGTGGGTGAAGAAAATGAAGAACTCGATGAATATCAGAGCACTATTAGAAAATTAGCCAAAAGATATGATGTCCAGCCTAGTATTGTTGCATTAAGGCACAAATTCTTCAAACGTGTGCAGAAGAATGACGAGGATGTAGACACATAAATCACTTCCCCATAGAAAAATGATTGCTGATTGTGAATTCGAAAACTTTAGTGAGCAGTTGGTACAAGACCAATTTATAAGTCAATGTTCTGACAGAACAATTAGACAGAAGCTCCGGTCACTAGAGAACCCCTCTCTTGAAGAGTCCATTCGTATTGCCAAAAGCATAGAAACTTCACAGCTCTCAGTGAAGGAACTTTAAAACAAGACACTTGAGGTTGTTACCCATTACTAACAACAAAAAAGAGAGATATCTCTCAGAACAGTTTTTTTGAGAAGAACAGACATATGGTTTAGGTGTGGTAATACTGTTCATTAAAAAAAATGGCAGACCATGTCCAGCAAATAATGTGGTTTGCAGGTCTTTTGGTAAAGTTGGCCATTTTGATAAAGTGTGTCAGGGACACAAAAGAGAACATGTCAGAATAGGGTGTGTCAAAGACACTAGTGACAGTGACAATGAAGAGCCTTTGTCCGAAATGATAGACATGATTCTTGTAGTCACGGACAGTGAAATCAGGAACGGGGATCCCTCAGATTGTGTTGACTCCCATGCAAACATAATTGTTGGTGAAAAGAAGCTACGTCTCCTTGTGGATTCAGCTGCACGCATCACCATGATTTCTGAGTCACTTTTTACAGCCAATTGGGGCGAAAGACAGTTACTGCCCACTGATCATGCTCCTGTATCCTACGAAGGGTGTAAGATCGATATCCTAGGATATTTTAAAGACATCATGGAGTTTAAAGGTAGGCACATTCAAGGTAAATTCTATGTAGCCATATAAGGTTTGAATATCCTAGGGTAGTTCCACCAAGGGTTGTTCAACGTGATGTTGTGTCCTGGTGCAAAGGAACAGGTTTTAGCCATTCGTGATTCCACACAAGTAGAAGATCTATTGAACAAGTTTCCTAAAGTATTCCCAGGTGACTCAGGTAAAATAAAAGGTTTCAAACATAGAATAAAAGTGAGAGATGGTGCGATTCCAATAAAACACAAACTGTGAAGTGTACCGTATAGCATCAGAGAAGATCTGGAGAAATAACTCTTAACATTGTGTAAAAGAGGTGTGATTGAACCTATCGAATCCTCGGATTAGTTATCTCCTTTAGTCATAGCGCATAAAAAGAACAACGATCTCAGAATATGCATTGACTTGCGCAGGCTAAATAAAGAAATATGGGTAGACTCTCACCCTCTGCCCAACATCTGGGTAGAGAGGTGGGGTGCAGCGGCCAGGGCAGCTGACTTCAGAGCACAGGGTTCACGGTTCGAGCCCCGGCTCCGGCGGCAGCTCAGTTCAGCACCATGTGACTCTGGGCAATGGCTCACTTAATTTCCACGATGGCCCCCAGCACCTTGAGACCCGTAAGGGTGAGTAGTTCGCGCTTTACAACTATGGATTTTAACATCTCTGAAATGCTGGACATGGTGGTTAGAGCAAGGATTTTTTCTAAACTCGACCTTGCTTCTGATAATCACCAGGTTGAACTCGACAGAAACTCACGCCATCTCACCGCGTTCAATTCACTATCAGGCATGTACCAATTCTGTTGAATGCCAATTGGTCTGGCTTCGGCAGCTTCAGTTTTTCAGCGCCTCATGGTCAATCTTCTTAAAGAGATTAAGAACGTCACCATCTTTCAAGATGATGTCCGTATACACGCCGCTGACCAGTCAACACATAATGAAACATTGTGTCAAGTTCTGTCACATTTCAAGAACATGGGGTTATCCTCAAACGAGACAAATGTGTGTTCTCAAAAGACTCTGTAGAATACATTGGTCACACAATCTCGAGTGCTAGTGTAACACCCAAACCCAGTATTGTTCAAGCCATCTTGGATGCTTCTCCTCCCAAAGACAAAACAGGAGTGAAGTCATTACTTGGGCTGACTGAGTTCTATTCTCACTTCATTCCCGATTATGCAACCAAAGTACGCCCCCATCTCCAACTTGTTAAACATCAAACTGTTTTTGTGTGTGATAATGAATGTAGGCATGCTTTTGAGTGGCTCAAAACTAAACTCACAATGGTCAAAGTGTTGAAACCTTTTGATCCTTCAATACATTGCATCTTAACTGTCGACGCCAGCTGTTACGGTCTTGGTGCTGTCCTGACCCAGCAACTAGGGACTCAAGAACACACAATAGGGTTTGCATCTAGGGTTTTGAGAGACTCCGAATCACACTACTCAGTAATCGAAAAAGAACTACTTGCATGTTGGTGGGCCATCGAAAAATTTAAATGTTACCTATGGGGCAGTAATGTTACCCTTCAAATGGACCACAAACCTCTAGTGGCCATCTTAGGCAACACCAGCTATCGCAACACTATGCCACATATTGCCCGTCTTGCCTCTAAACTCCTCCAAATGAACTTCGAAATTGTACACATCCCGGGGGGAAGAACATACGTGTAGATGCACTTTCAAGCTTGCCTCCCATTCCTAACATGTCAGAGTTTAGCAAGAAACCCAATGGCGATGAAGAGCTTGAGGACTGCATAGTTGCAGACATAGAACTACAACACGTTTGTTCTGTTAATGTAAATGATTGGTACTCTGCCATGGACAGTGATGAAGTATTGAAATGTGTAAAAAAATACATTACTGAAGGCAGGCCCAAAGAGAAGAGTTTAAATGTTGATGCACAACCTTATGTAAAAATCTGTGATGAATTATATGTTGAAGATGGGGTTATTTTCAGGCTAGATAAAATTGTACCTGCTTCTGACCTCAGCAAAACTCTTTAGACCAAAGCTCACCATGGTCATCTGGGTGTTTCACTCACCAAACAAAGAGTTTGTGAATACTTCTGGTGGCCCCAGATGGACAGAGACATTGACGCCTTGGTCCAAGAATGCACCATTCGTGCTGGTAGTGACAAGACTTTACATATTTCTAACCCACCACTTACTCCCATTCCCCTTCCTGTCAATCCCTGGGAAAAACTGGGAATCAATGTGTTGGGACCCTCGCACCCCTTACCCCCATCAGACGCAGTTTGTCATAGTCTTAGTTGACTATTTCTCAAAATGGACAGAAGTCAAATTTGTAGCCAAAGTTGACTCGAAAGAAATTCTCGACTTCATGAAAGATATTTTCATGCAGGATGGATTTCCTAAGACAGTCATTTCTGACAACGGGGTACAGTTTATATCTGCTGATATTGAAGAATTCTTCAAAGAATCTTCTATCATCTACCTCAAAAGCTCTCCCTATCATCCCCAAACCAACAGGCTTTTAGAGAGACTTAACAGAGTCATTGGGGACTGTATATGGTGGGCCATTGATCACAACAAAGTGATACCCATGGCTGTAAGAACCATGCTGTGGTTCTACAGGACCATGCCCCACTCATTCATGGGAGTGTCTCCCTTCGAACTGCTTAAAGGCAGAAAGGCCAGCACTGATTTAAGACCCACATGGATGTCTAAGTGGTTCAAACATAGCACCCCTGCCCACAAGCTTGATGCTTTGTTTAGAAACAAAATAAGCAACGTACAATCTACACAAAATATATATTTTGACTCTAGGAAACATGTCTCCAACAGTAAGTTTGCAGTAGGTGACATAGTGAGAATAAAGAAACAAGGCTTTGTTAAGAAAGGTAACTCCAGGTTCAGCAAACCTGTTACCATTGATAAAATCTGTCGGAGTGCTGTACGTGTCAATAAGTATAACTGGCGGAATATGAACAAGATTGTTAAAGTCAATGATATGTTTGGTGAGAGATCGGTCCCATGTTTTGATACGGTCTCAATGCATTCTTCTGTTCCAACTCACAGTGCATTGGATGTTGTTAATAACCCTCTTGTTTCCTCCAGGAGGAGTTGCATTGATGCTAGATTACCTGTCAGGTTTAGGTAGTTTTCTTCCCGTTATCTCTCATTCACCTTCTCTCTCTCTCTCTTCCTTTCTTTTCCCTCCCTTTTCCCTTCCGTTCTCCAAGGGAAAGAGATATGTGTAGTGTGCTGTCCACGTGCACCCCTCGCACGTGGACACTCTTTAGATAACTGTCTCGCACTGCCCGTTGCTGATCGAATGTTGACAGTTTGACAATGTGATAGGACAGCTGGTGCGATGTCTGCAACACTCTCGCACGCTTGCTGTGCGATATCTGTGGGATATTGACTTTGATTTACAATAAACGTACCTTCAACTTCGAATGGTTCCTGTTTTCACTACAGAATGATAATGGATTCAACCCAGATCTGTGACTGAGTTTGAGTGTCTGAAAAGTTTCAGTGCTCCGTCCAATTACTCCTTCTGTTTACTTTGTTCTCCCCAAGTTGGGAGGGTATCAAACCGGTCCCAGGATGATTGTTCCTGGTTCAGGGAAGACTGGGCTTTGTAGTTTGGGCTGGATTTTTCCCATATGGAAAAGGACATAGACACTGTAGGGGTACAGGGCTCATGCACCTGTACCCTCACCACTGGTATAGAGCACCCAGCTAAAGGGGCGACTTATCTATGCCAGGTCAGTGGGTTGTAGGCATTGCACACAGGAATATGTGCTATGCCGACTCTTCACTTTGTTCTGAACCACAACACTCAGCCTGCAAAAGCAGTGTGTGAGTGTAAAGGTACAGAACCTCTAAGGGCGGCACAATAAGTGCTGCAGCCCTTAGTGGCCTTCCCTGGTCACAGTGCCCTGGGTACCTGTGGTACCATTTAACAGGGGCTGACCTGTGGCCTGAGAGTGCCAATTGGGTGTAGAAAGTGCAGTTTTGGAGCAAGAACACAGGCCCGGGGAACCTGATTGGCAGGGACCCAGGTCACATCAAGTCAAAGTGCATCAGTAGTCTGGCAATAAGTGGGGGGTTACTGCAACAGAAACCCAGCTTCACACAACCACTGACTGTCGGATCTAGCATGATCAGTGGAGGCCACTGGAATGAAATATCAGCGGCCAAGGGGGAGATGGCAGCCCCACGTGTGGGTGGCAGCTCCTAGGTATAGGGTTGGAGTTAACCTCTTGGGCCGGCAGGAGGGAATGCCGGCAAAGGACCCACATAGTTCTGCAATGTCCGATTGGCCCGAACAGAGTGGTGGGGTCCGGCGACATGTCAGTGGTCATCGTGAGGGCCCTGCATTGAGGTTGCTGGAAAGGGCCACTGAATGCTGAGGAGGAAGGCCACCCCACCAGGGGCATAGAGCATGGCAAGGCAGCCTTGGGACTCAATGGTACAGCAAGGGTGGGAGAGCAGTGCCCCCAGACCAGGTCAAGGTGTGCTCCAGGGAATGAGGATGAGGCTCAATAGTCTGAAAGGGCCGAGACATAAGGTGACAGAAGCTGTGACATATCCCCAGTGGTGGAGGAGCTCAGGGGAGATCGGCTCTCCTATGCAGTTGCGAGTCTCTACACAACTTAATACATCAACTTAAGCAATCATCCACACTCCTCTTTACTACAGGGAACCTCAGCCATTGACAGCTGTCCGCCTGTGTAAAGACCTTCCTAACTCAGCATCAGCTTTCCTTTCTCAAGATGCAAGGGATTAGCTGGAATGGTGTCCCAGAGAAAATCGTGGACTGGAACATCCATTTATAGCCCTATTTCAGACTTTGCTTTAGACTTAGACATCAGAACTTTGCGAGGTGACATGCAATGAAGTAATAACAGAAGGAAAGGGTCACTCAAAGAAATTCAGTGTCTCATACATTGCTTAAAACCTCTTGCAGGGTCCTTTGTTGTAAAATGTCTAATTCACAACAGAGCCAGTGTTGTGTGATGTTAGGCCAGGACTGTGTGTCTGCAGCACAGTGTGTTACCAAATTGTGAAAAGCCCTGTTCAAATGTTTTTTCAAGTCTATCGTGAGCTTTTGGCATTTCTATATCAAACATATTTTTGTTCAGGTAGAATACATTCTAGGATTGGCCAAATAGATAGCAAGTTGGGGTTCAAGGTTACCTTAAGGCAGATGCAATAGGGCATTCTGCCAGGGTTTTTCAATATGATCTATGTAATTAATGGTCTAAGTGGATATTCTTGCATCACATCTGATTGGGAACCTTCCTTGGTCCTTCAGTTGTAGACCGGATCAGAAGCAGAAGCTGGCCATAGCTCCATGCATCAAGAGCATGAATCTCTCCTGTTCACAATGATTCTCAGATCTTTAGCACATCTCACGAGAGATGAACCATATAATAATAAACACATTTTGGCCCATTGAAGTGCGATATCGTCACCTGCTAGAGCAGACTCAATCCATCACAATACATAAAATCGCATAATTCTATCTCTGTTTGATGGGTGCAGTTTGTGGGGCTGATGGTGACTGGTACTGGTGAGCGCCTAACCACAGGTGGTGTACCGAGGAGCAGTTCCGCAAAGTGCTCTAATATAAACACTTGCTCCTTTCTTCCAAAAGAGACCATGCACTATGCAGGTAGGACATTAAGGCTTTATTTGGCACAATCAAGAGACTTGTTTCAGCACTTGATACATTCATCAATCTTGCTCAGTTCTTAAAATCGCCATGTCGAATGTACTTTTTAAGCTCATCCCCTTCAATAAACATGGAAAAAATACTCATAGTTTGTAGTAACAAACCATGTTTGTCATAATACACGTAATTCATCTTAAAATATCATTGGTTCCACTGCAAGTATTTAAAAGGTTTTTCTAAATATTACTCAGGCTGCAATCAACACGGATAGATCCAAATAAAAAATATATTGCGCTGGTGTTTTTCAAACTGTCCTTATCTGTCCTCCTTAATCCCTGCTCGGCAGATGCCTACGCAGAGCGCTGCTACGGTATTCATAGGCACCACGATCCAGAACGGGCTTTTCTAAGGAGCCTTGCAAAGCACGTTACGAGTGATGTCACTGGCAGTGCATTGCGGGGTCGTAAGTTATAGTTAGCTCTGGTAACTATAACTGCCGAATTTTACTGGTTTTGTACGAGTGAATTCTGACCCTAACTATTTGATTTTTTCAGTGAATTACTAAGATTGATCAAATCCTATTTGATAACTATAACATCCCTGTAACCTTTGTGTTTTGGGTGAATTTCTACGTTTTTTTATATAGTAGTCAAGTTTTCAGAGTAGTGGAGAAAGGGGTCTGGACCTCCGACCAGCTCTCAGGATTCTAGCTGTGTAGGACTTACAGGAGGTACCAGGAGGGCTTTTTGGCCCCCAAGGTCCCTCAGGAGTAAAGTGGACTTCAGGCCCCAACAAGTAGTTGACCCGAGCTGTATTTGCAGAGTGGTGGAAAAAGGTGAAATGGCCTCCAAAGATCTCTGAGCAATTCTGCTGTGTAGGACATACTGGAGATAACAGGAGGGGTATTTGGCCCCTAAGGATTTCCTTAGGGGCCAACTACTCCTCCTGTTGCCTCGAGTAAGTCCCACACAGCTGAATTGCTGAGACTTGGTAAGAGGCCACACAGCCTTTCTCCACCACTCTATAAACACACCTGTTGCACTACTAGCTGTGGGATGAAATCCTCTTGGCTCTTGATGGTCCTTGGGGGCCAACTAGTCCTCCTGTTACCTCCAGTAAGACCCACACAGCTGGATTGCAGAGAGTTTGTCACAGGCCATACCTCCTTCCTCCACTGCTCTACAAAGGAGCCTCCTGGCACACTCCTTGTTGGGGGAAGAATTCCACTTTAGTCCTCAGGGGACAAGCGGACCTCATCTCCCCACCATCAATGCAGAGGGAGGCGCATTTGCAAAGTGGTGGAGAAAGGGGGCATGGCCTCTGACCAATCCCATTGTGTAAAACTTACTAGAGGTAACAGGAGACCTTGTTGGTCTCTACACACCCTCAGCAGCAAAGGGGGCTTCAGCCCCCAACCAGCAGTGCACCAGAAGGCTCATTTGCAAAGTAGTGGAGAAAGGGGGTGTGGTCTCCGGCGAGTTGCCAGCTTTTGTGTTTCCCGTGTCTTTTTTTAGGAAGGGGGGGCCATGTGGCTCCTCTTCTCTATGCCCTTTTGGGCCCCAGAGACCCCATTCCCCGGTGCCTGTCCCTTCCACCTATTGCGGGAGCCAGCACTGCTTTGAGATCCAGGGAGCTGCTAACATGCAGCTCCCTGAACCCCAAAGCAATGTCTGTTTCACTGCTTGCTTCACAGTGGGCAGGGAAACAGACACATGCTCTACTTTCAGCAAGCGAGAGCATTTTGTTTTCTCACTTTGTTCAAAGCAGAACTGAATTTGCTACAGCTCCTGACAAGCTATATCAAACTGTAATGTCCCGAGGTCGGGCACCCCGGGACATTGCTGGTGCCAGACTGGGGTGGTGGTGGTCCCCAGGGGCAGGGAGGAGTCTGCAACAACCCCTTTCATTGTTGTGTTTTTGTGCCCCGGATAGGTGAATGTCCCTCGGACTGTGGGGTTGTCTGTAGTGCCTCCTCCACATTTTTTTAAAGAATATATGTGCCAGGGGGAGGTGGTGGTCCCGGGGCTTAAACCATCCTAGGAGAGAGGCCCTGTGCATCACTCCTATATTTTCATAATGCGCCAGGACTTGGCCCACCCAGGAGCTGATTTCTAACAAAGCACCAGCCAGCGCTTAATTGTTTATTTTTTATTTCGGCAGGAGTCGTGAATCCAGCGTGACTCCTGCCAAATATATATTTTTTAAATCTTGTTTGGCCCTGGGAGGTCCCTGTGTTATCCATCTCCCCAAGAGGCCTAGGGGAGCAGGGTGTTTCTACCCTTCCCCTTTTCTTTTTTTAATTGTTTTTTCTTGTGACTCGGTTCTTTTGAGTCACAAGATGTCTGCCAACACTTCCTGGTTTAAACTGTTGGCAGTCAATCAGATGTCAGCACGAGATCGGGAGGGGTCGCAGATGCACAGCGTCCCTATATATACAATTGCGATTTTTTTGTTTTCTTTCTTAGGAAGTACTGAACGGATTTACACCAAATCACAAAAAGGCACTTCCTTGAACCAACATCTACTTTCCTGCCAAATTTTGTATCATTCTGTGCAGCAGTTTGGGCTGTAGCTGTGTCTAAAGGTCCCATGGGAATTGCCATGGGAAAATACACTTTTAAGCACCCCCTCATATTGGGACCCTCCTTGACAGATCACCCCATAACTTTCAAAATAGCAGCACAAGTGAGCGTTGTTTTCATTTTGAAAAGTTTGTGAAATTTCATCAAATAGCACCAAAGTTATTGGCAAACCAAAATACGATTTTCTGGTGGAAACTAAGTCCTAACTATATCTACCTACCTATATATGCAAAAGAAAGTTTGCCCTTAGACAAAGGTGCACTTCCAAACAGATTCCAATGATTTATTCTGGAATGCAGCAAAGCCAGCAACATACAGAGAATTCTTATTTTCAGAGGCCTAACTCGTTTCAGAATTCCACAGTCCGTGCTCACAGGCCAACTGCATGACAATTCAGGAGATTATTGCAAGCACATGCTCACCAAGTTCTACCCTGAAGTGGGCCTCTTGAGTATCACAACAAGTGGATGTTGGTATAAGTAGTTGCTTGTGACTTTATATTTTGTAACATTAGGAGCAACAGGTGCAGGAGATTTCCAGCAAACCTGGTAATGTTACTTTGAATTTGCCCACTGGAGGGTGATGAATTGTGTTTTAATTTCATGTTTGGTTTCAGCAAACCCACTTGGGATAAAATGAAATGTGCGGGATTACTTATACTGACATGCTCTTGTTGTCTCCGCCTCCTTCAAATGACTTGTGTACACAAATTATAGCTAATCTGCTTTCAGGCACCATGAGCCGTTACACTAACAGCACACACTGTGCCTGTGTGCGCCTTGGTGCACCTTCATATTGGTGTGCAGGGTGCAAACAGGAACAGTGCACTCTATTACTGATATCTCACTGCTCCCAGGGCAGGTACCATCCACCTCTTGCCCTGGGTTCAGGGATTTGTGCTATACCGGGTAATAGGAGCAGCCTGTCACCTTTCACAGTGGAAGCGGCACCTGCCTGAACTTCTAAGGGGGGCAGAGATGCCCACCTTCAAAAGTACTTTTGGACCGTTACAATGTGTACCCGATACCCCAACACGCCTAGCTCCCCATGAAGGATTTTATCCCAACTCACCATATGTCAATGCTATTTGTGACAGAGAATGCCATTTGCCACATGTAAATTCATTAGCTTTTTACCTTCTCATGCACAGACTAAGGGCCTGGTTTTGAGTTTAGCGGGCAGGTTACTCGGTCACAAAAAATATAGATATTCACCCGCCTTATTACACATGACATAAGGAATATCAAGGATAAAGTACCTCCTGCTGTACACTATAAGGATATTTCAGGTCACCTAGAAGTTCCATAATCATACAAAGAAACCGAGCTGAAGGCCGAGTTCCTTTAGAAAGTTTTGGAACTCTGAGGTGACTTGCAATATCCTTATCGTATACACCAGGCGGTCATTTATCCCATAAAATACTTGATCATACCATCACCTTTCCCACAAACCACTTCAAATCTTGGTGCACAGCTATTTCTTATGAAAGATTGAGCATGTTGGCAAGCATGAAGAATAAAAATAAAACCTCTAGTGCAAAACTAAACACATCAAAACCTGTTAGATGTTTTTTGCTTACAGACATTAAAAACACTTCAACGCAAGTCAGTTTTTAAAAAATAAATAGATGGTGCTGTAGCACAAAATGGGTGCATGCAGATAGATTCTACCTTTTCTCTAACTATCCAAGGAGTACAAAAAATAAACATGCTCATTGTGAACTAGATAAACAAGGCGTAGGAAAAGCAACTTTCCCCTTTTCCTTGCTTTAAACAGCTGCTCGGTGGCCTGATTTGCCTTTCACCTCGGCTGTGGCAGCAGGCAGTGTTGCATCAGAACTCGACTTTAATAATGTAATATTAGTTCTGATGTCTTTTCTTTATAATCGACGACTGAGGGTGTCACAAGTTGCTGAATATAAAGAAATTAGAGACTGGTGTTTAAACAGGGATTACAGAATCCGATGTTTTATAAAAAAATGACAGACTGGCGTTTATACAGGTATTACACAGAGCCATGTATTCTAAATGAATGAGATACTGGTGTTATACAAGGATTATAGAGTGCCATGTATTACAATGGTTTGTTTCTTTCATAATACTATTTCTTCTGGACGGGGTTCTTCCACCTGCTGTAATGTGCAGTCTCCACTAGAGGGCAGTATTGCACTGAGAGATCTGAAGCACACCGTGGCCAATTACTCTAGTTGAAATGATTGGAAAAAATGTGTGTAACATGCTCAGGTGCTTTGTGAGTGCAGTGTTACGTATTTAGGGCCTCATTTACAAGCCCATTGCGCCACCGGTGCATCACTTTTTTAGATGCACTTGTGGCGGAATGGGCTTGCCCATATTCATATGGCCATGTGAGGTCAACCTACGTGACTATTCTTGTAAATATGGGCCCGATTCAAGCATTACTCTGTGTGAAAGGGGCGTTCCCTTGGCATTCCATGGGTGTAGCTGTGGGTGTTCACAAGCAACGTCCATGGAACCTGACACATTCCTAGAGTTACAATTTTTTGTAAAGCTGGGAATGCATCTAAATCCTACACCTCCCCAAGGGAAGTGTGGTAAGAGTGCAACGAGGAAAGTTTTTTTTATTTCTCTTTGTTTCTTTCCTCTTTCTATGCGTGCAGAAAGAGAAAAATGCCATCAATTATTGTTTTTGTGAAGGAAAATGTCCCTTCCTGCACAAAACATTCATCCTCGCAATGCAGGCACCCTTGCAAAATGACACAAGGATGCCTGAGCTGGCACATGGCAGCCGATTGTGCTCCAGTGCAGGGAAAGCACACGGATGTGTCATATTGTTGTTAATATGATGCATCAATGTACTTTGTAAATGACACAGCTCAGTGCAGGAAAATTGGCTTGCGGTGCCTCGCTGCGTCATTCTATTGTAAATGAGTCCCTTAGTGGCTCTTCAGAGAATTCTGTTCTGTGACTGCTTTCCATGTGGCGCTTTGAAACACGATAGGTGATTTAGTGCCCTTTGGAAGAACATTCAGCACAAGAGGTTGTGATTTTTACCGGAAGTGAATAACTTTACCATTCAACTGCACCCACTGAGGTTACAATCTGGAGTAAACCAATGATAATCTGAACTAGCCAACATTATATCATTTGTGGGGCGTTCAGCAGGTGTTATTTTTAGCAGGTGTTTTTAAGCGGGTGTTATTTTTAGCAGGTGGTTTTTCAGCTTGTGTTATTTTTAGCAGGTTTTTTTTTAGTGGGTGTTATTTTTAGAAGGTTTTTTTTAAGCGGGTGTAATTTTTCTCACAGTGTTTAGTAATTTATTCAAGATATATAATATTGCATTCCAGAACTTCTTGCTACTAGCCTTCCGATGTTCAAAGGCCACATGGATTCCTTAGTGCTTGTTGCAGGGCCACAAGTGCATGATAAAAGGAAAGGTGCCCCCTCAAACCGTTAGCCCCCCAACTCCAATTACCTGCTACACGCCTGTCCCACGTCTAAACTTTTTCCTTCTGAGCCTTAATAACAAAAAGTGAAGACTTGACTGCCTGTTGGTGAACTCAGTGTAAAACCTGTAATCACTGTGGCCATTGTGGGCTTCAGGTTGCACACTCCTTGCATTCTGCCCATTTGTATTACACCAGTAATGAATAATACTTTGTTATTCACTATTAATGTAATAAAAAATGGAAAACAATTAACTGAAACAGGACCTTTTTTGGCATCTGAGGTAAGTAAAACAAATGCTTTTAAATATAACTTGTGTGCGTGCCATGCTTGTGGTTGACAGTATGTTCATGTGAGAGTGAACATGTATGTGTGTGGTCGTGTGTCAATGTGTAAGCAGATGTGTGTGAGCAAAAGTCAGTGACAGGCAAGGGTAGGCGCATTTGCATTTTTTGTTTTTGTGGAATTACGTGACATTTCAGCAAACTTACTTTGAATTACATGTAATTCAAGAGTCATTTAGTGCTGCATTTTAGAATGGAATGCGTCACATTAGATGCTAAAAAGAAGTGCAAAAAAGTAATAGCACTGCAAACAAAAGCCAGTTGTGTTCTGTAGTTCCAATCCTTTGCAGTGAATTGTAAAGCAGATGGTGCATGTAATTATGCAAAGCGGTGTCAGGAAGAGTAACAAAAAGTTCAGTAATTGCACAAATTACCAGGCATATTTAAATTCTGCCCAGGTCTATTAGTGAATGGGAATACGACAGTGTGAGTGTCAGTATGTGTTAGTGAGTCTGAGAGAGTGAGAATTGATGAGTTTGCGTAAGAGTGACTGCAAGTGAGGTGCCATGGGTGAGTGATGGGTGAGTGAGTGAATAAGAAGGAGTGTGGGAAAATATTAGAGTGAATAGAATGAATCAGAGAGTGAAATTGATTCATTCTAACAGAGTGAGAATGAGTGACTGTGATTGAGCGAAATAAGTAAAAATGTGTAAGGATAAGAGTGAGTATAAGTATAAGTTAGTGAGTGAGTGACTGTACAAGTGAATGTGAAAGTGAGTGATTGTGAATGAGTCAGAGTGAGTGAAAATGAATGAGAGAGAGAGAGTGAGGATGAGAGATTGAGAGTAAGAGTGAATGGAAATAAGTCTGCATGAATTAGAGAGTATGAGTCAGAATAAGGATGAGTGAGAATGTGTGAAAATGAGAAAGAGTCAGGGCAAGTGACTGAATGAGAATGAATGAGTGTGAGTGAGAATGGCTGATTGAGAGTGAGTGAGAACGCATGTGAGTGAGTGAGTGAGTGAGTGAGTGAGTGAGTGAGTGAATGTAAGGGAGTGTAAGTGACAATGCAGTGTTGAACCTGTGAGTCTGCCATTTGCCCTGACATACCATTGGTAATTATTATCTTTCAGAGGCACTCATGGCAAAAATCTGACACAAGCATACTGAAAGTACCTCTTGGCATGACAGACACCTTTGACAATAGTGGTACTGACATATTAAAGGTAGCACTTCTGCTGCTAGCAGACTTGAGGAAACACTTGCATAGATTGTTTGCGGGAAAATGCTGCTGCTTGCACAATGGAGCAATGCTTGGCATAAGAGAGGACACCCGCAGCCCCAGGGAGGGAGTCAGCCATGACAAGATGCTGGCCTTGAAATAATCGAGGACAATTCAGGGCAAAATGTCTGTTACTGGTATCTATTTGCCATTTTTTAGCACAGAAGACACCAAAGGCATTTGCTTGGGCACCAATGACAAAATGCTGATCCTGGCAAAGTGGAGGTAATATATGATATATGGGGCACCCATAACACATTTTAAAAACAAGCATTTGCAATGCAATAGATCTCGCATTTACATGTGTTTGAGCTTTTATGTATGTTTTTGTTTTTTGACCTGAACTCCTATTGTGTCCAGGACACAGCATGCAGACTTTAAGATGTCAGACCTGAACTCCTATTGAATCCATGAGACAGAATGTAGACTTTAAGATGTCAGACCTGAACTCCTATTGAGTCCAGGAGACAGCATGCAGACTTTAAGATGTCAGACCTGAACTCCTATCATGTCTAAGTGACAGCATGCAGACTTCAAGATGTCAGACCTGAACTCCTATTGTGTCCAAGAGACAGCATGCAGACTTCAAGATATCAGACCTGAGCTCCTATTGTGTGTAAGAGACAGCATGCATACTTTAAGATGTCAAAAATGAACTCCTATGGTGTCCAAGTGACAGTATGCAGACTTCAAGATGTCAGACCTGAACTCCTTTCGTGTCCAAGAGACAGCATGTAGGCTTTAAGATGTCAGACCTGAATTCAATCAATCAATCAATCAATCAATGAAGTGTTTTTTAAGCATGACTACTCACCCGTAAGGGTCTCAAGGTGCTGGGGGAGGGGAGGTGCAGGTTCCGGTCCATCAAGGAGCGGGTCTGTTGAAGAGCAGGTCTTGAGATCTCTTATGAAGATGGGGAGCGATGTTGTCTGAGTTGGAGCGGAAGGGTGTTCCAGGCCTTGGCCGCGCGGAAGGAGAAGAAGCGGCCTCCCGATCTGGTTTTTTGGGTGTGTGGGACCATGACGTAGGAGAGCTGGGCTGATCGTAGGGTCCTTTGGGGTGCGTGGAATTTGAGTCGGCTATTCAGGTATTCTGGTCCGGTGTCGTGGAGGGCCTTGTGTGCGTGGGTGAGCATGTTCAAGGTGATGGGGAGCCAGTGGAGTGTGCGCCGGTGCTGGGAGATGTGGCAGTGTTTTGACAGGTTGAGGACCAGTCTTGCGGTGGCATTCTGAACATTCTGTAGCTTGTGGGTAAGGTTTTTGTTAATTCCAGCATAGAGTGCTTTGCCGTAGTCGAGTCACGTGGTGACCAGGGCATGAGTGACGGTCTTTCTGTGTTCAAGGGGCATCCATTTGAAGGTCTTTCATAGGAGGCGGAGGGTATGGAAGCAGGAGGACGAGACTGAGTTGATCTGGCGGGCCATTTTGAGCTCGGAGTCCAGGATGATTCCCAGGTTGTGTGCGTGGTCCGTGGGGGTGGGCGGGTTTCTGAGGGCGGGGGGCTCCAGGTGTCGTTCCAGGTATCGGGGTTTGGGCCCATGATGAATTCTTCCTTCTTGTTGGCGTTAAGGTGTAGACAGTGGTTTTTTATCCATTTGGCGACGGCTTCCATGCCTTCTAGAACGTTGCTTCTGGCGGTGTTGGGTTCGTAGGATAGGGAGAGGATGAGTTGGGTGTTCTCTGCGTATGACACAATATTGAGTCCCTGGGTTCTGACAATAGGGACGAGCGGAGCCATGAAGACGTTGAAGAGCGTCGGGCTGAAGAAGGACCCCTGGGGGACTCCGCAGGTTGTTGGCGTAGGGTCCAAGAGGAAAGGGGGGTGTCTGACCCGCTGCGATCTGCAGGAGAGGAAGGAGCTGATCCAGTCGAGGGCCTTGTCCTGGACCCTTGCGTCCTGGAGTCTGCGTATTAGGTCGTGGTGGGAGACTGCATCGAATGCCACTGAGAGGTTGAGGAGCATGAGGGCTACTGTTTTCCCTTTGTCCAGTAGGGTGCGTATGTCGTCTGTTGCGGCGAGGAGTGCAGTTTCCGTACTATGGTTTTTCCTGAAGCGGGATTGGGAGGAGTAGAGGATGTTGTGCTCTTCGATGAATGTGGCGAGTTGGCTGTTGATGGCTTTCTCTATAACTTTTGCAGGGAACGGGAGCAGGGAGATGGGTCTGTAGTTTTTGAGGTTGGTGGGGTCTGCCGAGGGTTTCTTCAGGAGGAGGTTTACCTCGGCATGCTTCCAGTCATCAGGGAACAAGGCAGTTGCCAGGGAGCGGTTTATGGTGTGGCAGAGCATGGGTGCGATGGTGTTGGCGGATCTGTTGAAAATGTGGTGGGGGCAGGGGTCCGTGGGGGCTCCTGAGTGGATTGACTTCATCGTCTTCAGTGTGTCTTTGGTGGTGCGGGCTGTCCAGCTATCAATTGTTGGCTTTGGGGTGTCAGGGCTGGTTGGTGGGGGTTCCATGTGTTGGTTGTCTTTGTCGAAGTTGTTGTAGATGCTCTTGATTTTGTTGTGAAAGAAGGTGCTGAGTTTGTCGCAGAGGTCTTGTGAGGGAGGGATGTCAGTCAACTCGCTGGTGGGTTTGGCGAACTCCTTGATGATGTTGAAGAGTTCTTTGCTGTTGTGTGCCTGTGTGAAGATTCTGTAGAGTTCAAAATGCCAGACCTGAACTCCTATTGTGTCCAAAAGACAGCATGTTGACTTTAAGATGTCAGAACTGAACTCCTATTTTGTCCAAGAGACAGCATGTGGACTTTAAGATGTCAGACCTGAATTCCTATTTTGCTGGCCATTAGTCGTCCGTTTTGACAAATGTTTGCCTCCATTGTCCACCCGATCAGTTTCTGCAGGTGTGCTACCCTCTTTCCACTATCTCTGGGTGTTTTCTGAGATTGTTTTATCGCTTCTCCTTTTCACAAGAAGATAACCTTGCTGGTATTAAAGGCATAATGTAAGCTATTGAAGGTTAATATGAATGCTTTGAATACCACAATCTTTTAAACAACACTTTTTTTTCTAAAACATAATGTTATGCCACCCTGTAGGTTGCCAGAAAGATGGTTTATGAACATTTAGCCTCAGACCTGAAATATGTTGAATCTGAAATTTGAAAAATGCTCCGTATAACACAGGAGACAAAAGCATGCTAAAGTACAGTAAAAAGATTATACATCAGTCCACATGCTAAATTATTAAAAAAAACACAACCATAATCGGATTACATTTTCACATTTCATGGCTAGTAAGGTGCATTAGGCTGCTCGGATATTCCTAACTTACGATGACATTGGGAAGATTACATTTACGCTGTGCACAGCTATTAAAATGCATCCCGCTCCTCAGACAATGATAACCAGCCAGGGTCCGGGCGTGGATCATCATCTCCGTCATCGGCGAGCCATTCTTGTTTTGAAGGTTGATCAAATTCATGTCACCATTTTGAAGGGTTAATGCGACAAACTGAAGTGCACGCTTGTGAATATGTATGCAGAGGGCCTACATAAAAGCATGTTGAATCCTTAAATCAAGAATGGAGGCGTTATATCTTGGGGGTCTTGTTCAGGACAGAGTGCTGATAGCATCCCGGAGGCCAAGCAACTGATAAGAGCGGGGTCATGGCTGTGGTGGATCTGAAAGCAGTGTTGTGTTCTACTCTGTTCACTTCATTTCAGATTGGATCAAAACTCTGAACTGCTTTCCAGGCTCTGCATTTTGGGGGTGGGGGCCGGTAGTAGATGGCAAGGAACAGGCTTTTGCTGCAGTTGCTTTTACTGTTATTTTCGGTCACTCAATCAAAATAATTTTTGCAATTTTGCCCGGCAACCGTGTTAAACCTGCCATACAGAACCTGGGGCCAGATGTACGACAGCAAGATTTAGGGGCAGATTATCAAGCCAGGCGATAAAATTATCGCCCTTTTAGCGTCAGAAAACTGCCGCTAAAACGGCGATAATGGGCTTGATAATATGCTCTATGGAATTCCAATTGAAGCCCAGATTAGATGTCCTTCACATTCTGCCGCTAAAACTGCGATCATTTTATCGCCTGTCTTGATAATATGCCCCTAAGTGACTCGCAATTCACACCAAATTGCAACTCACAAATTGCGAGTCTCTAAATTCCATGTACAGACACAACCATTCCCCAAATAGCGATTCGCAAATGGCTTGCAATTCTAAATAGCGATGATGCTAATTGCGACATGCTAAATGCTCACAGATAGCGCATGCAGTGGAAAGCATGCATTTTGCATGTGCAATTAGCGCTCACGGCTGAAAGCATGCATTTTGCATGGCCAAATAGCGAGTGTGAACAGAAATTGAAAAAAAAACACTTCCTGGTAGAGCAGAAGGACCCCAAACCAGGAAGTGGTGTCCCTTGAGAATCCTTAATAAAATTAAATGCACATGGCATGGTGCAGCAGCTCATTAGAACACTGATAGCCAAAGAGAGAACAGTGCATCAAGATGGCCAGCCAAACAAGTGAGAAAGAAGGCAAAAAGAGGCTGCGCATTCTGAAAAGGAACTGGACAATATCATTAACGAGTGCTGCAACTCCCAGCACTAAAAAACTGTGCGAGCAGCATGACTTACCAGACTCCACTTCTGGTGGAACTCCGCGGAGTGCTGCATAGTTTATCTGGCACTTCGCAGTGTTCCATGAAGTGATAATCCGCAAACTCTGCCCAGGCTTACTCATAGTAAGCATCTTGCAACAACGGAAAAATCATCACAGGACAACACAGACAATCCAACCACAAAGAGCGCACAAGCAGATTCATATTCATAGACTATAGCAATTGCAAAGCGAGGCAAACATTATATAAACACTCAAAAGATAATCATAGACAGCAAAATACAGGCTGTACTCTCTGAAACTACATGGGCTGGAAGGACAGAGACAAGTTCTTGTTTAGTTCAGACAGGAAAGATACTCCAAAATACTGTATCATGCATTCATGACACAGAAGGGCGTGTGGTAGTTCCTTCGCCATTAGGCCTCGTTGTGGGATATCCATTGGGGAGCAAAACAAAAATAAAACCAAAATAGCAACAAGGAACAACAACTCAATCAGAATGCCTCCAAAAGTGCTTGAAAACAAGGATTGAAGAAAGGAAGTACACACTGGAACATAGAAACTAGTCTAGACCCAAGCATCTGAAAAAGGTGTGCCACTCCAGCCATGTTAGAAGCATTAAAAATACGTTGAACAAGCTCAACCAAAATGCTGTGGCAATGGAGGGCATAAAAGCAATTATACCGCATAGATGAATAATGGGCTACGTGGAGATCAAACTTTTCTCAGGCAGATAATAGTGCCATATCGTTTTGAAACAATAAGGCTTTTAGTCTGCTTAATTTATCAAAGTTTACTGGAGAAACAGTGACCTTTGGCCACAAAGGAACTTCCCAGGTTGAATGTGTGGGAGGATATAGGATATTCATACAACAGGTCACAACTTTGGTCTTGTGACTACATAGGGGACACCCAATTTCATGCCACATCAACTCTGATCATTTAAATGAAGTACCTTGTATTAGAAAACAACACAAATTCTGACTTTATCAATGGTACGGGAACACCCTTCAAATAACACGCAAGGTTAGCCATGGACGCATTACAAACTCCATGGACTGTTATCGCTTTAGCGATGAAGGCATCACCTAAAGAGGTTCCAAACTCATGTACACAAAAAACCCTCTTTGTTCTCATTTGTACATCTGTATTCAAGTCTTGTGTAAAAAACGTGCACCTACAGCTTCATATCTGCCTACTTGAAAATGTCTGAGACATGATGTGAAAAGAAACCCTGAAATGAGATCTTGAACCCAACAGAAATTCTAGTAAATCCATATCATTTTATGGAAAAGAGATACGTGGTCTTTTACTGCTGAGAAGGAGGGATGCTGTAAACATTGCTGGACATAATTTTCATACACTGTAGATAGTATGTTATGAAGAACAAGGGAACCCAAATAAGGTTGGTCAGGGACCTTGGATAATCAATTGCTTCAAAAGACAGTGTTCCCTAGACAAGGATTAATGAGAGCAAGCAATAAATATAGACCCAATCAGTACTATATTGTCCAGCCGGACAGGTGTTTTTAATATATAGTTGCTTAAATATACACAAAATTCAGCAAGAAACAAATAAAGTGGGACACACGCCTGTATCCAACTTAGTGGGAAGGACGTAGAACATGAAACAAAAAAGCTCAGGCAGAGCAAATTGTTTGTATGAGACACATTTTGGTAGGACAAACAAATTATAGTGGAGACACCATCACACATAATAAGTATTAAATAAAGAGGTGTATATGGTAGGCCTGGGCCAAAATTCCGTTCCGCTCGCGGAAATTGCGATATTTGGCATTTTCGCGTTCCGCGGAAAGCGCAAAAATGTCAAAATTTCGACAATCCGCATCTTAGCGGTAATTTGTTTCTTGCTCATGCTGTAAAAAAATACATTCTCGCGTGCGCGCGATCGCCTTACCTGAATCCCCGCGTTCGCCGGCAAGTTTTCCCGACCCGGTCGCGTTCTCCACGAGATGTTGGATTGTTGGTAGCCATTTTGCGCAGTCTCGCGACAGTTCGCGCCCGCATTAACGTCATTTGTCACGCGATCACGTCATTTGTCGTGCGATCACGTCTTTCTTCTCGCGATCATGCACCGCGAGAGTATGAGAAGATTGAGATCTCGAACACGTCATTCTCCACCGCGAGCGAGAGCGTGAGGACGCGGGGACATCTAATCGAACGCAAAAACGAGAAAGAGACCCCGAACACGTCATATCCAACGCGACAGGGAGCGAGAGAACACAATCAAGCCATTTTGGACACGCCATCGACATCCGAGGGAAGTAATGTGAAGCTCGAGAACTCGAACATGTAAAATTTTCAATTTGGAGAAGAATATCAGCTCTAGCAGCATGAAACCTTCTGCAAATGATGATTTTGGATGAAAACAACTCCTCAGATTGACATTTGGCTGTCCTTTTTTGTGCAAGGAGTCCTTTTTTAAAAAGGTGGGGAGAGGGAGGAAGTGCCACAGAATCTCCAACTTCCTGTTCCTGTCCAGCAGGCTCCTTCCAGTGCTTTGTCCATCTCCTGCTCATTCTGCCTTTGGATTTTGAGCTGGAAAGATCACTCTTTTTGTCTGCTGCATCATTGCAATTGGATTTGAGGATTTTTCATTTGGATATTTTACAAGTAAGTGGTAAGGGTGGGCGTAGTTCGCAAAGTAGCACTTCGCGAAGCTACGCAAAGTGCAGTTTGCACTACGCGAGCTACGCGTAGCACTTCGCGAACTGCGTAGTAACATGTTCGCACTGTGCGGACAAGCAACCGGCACTGTGCAATCATTGAAAATGGCATCTTGCACAGAGCGAGCTGTAGTTTTCTGCTGCTCGAGTAGATTTTTACTCGAGCTGCAGCTTTCTCAACGCGAACTGGTAGTTTCTCATCGCGAGCGGTCGCGAGCATACGCGACCCCTCGCAATGAGAAACCTGACCTCCTCGCGTTGGGAAACTCGCCGGGAGGTTTATTTTCCATGCTCGCGATCGCAAACTTGATGTTGCTGATCGCGAACAAGGAAAAAGTCTCGCCGGGATGTCATTTTGCTTGCTCGCGGTCGCCAACTTGACGTTAAGGACCGCGAGCAAGCAAAAAATGATCGCAGCACTACGCAAGACTACGCTACGCGTGTTCGCACTGTGCTACTTGCAATTCGTGTAGTGCGAAGTAGCGCGAACTTCGCAAACTACGCGAGCGTAGCGTAGTGCTTTGCCCAGGCCTAGTAAGTGGTTGATGTGTCTGTTCGATGGGGGGCATTGTAACTACAATTTATTTTTGGTAACTATCATCATTCCTTTTTTTTAAATGTTGTGGGTAGTAGTAGTCAGTAGTAGGCCCGAGCTAGTCATGGCCTCATGGGTGTGTGCATGATAAAGCAACTGTTCCTTTGGTGTTTTTTGAATGTATTTCATTTTCAAGCATCATTTAGGGCCTGGATGGCATTGGAATTAGTTGGGAAATGTGTTTTTTTGGGGTGGGCTTTCGGATGTTGTTGGGCCTGGCCATGTGGCTGGTGGCCATTTTGAAGCCTAGGCCTGCAAGTTTGCCTGGCCTTGTCTGCCAACAGGCCTGCTTTCATCCAGTAGGATCAGAGCAGGTAGCCACAGCTTTATTAATCAAGTGTTTTCTGTGTGGTCTGTTGAATTTAGACATCATTTAGGGCATGGATGGCATTGGATTGAGTTGGGGAAGTGTGTTTTTTTTGGGGTGGGCTTTCTGATGTTGTTGGGCCTGGCCATGTGGCTGGTGGCCATTTTGTAGCCTAGGTCTGCAAGTTTGCCTGGCCTTGTCTGCCAACAGGCCTGCTTTCATCCAGTAGCATCAGAGCATGTAGCCCCAGCTTTATTAATCAAGTGTTTTCTGTGTGGTCTGTTGAATTTAGACATCATTTAAGGCATGGATGGCATTGGATTGAGTTGGGGAAGTGTGTTTTTTTGGGGTGGGCTTTCTGATGTTGGTTGTCTTAAAGACATGCTTTTGTTGTGTGTGTCTGGTGTGTGTTGGTGTGCAATGCATGCACCCTACAGACCTTTTTTGGGGCCTGTGAATGTTCGTATTTGCATTATGTTGCATTAAAAAGGCAGAGCAGTGTGCTTTAGCATGCATCCTTTACCTGGCTTTTATAGGCCTTTTGTCAGCTCCTGGTGTTTCCCAGGCCCCCTGCTTGTTTGTGATTTGTGAGTGTCCATGTGGCTGGTGGCCTTTTTTTGTGTTGGGAGTTATTAGTGTCCTGCTTTTGCCATATAGGCCTGCATGGTTTTCCTATTGGCTTACTGCTTCCATCCATCCACCCCCTTTGCCAGCAGCAGCTCCATGGATGCTGAGATGCTCAAATAATTTAATGGCAAATATGGTCCACCCCATTCCATTACATTTTTATTTTGGTGGTTCTTATTAACTTTCCTATCCTTCCTGAGAGTGTAGTGTGTGACTGTACACAGTAGTATAACATAGCCCTTGTTCAAAAAAAGTCATAAATGGCTAGACTATATCTTTTGTTTGCACTAGTACAGTAGTAAGTAACTGAACCACAACAACAAATGCAACATTTCACTGATGTTCTTCTCCTGGCTTATTTGCTTTTAGGTGCACAAAATGCCAGAGGAGGAGGTGTCATCAGCATCACCCGGCTACCCGTTGTACTGCCAGCCAGACAGAAGTCCTGCTGCGCATCACGTCCACGTGTGACCAGAACTTGTTGTGCATCTGCATCCTGCCTGACATCTGAAAAAGATGGCCCCAAAGAAAGGTACCAGGTCCAGTACCAAGAAAGTTGCCGGTGAGAAGAAGGAACAGAAAAAGGAAGTGCCATTAACCACGACTGGTGGTGTGCCGGCCAATGTTTTTTTTGGCACCAAAAAAGTTACGCTTGCAGCAGCGTTGTCCGGGAACCAAGCTGGGAGCAGCACCTCAGCACCAGCGGTTCAACCCCACCAACCTAGGCCCAAGGGCTTTAGTGTCGCAGAGGTAGCCAGTCTACTAACGAGCAGCGATGTTGAAGAAATGTCATTATCGCAAAGTAGTACACAATCAACGCAGGCGCAAACTCAGCAGATAAGTGTGTAGCCGCAACAAGAACAGCAGCAGCCGCAACAAGAACAGCAGCGGCCGCAACAAGAACAACAGCGGCTGCAACAAGAACAGGAGCTGCCGCAACAAGAACAGCAGCGGCCGCAACAAGAACAGCAGCAGCTGCCGCAACAGCCCACCATAGTAGTTGTTGCTCCTGACGTAGGGGCATTTCATGAAATTTCGCTTCCTGCAGACAAAGTGGAGCAAAGTCAAACCACTGTTTCAGAAGATCTATTGTCTTCCAGACCACCAGCAAGGAAAAGGAGGCTTAGTCCATCATCTTCTTCTTCAAGCCCCGCTTCTGATGATCGTGATGCCACTTGGCACCCACCAGCTCAGTCTGAGAGTGATATACGCCACAAGACAATGCTTCTGAAAAGGAAGGTCCCAGAAAAACTTAGAGTTATGGAGGTAGATGTAGAAGAGTGGGGTGATGTTTTTTTTTTTTTCTTTTGGTCCTCATTTTTCGCCCTTGGTTACCAATAGAGGCGCAAGAAGAGAGACATACTGTCGCAGAGAAACTGGTGGAGGCGCAAACCTGTTTGTAGGATATCGCATCCCAGTATTGTCTCAATACTCCCATAGCACCTCCTTAAGGCAACCAATAAAAGAGAAAGAGTGGTATTGGTACAGTCAAATACCCATTGCTAATGTCGAGAACGCCCTGATGGGTATACCAACACATGGAGTTCCCAAGCAGCTTAATCATTGGACCATGGGGAAAAAAAAAAACAAAAAACCCAAAGCCCGATGTTCCGATTACGCCCAGTTCAACAGAAGCCAGAAACTTCTCTTGTCAGGATTACCATCTCTTGTTAAATCAACTTTAGAGGTTTGTAGAACTGAAGTGCGCCAGTCCAGCAAAGTAGGTGGAGTCGGGTCATTCCATTTTCTACAAATTTCTCTTCTGGCCAGCAATATGCAGTGGAAGAGGAGATTTTTCGCTGGGCCCCGAATCTCAGGTGAAACTCCAAAAATTACCAGAGAAGAGGTTATCAAGACTTCAAAACCCAAAGCAGTTGAAAGTGATAGTCTTATCGCATTCCAATAAGGGAGCAGAAAAGAAGGCTCAAAGAACATATGTATATCTGAGGCAGCTATTAGCCCACATTTAGGACATGCCACTAAAGAGTCTTTAGAACATTTTGAAAGTCTCTGTGGCGAGTAGTATGTAGGGTAAAAAGGTGGTTCCTACGGAGCCAAGCAGGTTTCACTATATCCCACATGATCTTAAAATATGTAAACCACAAATTCTCGATGTTTTGGTCAGTAATGGAAGAAGCCCACAACAGCTCTGGCAGTTGGAATTCGCCATCCACTTCTTCTAGTAGTAGTTCATACCATAGTGAAACCTCCTTTCTGGCTGGTGGCTTATCCAATAAATATGTCACTAGATTACTATCTCCTCCTAACACGCATCTGCCCTTAGCAGAAATCTGTGAGTGTGCCCAACTTGCAATCTGAAGGAACTTAAACCTGGAGACTTCCGGCCCTATTTTAGATAGCAAAGCTTCCCATGGAAGCAAACAGCCTTCCACAAATAAGTCCCCCAGACCTCCAAACCTGCCTCTCTCAATGGTATTGCAAGACTATCCAAGAGCCAGTCCGGGCTACCCGGTGAGTTCCACAATGGTGACCTGCTTGAAAAATAACCAATCTTTATAAAACACCTAAGTTTACCCCATGTTTTTGCGATGTCTCGCAACATCTTCAATTTCACCTTTTTTTAAAGTTTCGGATCACCAAATTTAAACAAAAAACCCTGCTGGGTCACACCCTCTCCTCTAAGTAATGCTGCAAACATACATCCAATTCCAGAATTTATGGGCATTTTTAGCAGCATCCTAGCATGGGAAAGTTGAAATGCCCATGCATATAGTTGTATATCAGGTGCCGCTAAGCCCCCCTTCGCTCTATGCCGCCTAAGTTTTTTCCAGGCAATCCTGGGTGTGTGGTCATTCCATGAAAGAACTAATATTACTCTGAAGTTTAGTTATCAAAGAGTGTTAAAAAAATAAGGGAATGGTGTTAAACAAAAATGAACATTTTGGCAAAATAGACATTTTTATTAAGTTTACTCTGCCCAAAATTGATATAGGAAGCGAAGACCAAGATCGCATAAGTCTTCGACATTCCTTGGCAACATTAGAAAAATGTAATGGTACAATTTTATTTATATCCTTGACAATATTAAGGCCTAGATACAGCAAGCTAGAGCTCAACTGAGCCCCTGCCACAGGTTCAGGATCATTCCAAACCATGATGTCAGTTTTAGAGGCATGAATCTTGTAACCTGATACTTTACCAAAATCGAGAGCCAAGGCAATCACTGAGGGGAAAACCGTACGTAATTCTGAGGAAAAAACAAGAATATCATCCGCGTATAGGGCTACCTTCTTTCCCCACCCCCCATAAGTGAAAGGCTTAATGTTATGCTCATCTCTCAGCCGTTGAGCGAAGGGCTCAATGTATAAATCAAATAGGAGGGGGAAAAGAGGGCAGCCCTGACGTGTACCACGCGTAATGTTAAATGACTTACACAACTCTCCGTTTACCAACAAAGAAGCCGAAGGATTCTGATATAGGAGTCTCACAGCTCGTCGGAATCTCTCCCCGATGTTAAACCTACCCAAGACCCTCGACAGGTACACCCAGTTCACCCTATCGAAGGCCTTGGTGGCGTCCAATGTAAGTACAGCCAATGGGAGAGACTCCATAGCTGCCATTTCAATGGCTGCTATAAGATCATATGTCAACTCATACAGTTGTCGACCCCTCACAAAACCCTTCTGATCTAAATGCAAAACCCCCGTTGCTACTGCTCCCAGTCTAAAAGCCAAAACTGATGCAAAAATCTTGTAGTCAGAGTTTAGGATGGAAATCGGTCTATATGAGCTGCAACATGTAGCTGGCGTTCCTGGTTTCAATATTAGAGTTATGGAAGCATTATTCCATGAAATAGGAGGAGACAATCCTTCCCGAAGAATCTGGTTAAACAAAGCCGTAAGAAAAGGGAGAATTATTGTCACCAGTGCAGTATAGATTTCAGATGGCAAACCGTCTGGGCCGGTTGCCTTACCCTTCTTGCAGTTTAAGATAGCACGTCTAACTTCTTCCTGCGCAATCTCCCGATCCAGAGAAATACTTTGTTCAGGCGTCAGTTCAGGAAGGGATATTCCCTTCAGCCAGTCTTCCACTTGCACTTCCTCAATATCTTTATCTTTGTGATATATGTTGCTAAAGAAATCCCGAAACGCTCCTCTAATATCTTCATCGGAAGAGTATGTTACACCCCCAGAAATAATTGAATCTATATTATTTCTAACCTGGTCGGTTTTTGCCTTCCAAGCTAACAACTTCCCTGCCCCCTCTCCATATTGGAAATGAGCTAATTTGCTCGCCTCCCACCTCTCGAGGACCCGTGAATTCAAGACTGAACCCAGTTCCCCTTTCAGGACAACTAACTTGTTCTGCCACTCCTGTAAAGTGTTAGCAGGGACGTCCGGATGCGAAACTATTTCTGCTTGCACTCTAGCCATCTCAGCCTCCAAAGAGCAACCAATTCTCTATAGATCTTTTTCTTATATGTGGCCTTGTTCGTTATCATGCCCCTTAAAAATGCCTTAAATGCATCCCATACCCACTCAGGGGAAGCTGAACCAATGTTGTTATCCATAAAATTCTGAACTTCTATTTTAAGAAAATTAATAACCTCCGATGACAAAAGCAAAGAGCGATCAAAGGCCCAGCTTCTCGTGTTTTTTTTAGAAAAGCCCTCCAATTCTAAATAAACGGCCGCATGGTCCGAAAGAGGAAATGGGAGATAAGAGATAGTTTCCACCAAATTAACCAATTTTTGACTGATCAAGATATAGTCAATTCTCGACTGATGATGGTACTTATGGTTACCGAATGAAACACCTCTTTGTTGCCCTGATTTTACCCTCCAGATGTCTACATAACCTAACTGTTTCATATTATCAAGCAAAAAAACTCCTAGTCTTAGACAAAGTTATAGCTCGACTGGTCGGGGACTTATCCAATATAGGATCTAAAACAATATTAAAATCTCCTGCTATGATGACTGGCTCTGGGAATGAGAGCAGGTGGGAGAAAATGGTTTTCAGGACTGAAGGATCATCGCAATTAGGGCCATAATATCCTACTATAGTAATAGGGGATCCAGCTATAATTGCAGATACAATAACCCATCTACCCCCTGAATCTACCATCTTAGAAACTAAGCTTGCGTTAACAGATTTCTTAAAAAAGATTGCTACACCCCTAATGTGTGTTGTTTGCGAGGTCATTACGCAAAAGTCAATCCATCTATTCTTTTTAACCACAGAAAGCAACTCACATTCCGTTAGATGAGTCTCCTGGAGTATAATCACCTGTGCGTCTGAGTCACGAAGATATTGCATTATCTTATTTTTCCTAGGACTAGTGCGCAGGCCATTAATATTCCAAGAGATAATCTTCAACTTACTCATAACATAGAAATCCTCCCACCATTAACATCACCATCCCCATACCAGTTACCCAACATTTTAAAAGCAAAAACAAAACAAACCCAATAGCCATCTTCATTAGAAAATAGAAAGATGACCATACAACACTAAAACAATGGCAACTCTTCAAAACATAAACAAAAACAAGGACGATAATGAGGAATTATTTGGGGTTTTTTACCTAATGCAACCCATCCCCGTACCCTGCTCTACCCCTCACCCTCCCATGGGAAACCCTTACCCTATCTATCTGGAAATTCCAGAAGGTAGTGCCCCTCACTGAGTTCCCGTCCTACAACTCCCTATGCAGGATAGCCAACTACTTACTGCGTACTATGATGTATACGCCCGTACTTATATAACCATATATTACTAAGTGTCTATTCTCGTACTAGTTTCTCATACACTCATGCTACGCTTGCCCTGAAACCCCCTTATCTTTCCCCATAAACATTAGTAGCTCATCTGCTGCCAGCACCTATCTAATAGTATGCATTTTATTTTTATACATGATTTTTAGTGCAGCAGGAAAAACTAATTGGGCCACTGCACCATAGCCTCTGAAAGCTTCGAGCCTCCTTCCAAACTCCCATTGCTTATCTAGGGTGGTCCTGGAGAGATCAGACCGGATCTGAAAATTATACCCCTTCCCACTTACAGATTTCTGCTTAAGGGCCAGATTGAGAATAGCCTCCTTAAGAGAATATGTATGAAAATTCACAAAGATCTTCCTTGGCTTAGTTCTTTGGGGATTTTTCCTGAAAGGATCCCTATGAATACGCTGAATGTCTAAGGTTAACTCTTCCACTGATTGATCTAATCCCAGGGATTATTTCAACAGTGAGATGATATAGTTCTTAATATCTAAGCCTTCACTATCTCCCGGGACATTCAGAATACGGAGGATGTTGCGTCGAGCATGATTTTCTAAAGTCTCCATTCTCTCAGCCAACATCATATCCTCTTTTTTAAGCTTAACAATGTCTGCCCTTGCTTCGTCTAAATATAAGGACAGTTCTGTTACAGTATTTTCCAGTACTTCTGTTCTTGTAGACAGACCACTGATTTTGCTGTCGAGAGACTCGCAGAAGCATGTTATTTCAGACTGGTTCGCTGCTGATGTTTCGAACCCTTTTTTAATATCTGCAGACAAAGATGTAAACATAACCTGTAGGAAATTAATTAATGATGTGCTATCATAACCCTCAGCCAGAGGGCCGGAGAGAGCAGACACGCAGTCTTGCAGAACTTCATGATGTAGTACCTCACTACTAGATGACCCCAATAAAGAATTTGGTGGAACCACTAAGGGTGATGGTTCTAACTCTAAGGCAGGAGGAGAAGGAAGATACAAAGGCTCTGGAACTTCTGGGGTGCAAGTAGGAGACACACATATTTTTAAAGCTCCATCTGCCATTACGTCCACCTTTCCCACCAACTCACCTGCACCATCTAAAGTACCCACATCTACAGCGACTATGCTAGTTTCCAAAACCGCTGACATGCTGCCAGATGTAGCTACAGAATTCACATGAGTCACCTCATTGGGGTCTAACAATGCCATAGAGATCAGCGTATTTCCTGAAGACTCTTTCCCAGGGTACTGCTCCGCAAGATGTAAAACCTGTGGAACTACCTTGAAGTAGGAACGTAGAGACGGGGTTATCTTTGACCCAGCGTTGATAATGGGTTTGGGACCTTTGGAGGCCTTGACTACTTTGCTTGTATACGCTCTCTTAGCTTTAACCTGTCCAGTCAAAAAAGATGACATTTTTCTTCTGTTTGATGGACTCGCGGAGTTTAACACAGAGAACGATTGCTTGGGTTCTTTTCTAAAATCAGAACCAGGGTCATTCTTACCACTTGCAGCCTCTATTTTTTTGCTCTTCTTAATCCCCTTGCAAATTAATCCGCGCTTACCCCTTGTTTGCCCTGAAACTTCCACGAGGGCTCTATTACCCGTAGGTTCAAGGCAAGCTGCAGTGATGTTGTCTGCCCCCCTGGAACCTCCTACCAGCGATGTTGCTGCGTTAGCAATTTCTCCTACCGCACTCAATGCACTAACACGGGAGCTGGCGGCTGCACCACGGGAACCGCGGATGAGGCTGCGGGTCCTTCGCCCCCGTTGCAGCTCCAGGGCGGCTAGACTCCAGCGCCGCAAGCTTGTAACAGCCTGCAGAGGCTCCGGGGAGATTGAAGGCTGCGGGAGACGCGGAGAAGAAACTCGATCTGCCGCTTCGGGAGAGCTGAGACATGCCCCATCTGCACACATGGGGCTCATCGTGGCAACACGTTGGAACTCAACGTATTACATGCTTGATCGTCTGTATGAGCAGTACAGGTCACTCCATGAATATGTCTGGAAAAGAAGAGGGGCTGCAACTGTTAAAGGCATGAACCTTGAGATGGAGCAATGGAGCCTAATTAAATGCCTGACTGAGATGCTTTGTCCTTTTGAGGTCTTCACACGTGAAGTCAGCAAGGAGGACTGTACAATGGGCCAGGCTATCCAATTATTGCAAATGCTAGAGCATCAGCTGAAGAAGGTGTCTGAATCATACAAATGTGTAGAGGACAAAAGGGAAGCCTATGACTTGGTGGAGAGCTTAGCCCGTAAATTTTTGTCACAAGAACATTACATTTGTTCCACAATTCTGGATCCACGTGCAAAATTTGGACTGAAGACATTCTTTGCTTTTTCAGAGATTGATGTTGCCCGCTACAAAACGTGTATAGCTGAAGCAGCCAGTAAGTTGGAAAACAAACGGCTGCTAATTAAAAGCCCGCAAGATCAACCCACAAGAAGTACTGCAGGATCACGTGCAACTTCGTCGTCTGAGGGCAGTGCGTTTGGATCACAACACTCACCATCACTATCGACAACAGCAACAATAACTGGATCATTAGGCCCAGTACAATCGTTAGACAATTGGTATGTACAGTTAGGCATTAATAAGCACAGTGCTGATGCACAGAGAAAAGAGCCCGAAAGCTTACCAGCAGCACCCCTGAACATTGAGCGGATGGTCCAGGCCTATCTGGACGCCCCAACAGAGGTGTACATTGATCAAAACCCATTGCAGTATTGGTATAGGAAAAGGTCTGAATGGCCACTGCTCAGCAGGCTGGCGAAAAGCTATCTGGCTTGCCCTGTCGCAAGTGTCTCTTCCGAACGTGTTTTTAGTGCTGCTGGTTCCATTGTAACATTGAGCAAGGACCAGTCTCTCGCCCAAAAACATGGAGAGGTTAACAATGATCAAAATGAATCAGCACTTCATACCACCGAATTACACAATACATGAAGCAATGGAGGAAGATGAGGACAGCGGCTCAGGTGACGGAAGTAGTGTGTCACATGATTACCTACTACTGGCTGACCCCCCAGAGTTTGAGGACGTGCTATACTTCCCTGACAATTAGGCTTGCACTTACTGTCTTCCTCCCTTTTTTCCCCCTTTATTTGTGTGTCTGTCGTTCCGGTTACAAACTTGTGTATCACAACGAATGCATTACCACCGTCTTCTACTCTTCTTATTTAATATACAAGTTTCAGGTGTCTGCAATTTGACAGTACAGTCCTCCGAATCAAGCTCCTCCGCTCCATCATGCTGAATCTCCCGCCCAAATCCATTGCCCTCATGCCAAGAATGATGATTGGATGATGGTAAATAGAAGAACAAATGTAAACTTTCCTAGTCCCGCCAAAAGAAGTGGAGCATGAATCAGATGACTACTATACCTATCCTCCTTTAAGAGCCGAGAGAGACTGCCCATTAACTGAAAATAAGATGGAACAGGTAATGATTGATGCCATGCATTGGACGCAGAGTCGCAGACTGAATGATTTTGTTGTGTTTGTTGTGCATGAAGTTATGTAATTGTGCACTAATCATCTTTCTACAGTACACACTAAACTTAACTCAAGGTGAATTTTCCCCTTCTTGCAAATAAGAAATTTGTACTTCTCCTGCAGCTTGGTGATACATTGCTTTTAATTCAATACAGGAAGGGGACTCACTCAATCTGCGCAATGAGTGTGATTGACACAACAGCACCGTCCATGATGATGGTGGCGAAATAGACGGCCCGGTAACTTAAGATGAGAAGGAACAGGTAATGACAATTAATGGGATGCATTAAACACCTGACTCTGAGCGATTGGTCTTGTGTTTTCCTTGTTTGTTTGTTGTGCACAAAGTGAAGTCAAAGTATACTAGTAATCTATCTTTCTGTACACACTAAAGACTGACTCAAGTCAATAATATTTCTACTCTTGTTGTGTAATAACAATTTTACTTCTACTGCAGGCCGATCTTCACAGTCAGTCAGTAAAAGTATCGGAGATGATGATGAAGTCAGAAGGACGTTTCATGAGTGGCATAAAACTTAAAAGCCTAAAGGTAAATACATCAACAAGAACCACAGCAGACCCAAATGTCTGTGTAGAAGTCGAATGGAGTGTAGCGGTGGGATGACTGCGGTGCATTGATTTACTAACTTAAACTGTAAAATGCTATGTTTGGAATGGATAATGTGCTTTGCCTTTGTCCAACTCTAAAAAAAGTACTCTAAAGTTTAAACGTAGGATGTGCTACTGCTAAGCAACGTGCCATCAGGCCTGTCACTGTGGGCCTGCTCTCTCCTGTTATTGTTGAAGGTCAATGCTGGAAACAGACTAGAGTAGAGATGATGCATACATGCCGCCTCGGAAAGTGTTCTTGTTGCACTACACCATAACTTGTGCATTTGTTTCAACTTTGTTTCTCAATATTCCCTTTGGTTTTCCATCTACAATTACAGGCCGGGCCTTGCCTTATACTTGGGAAAACATTACAATGCACACTTACCTTACCAATAAATCGAATTTTTTTTTCCAGCCGGGCAGTGGCGAGTGGCGACACACCCAAGATTGATGGATGAGAGGACCAAGAGGAATGCCGAGATGCAAATCCAGTCCAGATTTTTTACCAGGATAACACAGTAACAGTATCAACTTTCATCTTCTTTTAAATAATTTGAATAATTTTTTTTTATACAATCTTTACAACAGTGTGTTCTTGTTGTTGTTATTATCATCATTAGGTTTGCTCTCCGTTTACGATTCTTCCCTACTAATATTTAAAATTTCTATTTGCTATCTGTAAAAGTATTAAGGCCGGAACAACAGAACAAGAAGTGTATGTAACCCGGGTCTCTCATCATCATGCATGCATTTCCTTTTTCTCCCTTAACATATGGATATGGTAGTCTTCAAAGATTGTCGTTTGTTTGTCCATGCATACTGTTTATCAATGTCAAACCTTTCCCAAAACCCCCTTCCCATCCATTCAACAAACCCTAACCCTCTTCCCCCGGCCGTGTGACTTATTGTCGAGGTGTGACTAAATTTTGAACACCAATACTTAATCACACGCTTGCTGGGACGGATGTGGCGAAAGCAACAGTACTTCAATTTCAAGGCAGAGCGATGATCTTCTTTTGCTTGCCCACCCATGAGTAGGATATTTTAGAGGTTATTTTATTTAACAAAGGAACATATACCTCAGCATTAATTGCCGGCATTGATTGTATTTGTTTGTTGTCATTCCTCATACACAGCACTAACTGTTAGGCTGTAGGCCTAGTCAAGTGACTCGTCACAACTATAATTTGTAACTCTGTCTAGTAGGCTATCCCAACCACCATTATGTTTTGTTGTAAAATATTTTAGCATATTATTGTTGCTCGGTAAGTTCTGTACTGTACTTCATTCTACTACTCCTCTAACAGTCTCTAACAGTCTCTCAAAGGCGATTGACTATCTCCTTTTCTTTTTTTGCAAAGGCTGCCGCCCTGCCAGTGTCTACTACTACTACTATACTACCACCACCACCCCAATCATGGCATGTTAGAAAAAGGAAACCGTGTTCACCATGCAGCCATTGCTGTGCCTAAGTTAAACATCAAGCACAGGTAAGAGAGTAGTTTGGGGAGGCAGAATTAATAATGGACATGTTTTCGATGAATTCCATTTCACACACCCCTTTGAGTCCAGATAAAGAATGCATAGCCTAGAGGAGAGACTGAAAGTACTAGTAGGACAAGTCAATCAGTGAGGTGTGTCGCATCTATCTGTTTGTGTCTTACACAGTCAGCCAATTATTTAAATCAAACACTGGCTAGGGGCGGCCCTGCACCAGCAAGGAAACAGTGTGATGTAAAACAATAACCCCACCTACAAAACATTAACAACATTGCATATATTTAATTTACCCTAACAAAAATAAACTAAAAACCCACAAAAGCTGACCCACCCCTCTCCCTAACACCAACCAATGTCCGTTGGAAAGTCCAGGAGAAAATAGTAGTCCAAAAAGCAAAAACCCAACGCCCAAACCAGTTCCCACCCACCCAAACAAGAATTAAAAATGGGGCAGAACTTGAAGACAGGGACTAAGGTGTGGGGCGGGACTGAAGGAGGACACGCATCTGCTCCTCTAAACGGGCGGCGCGGCGTCTGAGGGCGCAGCAGTTGCAGCCACAGTGGGGGGGCACCAGCGATGGCATTGCAGTGGCGGCGAGCAGCTGCCAGACGGTGGCGCCGTACCGCTGGAGGGCTGTGGCTGGGGCCCGGGGCACTGGAGGAGGCTTCAAGTGCTGCTGCAGTCTCCTCCTCCTCCTCTGCCAAGACCACCAGCCGCCGGTATTCATGCTGGATTGCCTCCAGCTTCCGGTGCTGTTTCTTGGCGGCCAACTCATTACGATTGAGTTTAGGAGTAGCTGTGTATCAAAAACAAAAAAACAAGACAATTGTAAAATATACTCTTAGATAAACAGAAAGACAAGTTAATTATTTATACACATAGTGGCATGGTAGAGTAGCACTATAAAGCACAGTAGTACATAACATTTTAAATCTCGCCCGTCCTTCTTCCTTCCACCCGTCTTTCACTTTTTAGCTGAACAGTGCACCAGGTGCTCTTCTCCATCAAACTTTCAAAGCGGAGTTGAAATCAGATAGATGAGGCCATTGGTTACTCAATACTCCTGCTCCTATGCCAATTAAAGGGATTCTAGTCTTCTAGTTCACTCTTCAAACGTTCACAACAACTCATACTTACTTAGGACATCGGATGGCGGGTGGACTTTGTCCGCCTGCCATCCTCACGCTAAAAAGGGTGGGGGTCCCGTTGGGACAATTAGGAGGATGCGCCCGGCACAGTGGCCGGCGCACCCTGTTTTTTTTACATTCTGGTTGGCGGTGTTGAAAGCAATGCTAAAAATACATGTTGTGCTGCTTTTCCAAGCACAACATGACAGGCCCCGCGCGGAGCCTGTCACGTTTTGCTTTGAAAGGCAGGGGGGGTACCATAGCATAGGTACCCTCCATGGGGGCCCCCAAGCATACTCTGCAATGTCTGCATGCCTTTCCTTGGTGGACGGCAATGCCGCCACGCAAAGGGTAGGCATTCCAAAATGCAGATTATATGGCTGGCGGTGTGTTCAGAGAGACACCACCACCATATTGAACCCTTTTCCCCCTGGTCGACATGTGGGGGGTCTGACTCTTTTCTACAGGGATGGCGGGAGGATTGCACCTGCGGTGTCGGCGGTGAATACCGCCGGCCCGGCGGGGGCAATACACCCGCCATCCTAATGGGGCCCTAAGTCTCAACAACAGTACAGTATACATACAGTACACCCTTGCAGTGAGTGTACTGTCAAGTTCAACAATAGTTAAGGATTATGAATCTAACTTACCACCGCCCGCCACTGGTGCTGCCACTCCCCCTACTGCTCCATCGTCGGTATCTGCAGCAACTGCTGCATCCTCTCCCTCCGCGTCGCCTTCGCTGGCCCCGGCAATGGTGGTCGGTAGTGCGCCTAGAAAACATTACACATTTATTAGGCATCATATACACCTCACCCTATTGATCAGTAGCAAGGTTGAAAAATGAGTTAATACTAACATACATCACTAGTACAAATCAAGTAGTAGTAGAGTAGACACTAATAGTTATATATGGCCCCCCCTAGGGTCATTCTAGCCTTTGCTTAGTTAGCCCGAGCGATGCAACCATTTTACCTTTGTGTTTTTTATTTTTGCGCATGTGACGTTACCTTGCAGCTTTTTGTATAAGACACCTTTGAGCCCACATGACCTGCCTCACACTGCTACTGTCTACGCGCTGCGTACAAGCGGTCAACAAAAACATTAACAAGCCACTTTTTTATGAAGTACTGGTGTACTGTTAGTCCATATTGCTTATCCATAAATGCTACACTTTTTGGCATGGCTGAGAAATGCTTGCAATATACTAACGCGCACCATTTCATTTTTCGCATTACAGACGGAAGATTCCCTTCTATGAACCGGAGCTTTGCAGAGCTTATGAATGATGCAACAACTACCAGTACTAGGTTCTTCTAAGGTGAGGGGTCCCTTCACTCAGAGATCTTCATTTATACATTTATATAAACTAAATTCCTAGGGGATGGTGGTGCTGCCTTCCACCACTGTTCAGTTATCATAATTTAATTCCCAACTGTAAGTAAGTGTAACAATGTTTATTGTTTTAATGTTATTGATTTTCCGGTTGGTGCTGCATTAAATAATAGAACAATGTACAGAGCTTCTCAATTCAAAATAAACATTTTGAACTTACATAGACTTGGTGGTATTTGGTGCGGACTAACTTACACGAGTGAGCAAATTAAAGTAAGGGTGTGCATGTGCATTGCTTCCACGACTGAGAGGTTGGGTGTGTTATGTTCTGGGTTGTCTACTTGTTGGGTATCTTGGGGGGAGGGTTCGGAGACCTAATAGTTATGACAAGACAGTACTATAGTCGAGCAGGGGAATGTGGTGGGTTCTGAATTTCTGATTGAGGTGTGTGAGGAAGGTCCAACCTACCATCAGCAACATCCTATTTTCTTGTGCAAAGGTCTGTATGTGCAAGATCCCTACAACAGTAGTAGTATGTCCTATAGGCTATCATATCAAAATAGTAATAAATCTGGTTGGGCATTTGTTGCTGTGAATTGTCAAAGCCTCAAGATTAACAAAGACTCAAGATCAATAAGACTAGAAGTAGTACAAGAGGACGACCCAAAGGACTGGACTCAATGGCTAGAGCTACTGGTGAATCTGAGTTTTATTTTCACCCTTTCAAATAAAGAATGGCCAACTGGGCAAGCTTAGCTACTACAGTACAGACAGACTGATAGTAGTAGTAGTAGTACTGAGAGTCATCATAGCAGAGGCAGGATAACAAGATTTTTGAAACCGTACAGATCGAAGGATAATTGTTGGTAAAAAAGAGCATTGGGAAACTGAAACAATAGTTTGTGAAAAATATGGTGCAGTAAAAGTTATGGAATAAGAAATATTCTTAAAAACAAGAAGACTTACTGGGGACAGCAGAGGAGCCCTCATTGGTGTCCTCCTGGTGCTGTTCGGACTGTTGTCCCGCTGACTCCCCACTCCCTGTCTGTCTGCCTCTGGGTACTGATGAACAGGAAAGATATAAGAAAGAGACAAACATTGATGGATGGTGTCAAACAAATACAATATTTTTAAAGAACGGTCAAAAATCACTTATGTAAACAACAATTGCAATAACTAAATTGACCGATCTCATCTGGTCAACAAGTAGTATCGGGGGATTCGCGGATCGACGACTTAAGTTACTATTTATCAACAGTAATCAAGTCTTCCATTCTGATTCCAGAATACTAAGTTACAACTAAGCCTAAGTACGACGTACCACCCGAACTAGCCCACCTATTCCAGGCATGCCAATTGTACATTAAGTATGCATTTCCACTTCTTTTATTCCTCAACAATGCATATGGTCAAATGGAGGTCACATGACTACATTTTTTGTATACACCAAATTTTGGGTTGATTGATTGATGCTGATGTTCTGCTAGTGCTAAGCCAATTACCACCACTCATTGAACAAACTAGAAAAGGTTCTAATAAAGACTGGCGTACTAGCAGCATGTCACGTAACTGAGGGGGCATCACGCATACCACTAACAAATTAGAAACTCATACAAAGTACCTAAACCTAAGTATCAATCCGCCCTATCTCTTAGTGACAGGACAAAGTAAGGAGTGGACTAGAGTCACTGTAGCATTACGTAACTTAATTTCTCTAAAATAAACTCTAACAGAATCACGCTAAGCGAGCGCAAACGCAAATTTGCAAACAAGTAAGATTAGTAGTAGCGCAGAGGAGCACATGTGTCATAATCACAGAAGACTTTAAATGTAATTAACCTGAAATGTAAGCAGCAACATTCTAGCTGGTTGGAATAAAAAAAAGATATTCGCAATATATAACACAGAGCAGAAGAACAGACACAAAGTAGTAATAATTAAATAGTTACTCACCAAGCACCGGGACCTCCACTCCTAGCAGGTCCAGCAGGTCCTGCTCACGGTCCAGGATGTCGCACCACCGGTGCATCAACTGCGTCTGGGTGTGCCGGACCCCAGAGCAGCGCAACACTGCCCGGGGCGCACCTTCCCCCACCGCTGCCGAAGCTCCCGGAGGCCGTACCCGGACCCAGGCCTGCCACCTGCTGCCAGGGTTGAGGGGAGGTGGCGCTGCACAAAGAAAATTAGTGCAGCCAACTCCACCTCCCCAAATAAGGCCCGTGCCTGCACCCCTTGTGGGCGCCGCCTTCTGCAAGGAAGGCGGTCGCGGCTCTGGCTGCGACGGCGAGCCCTACTACCCTTTGACATGGTTCTGGGACAGGGCGGGAAAGAAAATGTAATAAAATTAAAGAAGTAAAGGAAATAAATAGCAGGCAATAGAAAGAGTGAAAAAGTAGCTAAAAACAAAAAAAGTAGACAAAAATCAAAAATATAGAAGCAGGAAAATAGTTAGAGAAATAATAAATAAGAAAGATAAAAAAAAAAAGTGGCTTTAAACAAAGGATTGAAAAGATGCAGGGAGGATTCAAAATCAGGCCCCAGAACCATGCAATAGAGTGAAAAGCAAGATGGCCGCGCCCATTGCGACCACGTGCGCAAGTTTGCGCGATATTTTCTCCCCGAGCAAGCAAAAAGCAACGCGATCAAGTAAAAGCGTTCGCGAACAGGAAATATCTACCGCGAACGGGCGCGAACATGCATTGCGCGACCCGGAACAGGAAGTAAGCATCGTGAGAGGGCGGGACAAGTGAAAACAAGATGGCCGCGCCCGTGTGCAACCGCATGGGTAGGTTGGCGAGCCGCGATCACGCAAAAAATACCGTGAACAGGCGGGAAAAAGGCTTCCGCGTCTTCGCGATATTTCCGGCGTGTTTGCGGAGATTTTCAGCATTTTCGCGATAGTTTGCGAAAGTGAATTTTGAATATTCCTCCCACCCCTAGTATATGGTGTACAACAAGCCAACGGCGTTTTAATCCTTACAAAAGATATAGGACCATCATCAGGACATTAACAATGGTATGCCTGTATATATTTTGCCTCTAATAAATAAAACCGTAGGAGGGAATAAAGGATGAAAAAAGAAAAAGAGACATATGAAAGTTAGCTTGGGTGGAAAACAATTTGAAACCAACGTGGGTGCTGATGAGGGCAGTGTATGTCAGACCAACGTAAGAGGATTGCACGTGAGTACAATGATATCGGAGAAGCGAGCAGAACGTATAAAATTGTGAAGCAAGAGTAAAAGAATTACGCAATAACAAGCAATATTTGCTAAAAGTCATAGTCATACATGTGTGGTGATAAAACGCGCAATGCGGTAGAGAGCTTGGTGAGAGGTGAAAAACCCACGAAACTAGTGCCAGTAAAGTGCTGGTGTTGAAAGCAAAATGGGCATGGGATTGTGTAAGAGAAACAAGGAATAATTTAAAAAGTGGCAATCGCATCCACTGGTGATGCGCTTGTGAAAACAGTGCCAGTGGGTAGAGTGCTTGAGGGCTGCTAGCGAAAGATAGTAATACCTAGATTTAGGTCAGAGTGACTTGGAAGAGGTTTTTTTCAGGCGAAGACTGAGTAGAAGTCCAGGCCAAGTACAAGGAGAGTAAAGGATGCAGACAGCAAAGGTCTGTGCAGTTGGATGCTGGGTCAGAGTCTACCTACATGAAAAATGACAAGTGATGTGGATCTAAGAGAAGATCGTAGAGATTGGCAGGATGCCGAAGGAGGAAAGGAGCTTACCTAATAAAGTTACTAAAAGCTTAAAGGAGGCGTTTGAAATGTTTGAGCCGCGGAGCAGTCTCAAAATCAGAGTGACCTAAATGAAGGAGAGTGGGCAATTAAGAAGGGTGAGATCAAGGTGGGTGGGACTGTACCAATTGCAGGTGCAACGAGGCTTACCTATTGCAGTGGGCTGCTGTATGTCAGGGACGGCAAGCCAGTAACCTGTGAGCATCCTCAAGTGCTGTGACTGAATATATCAGGGGTCTGGCCTTCTTGCTTTAAACCACTTGGAAGAATTTAAAAAATGGAAATTACAGCCATTGGTATCACCTGGCCAGAAACTGAAGACTTGTATTTTCCATTCTGTAGAATTTCATTAAGCTAATCTTCCATGAAATTAATGTACTGTTGCCAATTAGCAAACCATGCTTTAGTGGAAATTGTAGGTGTATTTCAGGTTTTAAGAATTAGCCAAACCAAGACATATTGTTGTACTGTTTTGTTTCAAATGATTATTTTGTGAGTCATCAGAGAACCTCTACATAAAGCATGAGTTCCCTGGACCTTCCAGTGTTATGTACCCCAAACAGATTTAGGTTCAATATTGTCCTTCCAGTACTCATAACCCTTCAGGGGTAGCTGTGAAATAAATGAGCCAGAATAAATACATTTAATTTGTATGAGCATATTTTTCTTTGCTGTGGAAGTTGTTAGCTTATAATGATATGAAACTGGGTCTGTAGAAACATTTTCAGAAACAAGTGAATGTTTTTAAAATGGTTTAGAACTACCTGCATGTAGTGTTCGACATTGTTACCACTGGGTATAATTTAAAACAACATGTGCAGTACTAGCTCTGTGTAAAGAGAGATGTGCATAATGATGATAGGAAAACATTACACCATATTTTGAAGAATTTAAATACAAATCCCCATTGTCAAATACTGAGTAGAATTCTAATAAAGATAGTATATTGGAAACATTCACAAGATCCCTTTCATCAAAAAATGGAGCTTGGATAATAATGTCATCCATAGATATTTTTCCACATAGGAAATTTGCAATGTCTCCGTAGGACCAAAAATGCCATATAGGACTTTATCCCAAAGTATACCATCATAGAAAGGACATGAACTAATGTTCATAAGGGACAAGTCTCTTTAATTCTATGTGAAGAAGAATGGGGTGAAAGCACATCAGCTACTAGTTCTGGAGAAGATCGAACTGAGAGATTATGTCCATCCAACAGCAGGAAGAAAACTGTAATGCATTCAAAGTAAATGACAAAGTAACCAGAGCAGTCTGAGTAAAAACAGGGACCTCCTCAGGCAAAGAAGAGTAGGTAGGCACCTCTAAAGGCAGTTGATAGTGTATATCCTATATAAGCATCGGACGTCCCCAGCCAGGGAGAAGAAAGATCAGGACTACTTAGTGCATGTACATGTATTTCAAGCAGGTTAGGAAGAGGAGACAAGGAACTACCAAAATACCCTTTTGGCCTACTGTGGAGAACTGGACACATGATGCAATGTGATTGAATCAATGGAAAGTTGTTGTTTCTGTTTACTACAAGCAAGTGGTGGCAAAATCACAGTTCAAGGATCTTGGACTGCAAGAACAGGCACTGACGCATGATAGAATGGGCCTAATTTTTTTTGTCTCCAATCTTCTCTTGGACTAATTCCCAACTTTAGGAATCCAGTTAGAAACCACTGGTTTCTCCTTTGCTTTGTCAGAATGTTTAAAAGTTAAATTTGAGTGCTCTTCTTGGATGTCTTAGAATTTCTATAGGAGAGCAAAACATTCATTGATCTCAAAGGGAGTATCTACCGCCACTGTGCCAGAGTTATCATGATATGTTACAGACATTTGGATCCCAAATAACAGCTCAGGAGTCCGACCACCGAGCGACTGTCTAGACAGACTTTTTAATGCTTTGTGTATTCCATACATGTGATGGATCCGATCCAACTACAACTTGAGCCTAAAACTCTAGCTGATTCTTCCGTTTCACCATCAGATTTCCCTAAGAATTATAGTGGGTGGACTAATGCACACCAACACCCTAGGTGTCCATAGTATGTTGGTAAGCCTTAGAGGTGCAAGCCTGCCCCTAGTCTGAATGGAATGCTGCCACTGCATATATACTGAGAAAGACTTGAACATCTTTAATAACAGTTCAAGCATCAGCTTATCTCTGTGGCCACACCCATAGAATTTGAGAACAAGCATCAACAGCCAAATTTAAAGTCACCATTCATATGAAGTGGTCCGCAATTACCTAAATAGACACAGTGTAATAGCTCATTTGAAACTAATAGTAGTGTCAGCGGTGTGTGTGCAATGGTGGAACTTTTAATTTGTTGACAAACATCACAGCAAAGGACACATTTCTTAGTCTCTACATAAAGGCCCTGCCACCAGTTTTGTTTCTGTAATAAAGAAACTGTAGCTGCCACACCAGTATGGACAGATACTAATTCCGCATGAGAAGCTATTCTTAAGTCTAACCTACGGTCCTAGTAGGGTTTGATCACCCTCCCCAGTAATGCAGTACAAAGAGAATATTTTGAGTACTCAATAGATAGATGTGATTTGCTGAATAGCCTTTAGGTAGAGGCTTGCCACTGGCCGAAGCAGTGACCGCAGCCATTATGTCAACATCTATCATTGTATGTGAAAGAGTAAACACAGATACTAACACAGTCTGAACAGCTGCCTTGGCAACTTCATGAGTCACAAATTCCCTGTAACATGCACATCAACACGCTGAAGTCTAAATATGTGAATCACTTGAGCCTGTGGCAAAGCATATTTTAGTGCTGCCACCTTCCCACCAGAAAAGCTGATGATAATAGATTTCCTTTAGAATCTCTGAATTCATTAAAGCGTCAACAAGGTAAATTGTTGTTAAATGACTGGACACCGTAATAGGAAGCACACACCATAAGTGTGGGGTATTCTAGATCTATATTCTGCCATACCAGAGCCAAAGCTTTCAATTCAGCCAGGGGAGACCTATTGAGTGGCGTTTGGGGGCAGACTACATACCCAATGTAGCAGAGCAGTCGGGGCTGCACACTATCATCTCCAACATTGAAAACATGAGCACACCAGGAAGCGCTCCACAAATTGGTCTGTGGGCTCCCACTGCGTAAGACTCGTGTTGAGAGGCATTTGGGGCAGACTACATACCCCAGGTAGCAATGCAGCAGGAGCTGCATACCGCTACTGCTGCGGTCAGGACCGCAATCCACAAATTGAGCTGAGGGCTCCTGCTGTGTGGGATGCTCCCAGGTGCGTGTCCATGTGAAGACCTAACCAAGAACAGGCCCGCCTCCTGGCTTGCATAGGCTGGTAGCCGGGCAGCCTCTTGCTAGTCAAAACCTGTTGAGGGGACCTAACTTCAACATTGGTTGTCTTTCTGGCCACAGGAAATTAACAGAAGCTTCCACAGTGAGTAATCTGTTCAGTGTGTGGTTTGGTCTGCACCCTGCTTTTTTTGTTCATCGCGGGCTTTCTGCACCTGGGCATAATGGGGAAGAGGAAGACAGCAACCGTTGTTACCCCTATTGGCCCTAAGTGGGCAACTATTGACTCCTTTCTAGCAAAAGCAGTAGGGACATCTCAAATTACTTAGACAGGGCAGAGAGGAGGCTATCTATAGGATCTGGTGGCCTCTCTATGTTATTGCCTAGCAAAGCCTTATACATGGTTGACCCAAGCTCACAGGAACCCATCTTGAGGGCTGCACCGACAGTTTCAGAGGCCTCTAGCCCCATCATTTTGTCTTCTGGCCCGACAACAGCAGGGAAATCCTAGTGTCATCACAAGGTGCGGATTCGGGATCCCCCAGCACTGAAGAGGAAACATAGAGCCAAAAAGCTGGATGGGGCACTAAATACCTGGGGGCAGATCTACAAGGAAGTGCCACAGCTTGGCAACACAAGCCCTTTTTCTGTGCAACACTGCAGCACATCCAAAGCGCAGGAATGCGACATATTTACGATAATATGTTGCATTCCTGTGCTCTCCCCTGCGCTGGCGCACAAACTGCAACCATGAGCTGGCGCAGGCTCCCTTGCACCATGGTGCAAGGATGCCTGTGTCATGGGGAGATTGTTTTTGTGCAGGACGGGGCACCTTCCTGCATGAAAACAATCACTACAGGCATTTTCCTCTTTAATTGCATGATGTAAAATGCAGCATGCTTTGAAAGAGGAAAAAACGGGAAGAAATGAAAATATTTCTCCTTTTTGAGCCTTGCTACGCCTCCCCCAGGGAGGTGTACATTTGACATGCATTCCCAGATTTACGATTCCTTCTGAATCTGAAAATGTGTCTCGTTCCATGGGTGATGCGTGGGAACACTCACAGCAACACCCATGGAACGCCCCTTCCACGCAAAGTGCTGTGTGCGAAGGGGCCATATTTACAAGGAGAGGAAAGGTCACGCAGGGTGGCTTTTCCTCTCCTTGTAAATATGTGAAATGCACCTCCAGTACAGCACAAAAAGTGACGTACTGGTGGCGCAGTGGGCTCGTAAATCTGCTCCCTGGAGCGGGGTGGGAGAGGAACTCATAAGAACTAACCTGATGGACATAGAGGAACTCTGGGACCCCCTAAAGCAAAACATTACTGATTTATTGACTGAATTGTCGACTCAGTTCTGGGACAAAATTACCAAAGTGATGTCAGATTCTAGATACACAGTAATCAGAGTTGAAAGCATGCTGTCCATTATAATAAAGCTTAATTATGGAGGGATTGCATATGGAACACTCCCCAGAAGATCTAAAATATGAATGATCTTTTAAATACTTATGGTCCATCATTCACCTTAGACAAGACGTCTTATCCCACTAACTTTTATTTTCCTCCAACTTATAAATGTAGAAGATGCGCAAGATCATTGATTATATCTTTGTCCTGGTCTCCTTGCGGTGGCTCATATCTTCTTTTAACATTCAACACAACCCATTCAGTGACCACCATCCCCTGATTCTGGTGCTCAAAGAGTTGGGTAACCAGACAGCACCCCGTAGTACAAATGTGGGCACATTATCCTTAACCGATCAGGGTAAGCATTTACAGTGGTCACAGGTAGATACCAAGATTTTTAATCATTCTCTTTTTAAAATGCAACAACTGGGATTTTAACGTGCTTATGTCATTTAGCCCCTGGAGAAGAAACAATACACTCATTTATTGCCATCGCCCAGTCAGTTGCCAGTTTGTTAACAGTCCCTGTAGTCACTCCTACCTCTGAATACCCAAAATGGTTTGAAACAGATTGCTCCCAGGCTCTCAAGCTCCTTAAAAAGGCCATGAATCAGACCCCATGTGATAGAACTTTGGTCTCAAGTTGTCGTGGTAATTATAATGGGGCCCTTAAGAAATGGAGGCGCTTGCTACAAAAACAAGCATGGGAGGAGTTAATAGAAGCAAGTGAACAGAGGGACTGTACTCTTTTCTGGCATGTTATAAACAGCCCCTGCTTCTCAGAGCCTTCAAGACCATTCTTACGTCACCATATTACCTCGGAACAATGGAATGCCCATTTTGAGGAAGTCTACAACTTCAGACAAAGTGAGGGATCTACTACCGACTTACCTTTCTTCTGGATGAAGTGAGGCTGGGAATTGAGGGATTGTCCGGGAATAAGGCCCCAGTACCCGTTGGGATTCCTCCGGATCTTTTCCTGGACAACATCAATGTATGTGATCCGTTTTTGACCAGGTTGCTAAACACTGCAGTAAGGAACATGATGTCACCCTCATGTTCTACCACTGCAATTGTCCCGAATTTTAAGAAGGGTGACAGGGACAACCCTCACTGTTACCACCCTATGGGCCAGATGCACGACCAGATTTTGCATGCTAAAACGGGTTTGCGACCGGTTTGCGCATGCAAAATGTGAAAGCAATATGAAAAATTCCTAAACAGCGAGTAGCAATTTATTTGCGACTCGTTATTTAGGAATTGTGAGTCTCTATTAGGAAGGGGCCTTCTCTTCCTAATAGCGACCGCAACCCCATGTTTGAATGTTTTGCGGTCGCACGCAAAACACTTGCAAATTACCACCCTCTTCAAGAGGGTGGTAATGCAGTCACAAATTGGAAAGATTTCAGGGACCACGACCTGCTGTTAAAAAAATGAAACAAAAACGTTTCATTATTTTTTTTAAATGCATTCCGTTTAAGGAAAACGGGCTGCATTAAAAAAAAAAAAAAACTTTATTGAAAGGCAATCCCAGACATGGAGGTCTGGTGAGCCCAGCAGGCCACCATCCCTGGGAGGGCCAGCCATTTCCAATGGGGTTGCAAATTGTGACATGCTTGTTAATATTCATGAGCCTCGCAATTTGCGACTCCATTGGGAATCGCAAACTGTGTTAAATGGCAATGGCAAATATCACCTCGGGAATTGCGAATCTCAAATGCTACACAATTTGCGAGGCGCTATTTGTCAGGTGGAACATTTGGCCCAAAATCCCTTATTGACTCCACAGTCAAGGTTCTGGGCCGGATTTCATTACATAGGCTCTCCACCTGGGCTGACTCACATCAAATTATCATGGAGGTGCAATATGGATTTCGCACAAGAAAATCAACTATAGAACAGTGCTTAAATCTTCATCTTTTAATTTCTAAATATACGATCACCCAACCTGGAGCCCTCTTTTTGAGCTTCATGGATCTCACATCCGCATTCGACCGGGTGAACAGTAAGAAATTGTGGATTTTGGTGCCTTAGGGGTTGAGCCGTCGATTATAAATGTATTAATGACTCTTCATGCCAATACCACTGCTGCAATAAATCTGAAAAATAGGCCCCCCCTAGAGATAATTAAAGGTCCAAGAGGAGGGGGGAAAAAAAACCAAAGAAGTAATCTGAAAAACCTCTATCAGGACCTATATTACTTTTACCAAAGACTTATACAAGTTCTCTCCTGCCAACCATAGTGGATTGATTGAGAATTTAAACAAAATAGAGTATTATTTAATAACCATTTTTATTTTTTCACTTTTTGTCAATTAAGTAAGATCTATTTAGAAAATAACATCCATTATTTTATAAACACTTCACATACATATTCTTTGGTGATATACAAAACAGAAAACACTTATTTTTAAATGTACATAACCCCGCCACTAATATAGCACAAAAAAATCTCTCATCATACTCTCAATCATATGTCAGTCATACTCATACTATTAAAATAGCAACGAACATTTAGAAGCTTAGCACGGTCCCCCAAGATTATAAAGGGAGAGAGACAGTAATTAGCACAGTTCTTTTCTGATGGTGCTGGGTCTCTTGGGACCTCTCCTCTAGATGGATAGGGTAGGCCTACGTGCGTTTCGGTGGAGAGCCACCTTCTTCAGGGCCACCAACAGGAGGGGCAACAAGCCCTAAAATGGATCGGGGTTTTCTGTAGAAAATTAAATATACCAATTTTAGAAAAAGGCAGGAAACACTTTGAACAATACGTTTAGACTTCATAAATCCTAAGTAAATCCACAGTCAATACATCTAACATCACCTCAAACGTGCTACAAACCCAACATATTACCACAATGTAAGAAAGATGATAAAGAAAACCTTAAAAGTAAATAGAAAAGTGTGAGACCTTCACCTAAAGGTTAACGGAAATGAGGCATAAAAAGGCAAAGAAGATAATTCTTAAACAGGCTACCTGAATAACAAAGTAAACAGTTAAAATGCTAGTCACAATAGTGATGTTCAGAAGCAATCTTGTCTGTCTGGTCGACCCAAGGTCAATCTGCGTCTGAGCAAAAAAGTAACAATTACTTGAAATGCATTGCATTGTATAAAGCAGTAAGGTTTGTATTTACCACCTACGTATAGGACATACAGGAGTGCTTACCCTTTCGTATTTACGAAAGTAATGAATTTAATAATCCAAATGCGTGTGAGGACCTCTTCAATCAAATATTTAGTTCCGCGCAGTCCGCTGTATGGCTACAGACAGGGCGGTCAGATCTCAATGCTGCTGGGGATTACCTCTGGGGAAATGACAACAGTATTTAAAAATATATATGTAGTATTATGCCTGACAATCATTCTATCAAATGTGCCGTCATATGTCTACCGTTACGCAGAGACTAAACACGGCCTATACAGAGTCTGCAAAGAGACTGCCTTAGGGGCGGTGCAGGCAGGTCTTCATAATATGTATATATAAGAATGTACCTATCATTCATTCTATCAGAGAGAGCTGTCATATACCTGCTGTCTTGCAATAATTAAACGCGGCCTATACGGAGTTTTTACAAAGAGGTTCTTATAAATGCTCGATGTGGAGTTAGATAAACCGTCAAAAATGACGGAGAGCAGAAAACGAGAGGCTTTATTCTTTTATGTTCGCTAAGATGTATCTCATATCTTTACGGGCATGCTAATCTCAACTTACAGAGTGTGATGCAAGGATGCTAGAATATATGCATTCGCCACTCGTAATTAGCTAATGCAACACAGTCACAAGAAGCAAGTGCTTAGTCTGAAACAAGATTCCTTCCATCTCCGACAGCTACTAGCGAAGCTTACCCGATTACTGCAGAGTGTCGATCTGGATCATACATCACCATAAGGAAGTTCGTCGGAACTCGTAGTGCTAACGCGGATTTTAAATCTCACTCTGTGTTGTGATTGGTCAGAGTAAAGTAACGAGGTGTCCCACGGGGTCACGAGGGAAGTACTTGTGATCCATTGAGATGCACATGGAAATGCGGGCGCCATATTGTAATGTGGGGCTATCCCAGAGAATCCAATAGTTTGCACAGTCCAAACGTGCCCTGATGTCTAACCCTGATAAGAATACTGACTGTACAGGTCGAAAGTACATGGTAGTAATAGCAGATCTCATACGAGGCCGCTGTAAAGTTACAGACAGAATTCAGTTTTTAGTATAACTGTACATGTTTATACTAGTATTCCATTGTTAAAAAAAGGGATACTCTTGGCAAATACATAGGTGAAAGCCCAGAAAAGTCAAAGTGTATTGACAAAGGCGAGCGAAGTATTTATAAAATCGCGAAACCGCTGCCAGGGTGTTCGAATAGGAACAATTGATGAGAGAATGAAAATGTACTCGCAGGGAGGTACGTGACAGATCCATTCAAAATGCCTCTCAACTAATGAGCTAGACACTACTCGCGAAGTAAATACCCAAGACCAACAATATCAGAAGGTGAATAGAAAGTTTGTCACAAAAGATCATAAGAGCAGTATTAACCACACAAGAAAATGGAGTGTTTCTAATTGTGTGCTCATATGCTGGTTTAACTGAGATACAAAAGCATATAAGATGGATGCAAAGTTTTACTTCTGATGATAATATATCCAATAGGTCGACCTAGAATGTGATGAGGGAATTATGTGACCAGCCACACAATTTCTTCATTCAAACCTTTACGGACTGTATCAAAATAGAAAATCCAATAGGATTCTCTTTCTTTTCTTACTTTGTCTGTATCTCGTCCAGCTTTCGGAATAATTTTCTCCAATATCAACCACCGAAGTTCTTTCTCGGTGTAGTGCAGATCCAAAAAATGACTTACCATTGGGGCTTGTCTTTCACCAGTTCTGATCGCAGATTTGTGTTCAGACAGTCTAGTTCTAAACTCTCTGCCTGTCTCTCCTATATACCCTAGTCCACAAGGACAGAGTATTAAATAGACCAAGTTATTGCTTCTGCAGTTTGTGTGACTTTTCAGTTTGGCTGTTTTAAGGCCATATGTGCAGGTTTGGGAGGTAATAGCTGAAGGGCACGCATGGCAGTTGCCACATTTGTGGTTCCCTAAGATAGGAGGGAGTCCATCAATAGTCATCTGATGTTCTTTGCGTAGGCGTGGTCTACTGTGAACCAGTTTGTCTCTCAAATTGGAATTTCTCCTAAATGCTACAATGGGGGGAGCTAGAGCACTATCTTCTTCAGAGGCATTAAGGATTTTCCAATTCCTGTGTAGTACCTTCTGAATTTTGTTGTTAAGACTAGAGTGGTTAACTACACAGACGATCTTATCAAGTGAGGGTTTTTCCCTCCCAGAAATCAGGGCGTCTCTGTTGTAATATTTGGCGCGTTTCATGGAGTGTCTCACTAATCGTCTGGGGTATCCTCTGTGAAGGAGTCTCTTCTGGAGTTCTTCAGCATGGAAAGTGAACTCACTTAGGCTGGTACAGTTACGCCTAATCCTCAAAAATTCCCCAAAGGGGATGGAGTCCTTCTGACAACTTGGATGAAAGCTGCTATGTTGCAAAATGGTGTTTTTCGCAGTCGGTTTTCTGAAAAGACTTACTTCGATGTTACCTTTGCCGTCAATAATCCAAATGTCTAGGAACTCCACTTTCTCTGCTGAGTATTTGGCCGTAAACTTTAAATTCACATCACTGAGGTTAAGCCACTCAATGAATTGTAGAAGATCTTGTTCATTCCCTGACCAGATGAAAAAAATATCATCTATAAATCTACGCCATGCCTGTATGTTCTCATAGAAAGGGGCTATTTCGTTAAAGATGTGTTTTAATTCAAATTCGCCCATGTATGTATTCGCTACACTAGGACCACATGAAGCCCCCATACTGGTACCTTTGATCTGATGGAAGAGATCATCTCCAAATTCAAAAAAGTTGTTATGTAGTACAATGTCAAGACACTCCAGAATGAATTCATTTGGTCTGTCACCCGGGGTTCTAGCCAGAAGTGCTGCCACTGCTTCTAAGGCTAGATCTTGGGGAATGTTTGTATATAATGATTCAATATCTAGAGTGACCAGATATTGTGTCTTATGATTGAAGGGTAGGTGTTCTACAGTCGTTATCATGTGTCCAGTGTCTTTGATGTAAGAGGCATAGAGTTTAGTGAGTGGGCAGAGGAATGAGTCCACATATTTCGAAAGTGGTTCTGTGCAGGAATTAATAGAAGAGACAATGGGTCTCATTGGTGGATTATTGACATTTTTGTGTGTTTTAGGGACTCCATATAAAACGGGAACAACTGTGTGTGTCTGGGTTAAAATGTCCAGCTCTTTTTGACAGATAAAGCCATCTCTGAAGGCTTTAGCAGTGCAATTGTCAATGAGGGTTTTTAAATCTGACAGAACAGATCTGTGCACCTTACGATAGTGATCTGATATCGATAACATAGATTCCATTTTTTCTGTGTAATTGTCACTATCCATAATAACTATTCCTCCTGCTTTGTCGCAGGGTTTGATTGTAATAGAGCAGTTATTTTGTAGGTTATTAAGAGCCATCTTCTCAGAGGACGTCAAGTTGGAATGAGGAGAGGGAACATATTTGAGAATTCTTTCAATTTCTTTAAGGACTGATTTTTCAAAGATTGCCACCTCTGGCCCTACCATATCTAATGATGGGGTGAATTTCGATGGTGGCTTGCAGCCCGAATAGTTCAACTTTTGTTCTGATGGATTAACGATTAACGTCCATCATGAATTTTTTCAACCTAATTTTCCGAAAGAAAGAAAAAAGATCTTTATGAAGTTTGAAAATGTCAGGTTGGGTGCTGGGCACAAACGACAGCCCTTTACTCAAGATATTTATCTCTTCTGAGGAGAGTAAGTGTCTAAACAGATTAAAGATCGGAATATTATCATGTTTGTGGTCTTTTTTATCTATGATTTCCAGTATTGATGATTCCGTGTCCTCATGTATTGTTGCGGATGTGCTGGCTCTGTTTGAGGATAGTGATTCCTTTCTTGTCTCTGAAATCTTACTCGTCCTCTGCCTCTCCCTGACCGTAAAAAAGGAGACTGACCTTGTGGGTATTGATTACGGGATTGTCCTGTATATTGTCTATGATTTGACTCGCTAGTATTAGGACCTTCAAAATCTGAATCTGACGAATTAGTGTCAGAAAAGGTCACAATCTTTGGTCTTCTATTATTCTGTGGGTTGTATGTTCCATAGTCAGAGATATCTCCTTGATAGAACGAGCTATGCAGGTAAGGGTATGCTTTTTCTTGAGTAAACCAACGAAGGTCTTTCTTCAACTTATCTGTTTTTTTCTTAATAAGGTATTCTTCAAACTCCAAAAGTTCGTGATTAATATTGTCTAATTTATCTTTAGCTTCTTCTACACTATTGTTCTTTTTCAATTTTTCCTCAAGTTCCAAGATTTCTTGGTTGAGGATCTGAATCATTTCCTTAACCGTCTCTATGATGAGAATCATCCAGTCCCTGGAGCAGCGATTGGCGATGTGTGACCACCGCTCCAGGAACTGGCGTACCTCAACGAACAGGGCTGGGACATTTCTCACTCTCAAGCCTGATGGAATAGCTCCGGGTTTGAGGTACTCCAACATAAAATGGGCATGCGATTCCATTCTCTTTGCCTTCTTTCGCAAATTCTGTAACTTCATCCATTCACTGTTGTCACCTATTTTATCCCTAGCGCCTCCATTAGTACCTGATATCTGTCCAATGAGGGTAGAGAAGAGTTCATCAGAAAAGCCAAAGGTTTTAAAGCCCTCCATATTGTAATGCAAAGAACACCCGTGAGTCTTGATCAAGGAAAAAGAGAAAATTAAGAAGGGAAAAACAGAACAAACAGTTAGTGGTAATACTTGTACAATATTAATAACAAAACTGAAAATGGCTGGGATTACACAAGGACATGAAGTCAATAAGGACCAATGAATGATGAGAATGCCTTCGGTAAAGACCGAGGAAAGAAATAAATCTGAAAAATAGGCCCCCCCTAGAGATAATTAAAGGTCCAAGAGGAGGGGGGAAAAAAAACCAAAGAAGTAATCTGAAAAACCTCTATCAGGACCTATATTACTTTTAACAAAGACTTATACAAGTTCTCTCCTGCCAACCATAGTGGATTGATTGAGAATTTAAACAAAATAGAGTATTATTTAATAACCATTTTTATTTTTTCACTGCTGCAGTCAGACACTCTCAAGAAGGGGGTCTCACTGATCATTTTAATTGTACAAGGGGGGGTTCGTCAAAGCTGCATATTAGTCCCTTTTTTATTTATGTTAATTATTAAGGGTTTAGAATCCTCCTTGATATAATTACAGACTGACACCCCTAACATTCTGTGCGAGGATGACATGGTATCGATGGCGCACACACCAATGGGCCTACAGACCCTAATAGATGGGTTTGTTTCTTTTATGAATGGGTTGAACCTGTCTCCTAATTTCACAAATTGTCATGGAAATAGGAACTCAAGCAATTAGATCAAAGATCTTTGAGGCAGGATTCCACAGTTTAGGCAAGGTCCCTGCCTTTTCATACCTGGCAATCTTATTTGATGCAGTACTAAACTGGAAACACATGCAGGAGGGGAAGCTAATGGACATGAAAAAATCAATGGGCGCTATTGCAAACTACACCCACAGATTAGGCACTTGGTCACCGGGGGTGATTTTAAAATTATATCAGTCTTTCTGCATCTCTAAGGTCTTGTATGGTAGTGAGGTCTGGGGGTATACGGCGGACAACAAACTACAGACTGCACAAAACAAACATTTGAGACAAATTTTGAAAGTCCCCCAGGGTACCCCCTAATTTTCCGTGCACAAATATTTAGGCATTAAGTATATAACGGACCTGGTGGCAGTTAAGCCTTTGTTGTGTGGTGTGAAGATCTGGTCTAGTGATGAGACAGCTTTCAATCACTCAGTTATTCTGGGCTGCCTCTCAAAAGACCATGCATTTAAAATCCCATGTTTGCAATATGTCAAGGAGACCCTAAAGGCCTTCGGAAGAGCAGACATTTTTTTGAAATCAATACAGTGAAGCCCTAGGACATGAAAATAGTAAAAGAGTTGTTTTAAAAAAATGCCATGGCCTACCGTGAGGGGAACGAGTTTAGCAAACCCATGGTAATAGGGCATGTTTTAGTTCAATCAGTTCAGGGTATGGAGAAATATCTCTCTATTTTATATAGTACCGCTGATAGATTTTTAATAACCTGTTTTAGATCAAATTTGCTCCACCATCGGTTGGCATCTCCGGCTGGTTTTGTTTTACATGCAGAGGATAGAGGTCCCTGTGGATGCGACAATAGGTTTCCACAGGTTACCTTACATTTCGTTCTTTTATGCAAATATTTTACTCATCCTAGGAGACTGTTTCTAAAACCTGCTGTTAAAAGACTTGAGATTTAGGAATGCTTGTGTTGCTTTACTGTATCTGTAGCTTCTGCCTAATGTTTGCACGCTTTTTATAGTAATGATTTTTCTAAGAGCAGCATTAAGATGCGGAAACTCCAGATGTGACTGAGGGTTGCTAGGACTTTGTGATTTTGCACACATTTTGACGTGCTGCATTTGAATGAAATGTTTGTTTTAAATATTTCTGTCTTGTATCTTGTATGGCTGATACTGCTGCCAAAAAAAAGACTATTCAAATCACAATCCAGCCAGCTGAGTGGTACAGTAACCCAAGGTTTCTGTAAATAATTTCTGTGCCTGAAATACATAATTCTTTCAAGACATCTTTTACCTCACAGCATGCAGCCAATTACTTATACTTATTACCAACCACGGTCTGGGCTGAATGACCAATACATAGTATGTAAGCATACTGACCTAGAGGTAAGTTTCACTAGGCACGGGGTATGATTGTTCATACTAAAGGTGTTTTAAATGTTCTCAAAATAGGGTCAAAAACCTACTATACATCAGTAGCTGTTAAGGAAGTGGCCCATTGGATCCATCTTGGCTATAATGCTTTCATGTTAGGAGTGGACCACTGTCCTTGGTTACAGCCTCTAAGACTCAATTATGTTTTCCTCTGAGCCACGGATGTTCCTTCAGAACAGTTGTTTGAACTTCAGTCAAAAAATCGGCCAGTGTTGCAAAACGCATTTACGTATTGGACTATAAATGCAATTTATAAGCAATCAGCACTGTTTCAACTTCATTGACTGAAACATATGTGTAACTACTGGAATCACAATTATGTGGATCACGAAATTAGTAGTGTTAATACAAGTTTGTAAGTATTTAGACTCAAACATGTCTGTTTGTGATTTTGCGGGAATAGTAGAATGTCAGAATGCATTAAATTGTACAACTGTTTTACCCATTGATGCTTAATCTGGTATGTATCTTCTATTAACATTTAGAAAGACCAAAAGTGATTGAAGCTATTTCAAGGTATGTGGTGGTAGCAAAAGAGATTTCTTTAGAAATGTGGTGCTAGGCTTTGGACTTCATTTGATAATTCATATCCCAAGAAAAGACACTGAGAAAAGCAATTTTCGATTTTGAAGAATTAGATTTATAGCCACGGTCAACAAATCGCAGAGTTATGGGATCTGCTCTGGCCAAATTGTGGAAATGTGGATTCTCCTGACCAGTTATGTCCCCTATCTTGGACCCCAACGGTTCTATGTGCATGTTACAAATACATGTATGTTCCCTCCAGTTCCAGTTTCTAAGACGCAAACATATGTGTGTCTACCGTCAACATGTTCTCTGTCAGATCCGCCATCGATGGGCTGGATATTCGATTCCTAGGTATGAAAGGCCACCGACTTTATATGGCTAAGTTACTCCATTTTTACAGTTCAGGCAAGTAGGCCCGATTCTGTCCTCAAAGCCTTTCCCTGCTCTCTGTCTCTGACAGCTTCAGCTTGAGCTCGCATCTGTATCCATGAACTTTGTCCTACTCCCTGTGCAGCTAACGATGTCTGCCTCGGCCAGTTTTCGCCTGCCTGCCAAGAAGTTGTATTTCACCTTCGAATTATCTATTTTGCTCTTCAGCCGATGCATTCCTGTCTAGTGATTTAGGTAAACATTTCCTTTAGCTCACAAGCAAGGACTCAGCCTTTCCGTCCTCCTGCAAGTGATTCATAGTCCTGCTGCCATGGAAAGTTTTCTGCCCCTCGCATCTCATATAGACACTTAGACGCTTGTACACGCACACACAGTTAGTATAGAATAGATTCTGTCCGAGAGTCCTTCCTTGTGGATAACATAGTTCTCCAAACATAGGATGGTAGATATGATTTGGGATTAGGTTGACTTGACCCCCCAGACTTCTCGTCTCCACATGTAGAGCTAAATGTCAAGTCCCCTTCACCCCCTAGTTGCACGTCAATTACACGTCATGCTGCTGCGCGCGCATCTATGCCAAGTATTATCTTATAGATCCACCTATGTCTGATAATCTTAACCAATCATGTTTCTTTTATTCCTTGTTACGCCTAGTTTCGATTATGTCACTGTCACGTCATTTTTCTTATCAAATGTTACGCCTTTTACATTCGTTTCATTGTAATGCACTTATTATAAAAATACATGTCTGTCAATAAATTATTGTACTTCACTTCCTGAACCCTCGTGGTGACGGAACCTGAAGGCCGCGACTCGAGTCGGCCATTTTGAATGGAATAAAGCCCATTAGAAAACCTCTTATACCACGGATTCTGCCTCTTGTTATTTTGAGCTATTTTACTTTATTTAAGATCCCGTATGAAATTCAGTCCGGTATATTTTATTTACCACAGAATGGCGCCCGAATAGGGACACTTTCTCATCTCACGCGCCGGCGGTGCGTTGCAGGCCCGGTCTCCTGCCACAGCTGGACGGACCATAAACGCGTACCAGCAGGATTTCCTGTAAGCTCCCTCCGGTCAAGCGGGGGCGACTGAGGCTGCGATCAACCCAGACGAGGCGGTGAGAAGTGCGAAGTATCCCGACCAGAGCCTAGCTGAGAGAGCAAGATCCGAGGTATACAGAGGCCCACCAGGTTTTCCGAAATCCCGATGTCGAGAGGGTCCGCTGTCCGCAGTTATCGAGTCCTGTCCATTCTCTGAGGCCTTCCGTTTCAAGGAGCTACTCGGTGAGTACCATCGCCGGGGAGGCGTGTTGACGCGCACATAGGTTGTGCCGGTCAAGACGGATTTGGGTACACAAATCCGGTCTGCACTGTTTAGCAGTGTATATGTACTGTTTAGCAGTATATCAAGTATTCCGAAGTATTCAGTTATTGTCAAGAATTCAGCGTGGTGATTAGTTAGGCAGACTGTCATCATTGTCGATCATTGTTATAATGTTTAATGTTTAATGTTTAAAGTATTCAGAAATGTCTTGCATATTGTGGTATGAATGACTGTTCATTGTTCACCGTTCATTATTGTGTTTTTCATATTAAGTAAATTCAAGAGTAAGTATCAGATCAGTTGTAAATATGCCGCTCTTCTCAAAGTTAAGACAGATTACTACCAGAAAAGGGGTGCTTGAAGAAGCAGTTCCTATTCCTCCTAGGGACACTCCAGGGCATTTTATGTACCATAAACATGGCTTAGATGCCATATTATTTCTTGATCTATGGGTAGATTATACCAAGGGATTACCGGAAAGTCAAAGGTGGCCCATAGCGGGAACCTGGGATGCAGAGTGCATCATGAAAGTGGAGGAAGAGTTATGGAAAAGAAAGGTCAGACAGTCACAGAAAGACGCTGTTGAGTTATGGCGTAAAGAATCTCATAGACGAACAGAAAAAGCACGTAGACAAGAAGAGAGGAGTAAAGAAAGTTCAAATAAAGTTCAAGAAAATCTATTAATTGAGGAAGGTATCCGAGTGAGATCAGAACAAGTAAATAGACAAAGAAATGCTCTTATGAATGGTATGTATCCCCTACTAGCCGAAGGATTACCTAAGGCTGCTCCAGAGATACCAAAAGACTTGCCACCCCCATTATTTCCAATTAAGGTACATCCAAAGGGGCTTCCCAGAACCGCAGAAGATGTTTTTCTTTCCTCATATCTAGATGACGCAGCTCCCGAGTATGCTAACGCCGCACCACATAGACCGACTGGCGGAGGGGTTCAACGTCAGGATCAGGTATCTGTCCCCGTGCAACAGCAAGTTCCGACACAAGCGTCGGCAAGCACATCTGTTTCCGCATCTGTCTCCGCAGTCGACTCTACAGAGGTATCGACACCCATAGTTGCTGTGTCACGTTCAACGAACCCATTCACACCCGACGCCCCAGATAGGGCCACGGGAGGTGCTAGCAGTACTTTTACACCACCTAGAATAAATAAACTTGTCTTTCAAGAGTCAGCACATTCACGTACACCTAAATTCGTAAGTGAACGTACGCTTAAAGAACTCCTTGTAAATTGTAGATATGACCCGGTGGTTGGTAAAGAGGACGAAATGGTCCTGGCATCATTACGTATCAGGCGAGCCGCAGAGTATTTAGCGAGGTTACCAGGGATGACTACGCATCTAGACAACATATATCATTTTGTTCAAACAGGACGAGATCCAGGATGTATTAACAGAGCTATGGAATTCCAGAAAGTAGAGATACAGGGGGAACTGTTACGTTTCCTCATAAACTGTATAATCAGAAATCAAGATCGTCCGGGGGTAGACCCGAATGCAATGCTTATTCTTACAAGATGGAGTCAGAATATATCAGAAGGGAGACACGATAAGCAAAATTGTATAATAGCCATGTGCCGAAAAATCCGTAAAGAAATAGAGCGTATTCATGAAGAAAGATTGGGAACAGACGAGTTTGAGCAAGATGAAGTGTCCGAATCAGGGAATTCCGCAAGACAGTCAGAGACCATAGCCTATGTAGGCAGAGGAAGATCCTGTGAAAATACTAGATGTTTTCCTGATCCAATACATTCTGTATGCCCAAAAAACAGCAGAACGTATCCGACGCCTGTAATAAATCTGAAGTCTCCTGAACATTCGTTTCAAGCCGCAGATAAGATACTACGAGAACGAAGGGGTTACCACCTCCTCGATTCCATGGATGAGCAAGAATTAGCCAGATCAGCCGTTCACTGGATTGACAGTCCTGAAAAATACGGTGATGAGACCGTAGCACACACGTTTCTCAATCTCAGTACAGATGAACAACGCTTAGCTGGAATCTATATGATTCAGCAACTCCTCATATTATATAAGTGCCAACATGCTGACCCTGGTCCTTTACCTGATATATTAACGGAACTACTCACAAACAGGTGGAGAGGTTCTAGTAATAAGCTAATTAAAGAGATATTAGTGTCACGTAAACAGTATGTCCTTTTTGTAAGTCCGGATTCTCTCTCGCTGCCCCACAGAGAAAGAACGCCGTACTATATGGATAGACAAAATCCTTTACGAGAAGTGCACCCAATAAAAGGCGAAGACAATGAGTTTCACCGTGTATTTGTTTACACACCCATATCAAAAATGGAATTATTAGAAATGAAGAAAGTAGTACCTAGTCATGACAAAGACCCAGCGGGTTTCCACCGAGAAATTAAAGACATGTTACTGATGGGAGAGTACACCTTTCCTGATATTATGACGATATTAAAGGTGCTTTTGCCTGCTGGCATTTATGAAAAACTGAAAGAAAAAGAGTGGGAAGTAGGAGACCAAAAGATAGACTGGACAGCATTAGCAGAAGAAGAAAGGGGCCGAACTGCAGGTTCGGGGCTCGGGGATAAAGTTAAACTGTTACCAGGTTTACTAGTACAGGTACTGCCACGTTTATTAACTACAAAAAAGGAAGATTGGGGTGCAATCACAGCCTGCAAACAAAAGCAAGATGAAGACACAAGCGATTATTATGCTCGATTTGAAAAATGTTTTGGTATAAATAGTGGTATAAAAGCAAGTAGTGACTCATATCCACATTTATTTGTGACAAAATTGGTGGAAAATGCATTGCCTCCAGTGAAGAATAGAATATTGAAATTCGAGAGTACCTGGCAAAGTAACACTCCGTCGCAAATGCTACAAATGTTACAGTATCATCACAATAGAATTAGGGATGAACAAGAACACGAGCATAGACGCATGAAGGATACAAAAATGAAAATGCTAGTTTCTCAGACAGTACCAGCAGATGGTCACAAAAAGGGTGTGACACATTCTGGTGATTCTGCAGTTCCTGTAAAAGGAACCTGCAATTACTGTAAACAACTAGGCCATTATGTACATGATTGTCCAGTCCTGAAACGTAATATAGCTACAGGTATTGCAAAAGAGAGACCACGATTAGTTAGACAAGATCAGAATGAACAAGGAGCTATGCAGCATGGACAGTCCATGCCAGTTCAGCAACAGTCCATGCCAGCCTCACAGCAACCCATACAGTTTGTGCCAGCTGCACCACCGTTGCCTGCTACTGCCACACAAACCACAACACGACAAATGTATCAGACTGCACAGTATGAATACCCTGAATATCAGCGCTACGCATGAACCAGCCTAGAGAGGGAAGTCGACTTACCGCTTATCGAGATTCCTGTAGATCAAGAAGGACCTTATGTACATAGTGAATTATTAGGTCAAGATAGAAAATTCTTACTCGATACAGGGGCAAGTCGAACAACTATAAAACGTAGTGAAGTTCCAGGGGCACCCCTCTCAGGCTCTCAAAATGTTTCCCTTGGTTTTTCGGGAAAACCTATTGTTAATGAAGTATCACAGCCTCTACCACTTACGATAGGACCTTTGACACGAACTACAGATTTATTGCTTACTAAATCATGCCCAGAAAATCTGTTAGGAATTAAAACTCTGAAAGCACTAGGAGCCATAATATGTTGTTCTCCGGAAGGAGTAAGGTTGTTTTTGCGGGATTTTAAAGGTCACTATGTGTCTAGAGACATGGATCCCCGACTACAGACTTTACCAGTACATCTATGGGCACAAGGCCCTACGGATGTTGGCTGCATGAACATTACACCCTATCGAGTTACATTGAAAGCAGGAGTGGTACTACCACGAATGCGACAATACAAGTTACCGCATGATGCTGTAGTGGCTTTGCTGAAAATCATTGATGAGCTGATTGCCCAGGGAGTAGTTATAGAAACAGACTCCAATATATGTAATTCACCGATAATTCCGATTCTTAAACGAACTGACCCTACTGCCGCACCAGTATACCGATTGGTTATTGATTTGCGTGAACTAAACAAGTGTATTGTACCACAATTCCCTGTGGTCCCTGATATATCATCATTGTTGACAGCAATTGATTCCGAAGCAACATTTTTTACTGTAATTGATCTCAAGAATGCTTTTTTCAGCGTCCCAATAGATCCGGAAAGCCAATACTTGTTCGGATTCAGTTTAAATGGGCGCAGCTTTAAATTCTCACGCGCTCCCCAAGGATTTACAGAAAGCCCCAGCATCTACAGCCAAGCACTGAAACGAGAACTTGACAGTATCCACATGCCAGTCAATACTGCACTGCTTCAATATGTCGATGATCTGCTGATCACCGCAAGAAACGAGCCAGAATGTGAAAAGGCTTCTCTGACAGTTTTACATTTCCTAGCCGACAAGGGGCACAAGGTGTCCCCTTCTAAGCTGCAATTCTGTGTTCAGCGAGTTATTTATCTTGGTCACTCGCTGTCCAAGGAGGGAAGGCAGCTTACACCAGATCGCATCCAGTTAATTGCTAACATGTCAATACCCCAGACACAGAAGGAGGTGCGGGCTTTCATAGGCCTCACTTCATATTGTAGGCAGTGGATCCCTCAGTACGCATTTCTAGCAAAACCACTCATTCAGTTAACCACACAGGAGGCAGCCATATCGACTGTTCTCCCTTGGACTCAGGAACATACACAAGCTTTTGAAAGCCTAAAGAAAGCTTTATGTCAAGCACCTGTTTTAGCAACGCCATGTTATAGCAAACATTTTACACTTTTTGTTACAGAACGCGAAGGTACTGCCTTGTCAGTACTCACTCAGGATCAAGCAGGATCACGCAAGCCATGTGCTTATTTTTCCAGTACATTAGATCCCGTAGCTCAGGCTTTGCCTGCATGCCTGAAATCAGTGGCAGCGACAGCTTTAGCAATCAGACAAAGCGATGCCATAGTATTAGGACACCCATTGACAGTACAAGTACCACATGCAGTAGAGGTTCTTGTGAACCGAACACAAACACAACACTTGACCATAGCAAGACTTACCGGTTATGAACTGACATTGTTTCAACCACACATAGAGATCCGACGGTGTAATACATTGAATCCTGCTACACTATTACCTGTAATTGGAACAGACCCACTAGCTCATGATTGTGTTGAAATCATTGAAATAAAGACGAAACCTAGACAAGACTTGACAGACGTTCCATTGTTAGATCCAGACCTGACGTTGTATGTAGACGGATCGTGCATGAGAACAAGTACAGGAGATTTAGTGGCCGCGTATGCAGTCACAACAGACACTGAAGTTATTGAAACAAATTGTATAGATACTTTGTCAGCCCAAGCAGCAGAACTTATTGCTCTAACACAAGCCTGTATTCAAGCCACAAATAAGAAAGTTAATGTATACACTGACTCACGTTATGCATTCGGAGTTGTACACGACTTCGGCGTGCTGTGGCGAGAGAGAGGTTATTTAACCTCCCATGGTGCCCACATTCAGCACGGACCCCTCATTCATGCTTTGTTAGACGCAATACATCTACCCACTGCTATATCGATTATGAAATGTAAAGCACACACGAAGGTTACTGATACCATTTCTCAAGGCAATGATTTAGCTGACAAAACAGCTAAACAGACTGCTCAGAATCGCACATTAGACATGACAAAGCCAATAGTTCAGACACCAACACAGTGTATGACAATTAAGGATCCCGCACTTGACGTAATTGACATACAGACACATGCCACAGCAGAAGAAATAAAGAAGTGGACTGAACTAGGAGGGATCCAGACAGATCAAGGATGGATGACGAAGGAGAAATCTGTATGGTTTCTCCCTGATTCCATGGTTCAAGCCATTATAGCTACAGTTCACAGTCCAGCACATTTAGGAGAGAAGGCTATGCTAGACAGCATTCAGCACATTTGGTTCAATAAACATTTACGAGCAGCAGCTAAACAAAAAGTTCGTACCTGTATGATATGTTGTCAGTTTAATCCAGGAAAGAGTGTTCCCGTAGAGCAGGGTGGATTTCAGCCTCCTGACCATCCTTTTGAAGTCCTCCAGATGGATTATATTCAGATGGAACGTTGTCGAGGATTCAAATATGTCCTCGTAGTTGTCTGCGCTCTCTCCCGTTGGACAGAGGCGTATCCCGTATCAGATTACACTGCCTCGACTACTGCCAAGCAGCTAGTTCGAGAATTCTTCCCACGGTACGGTTTACCACGTGTTGTATATTCAGATAACGGTCAGCCTTTCTCATCCGAATTAATGAAACATGTCTCACTCTTGTTGGGATATCAGTGGAAATTCCACTGTGTCCGACACCCCGAGGCAGCAGGTCTCGTGGAACGACATAATCAACTTTTAAAAATCAGATTGTCTAAAATATGTCAGGAAAAAGGTGTGGACTGGATAGTAGCCTTACCAGTTGCGCTATTCTACATGAGAATGGTAGCACACTCTCGAACAGGGCTATCCCCTTATGAGGTGATCTTTGGTAGACCACCGAATATGTGGGGGACGCCTATACCCCGTAAAATAACTGATGTTGACTGTAATATGCTGACAGATTACCTGGCTTCCTTGATGTCTGCACTACAATCTTGTCGTTCACAGGTAGTCGCAGCTTTTCCTGACAACACCGAGGTGAAACCTCATGACGTAATTCCCGGCGATTATGTTCTCGTCAGGAATTTTGATCGGAAAACCCAACTGGAGCCAAGGTGGAGGCTTCCTAAGTTGGTCCTGCTGACGACCAGAACAGCTGTGAAGATCAAAGGAAGAAAAGGATGGGTGCATTCCACCCATATAAAAAAATTTAATGGACTTCCTCCTGACACAAACAGTACTTCCCGTGTGTCTTCCCCCATTGACTCAAAGCTACCTTTGGCTGAGGCCAGTAGCACCGAACTCTATAAACAGAAACTCAGGTCCAGATCTAAACTGTCGGACGATTTGATTGTTTAAGTCCTCTCCAAGGTGAAGCGGTTGAATCTGTCCCGACATGTATCCCTTAGGTCTGAATGATGTAGAGTCCAGAATCATAATGAAACGACATGCTTATTGTAAATCACTGCGTAGCCACTGTATTGTGACTTTATTAATTTTGTTTTTCTTGAGTTTTTTAATAGTTACTGCAAGTATATTGTTGCATATGTATTATCCTGTTTCTAAACGTGCTTTCAATATAACTGATGAACATTCTTTTAGTGACTTACCCCCGCATGAGTTGTCCTATAGACTTGCGCTGCGTAGTAACACATTCATTAGTATGTTACATCATTTCCATAAGACTAGTAATGCCACAAATTGTTGGGTGTGTGGCCGACTTCCTCCCTATCAGAATAACAAAGGAGTTCTGCCTTTCTTTCCACATCCGTTCACACACAATGGCTCCTGTGGAGCATGGTTTAGTTTATTAAATTCCATAGACCCAGACACAGCAGTTTATCAACAACATTGGATATGGGGAAATCTGAATATAGTTTTATTCAAAGTCTGTCACCCTAATAAGGAGGGTCACCCCAGTAGAACAGGAACTGATTTAGAAAATGAAGTGTATAAATTAGGTAATTTTACGCCTAATCTTATGATTTTGAATGTCAAATCCGAAGTTGAACTAATTCTGCCCACTATGTCAGTATTTCCAGTTAAGGGTGAATTATGTGTGAGAAAAGTTGGTTCCATACATATGGGCCATAGCCAATGCGTTACTATAGTAGAATATAGTGATCAAGGTAAATCTTCATTTAGAGCTTCTCGCCATTCTTACTTCATATGTGGCCAGACGGCATATATGCGTCTGCCTCTAGATTGGGATGGTACCTGTTACATAGCATTCCTTTTGCCACCTGTTTTCCTAGCTCCCCCTGATTATTATCGAAATGTTCATTTAGTACACAATAGAGAGCGAAGAGATCTCCCAGTTGTCGATTATACTGAGACAGCATGGGACAAATATGTAGATTTCAATAAAGGTATCTTTCCCTATATAGGTACTATATCAAATAGTAAGCTGATACGCAGACTAACCAGAACCCTTGAAGCAGTAGTGAACGAAACTATTTCCGCCTTAGGCAATTTAACAGAAGAGCAGTCTGCTATGCGGATTGTTGTGCTTCAAAATAGTCTTGTCCTTGACGTTATCCTGGCCGATAGGGGCGGAGCTTGTAGGGTCATCGGATCAAGCTATTGCATTTTTCATACCAGAAAATTCGCCATCTGTATATAAAGCCATAATTCGCCTTCATAAGATTGTAAGCCAGATACACCAGAATCCAGGCACCTGGACTTGGTCCGGTTGGTTTTGGAGTGTATTATCTACCTTTGGATGGAGGGTCCTATCCTTCCTAGGTATTGGCCTTCTCATACTATTCAGTTGCTGTCTATGTCTACAATGTGGACCAGCGATCTGTGGTCTGTGTGCCACATCGTGTATTCCACCACCAAGATTTCATTCAAGATCACGGAAGAAGAAAGAAGAACAAATGATGCTATATGAACAGATCAATGGATTGATGAAGATTGATATCTCTTGAAGGGCAAGTAGGGGACAAGGAGGGAATGTGGAAATGTGGATTCTCCTGACCAGTTATGTCCCCTATCTTGGACCCCAACGGTTCTATGTGCATGTTACAAATACATGTATGTTCCCTCCAGTTCCAGTTTCTAAGACGCAAACATATGTGTGTCTACCGTCAACATGTTCTCTGTCAGATCCGCCATCGATGGGCTGGATATTCGATTCCTAGGTATGAAAGGCCACCGACTTTATATGGCTAAGTTACTCCATTTTTACAGTTCAGGCAAGTAGGCCCGATTCTGTCCTCAAAGCCTTTCCCTGCTCTCTGTCTCTGACAGCTTCAGCTTGAGCTCGCATCTGTATCCATGAACTTTGTCCTACTCCCTGTGCAGCTAACGATGTCTGCCTCGGCCAGTTTTCGCCTGCCTGCCAAGAAGTTGTATTTCACCTTCGAATTATCTATTTTGCTCTTCAGCCGATGCATTCCTGTCTAGTGATTTAGGTAAACATTTCCTTTAGCTCACAAGCAAGGACTCAGCCTTTCCGTCCTCCTGCAAGTGATTCATAGTCCTGCTGCCATGGAAAGTTTTCTGCCCCTCGCATCTCATATAGACACTTAGACGCTTGTACACGCACACACAGTTAGTATAGAATAGATTCTGTCCGAGAGTCCTTCCTTGTGGATAACATAGTTCTCCAAACATAGGATGGTAGATATGATTTGGGATTAGGTTGACTTGACCCCCCAGACTTCTCGTCTCCACATGTAGAGCTAAATGTCAAGTCCCCTTCACCCCCTAGTTGCACGTCAATTACACGTCATGCTGCTGCGCGCGCATCTATGCCAAGTATTATCTTATAGATCCACCTATGTCTGATAATCTTAACCAATCATGTTTCTTTTATTCCTTGTTACGCCTAGTTTCGATTATGTCACTGTCACGTCATTTTTCTTATCAAATGTTACGCCTTTTACATTCGTTTCATTGTAATGCACTTATTATAAAAATACATGTCTGTCAATAAATTATTGTACTTCACTTCCTGAACCCTCGTGGTGACGGAACCTGAAGGCCGCGACTCGAGTCGGCCATTTTGAATGGAATAAAGCCCATTAGAAAACCTCTTATACCACGGATTCTGCCTCTTGTTATTTTGAGCTATTTTACTTTATTTAAGATCCCGTATGAAATTCAGTCCGGTATATTTTATTTACCACAAAATGTGAGTTTAAATCATTATCTGTGAGGTAAATGTCATCAGCATAAGACAATGCTCATGAGTCCATTTCTTGTAAAATGGACGTCACTTGGGTTGCAAACAAACCAGGAATATTCTTAAACCCTTGTGGAAGCCTACACAATCTTTGCTGAGTTCCTAGTGCTGTGAACACCATCAAATTGCAACTGTCGGGTGCTATATTTGACAGAAAAAGCCATTGGAATCGTCCAATATAGTTTTGTATTTTTTATAAACAATGTTATTTATTAAGGCTGTGCAAATTTTATACAACAAAGGTCAGTGTGTGACTATTTATATGTTTATAGTCTAAGACAATATGATAGGAATGATCAGGTTTAATCACAGAAAATAATGGATTATTCATAGATACGACACAAGACTCAATCACACATCGATATTCTAATAGTGATAGAATCTTCCTTGCAGGGTATTTGGCTTCATGTTTAATAAGAAATTATGGTTTCACCTGATGGCTGGACCTTAAAGGTACAACATAATAAGGGGAGTCTTTATCCCAACCTGCCTAATTGTGATGTAATGCTGGGGCCTGCTCAAGAGCCTGTTCTGCAGCATATGCTTATTTAACTTCCTCTAGAACAAGAACAGAAAAGGAAGGTAGTATCACATCTTCCCTCGTGGGACTTTTCTAGCAAGCTCAGGCAGCCAATCTACCTCAGCAAAGAGAATGTCATATTCGTTAGCTAAATTTGGCCAGACTATGACTTTAATCGTATGTGGTATTTCACCCTCAATTTGTATGTCCGATTCATATCAGCAGGGCGTAGCCACTGATATGGATTTCCAACCTGTGCATAGTAATTTGGCGGTCTCACGACCAAAAACCCTTGAAGAGTCTGGCTAAGTATTGCTTCTTCTGCTGCGCTGTCGAGAAGAGTGTACGTCAACGTCTTGTTCAGAAAAAGAGTTCTGAGTATTTCTGGAATATTTAGTGGAAAGTAGGCCTAGGCTGAACTCGCAGAGTTCGGCCATGCGGAATCCCCTGGAGTGACTAAAAAAACTCCTCAAGAACTCCGCCTTACTCCGCGAATGGGTGGAGTTGTGCTCGGTTGCTCGTGCGTGCTGATTGGTGCAAGTATCATGCTCTGTTACAAAGCGAGCACAAACGGCACCACGCGGTCACATGCATACACAGCCATTTTTTTTCCTGTGCTGTGCATGGTACTGGGCCTAATTTTTAATCTACCCTTAATCTCTGTAATCCTCACCCCATCCCACTTATCCACCCCTGTTTTACCTTTATTATATTAATGTGTGTATTTGTGTTTGTGTATTTTACATTTTTCCCTTTTCTTTCCTTGATTTCCTCCTTTCTAGTCATTCTATTTCCTATTCTTTTTTTTCTCCCACCCAGTGCCATGACACAGCATGGACAAGGGAGAGCCAGTTCAGGGGCTACCCGCGCCACCTTGCAGTTGTCAGTGCTGCCAAAGGGTGCAGTCCTGTGCCTTTTTTTCTGAGTTGGAAGTGGCCACACTAGTCTTTTTTGTGCAGCATCCTTCTGTCTTCAATGGTGACTGCAGGCAGCAGGTCTGAGAGTGAGTATGACCTGCAGGAGCGTCGGCTGCTATGGGGAAGGGTGCGCCCATGTGTGTGGAGGTGAACTGGAGTTCGGCACACCCAGCTGCTTTTGGTGTACCACTGGGCAGATTTTCTTTTTCTATATTTCATGTTTCTGATTTCCTACTGTCTGTACTCCTCGATAGCTTCCTACTGATCGGTTATTAAGCTTTACCCATCCCCTACTTAATTCACCCTATGGATAGGTGCTTTAAGACTGAGATAATATATTAGGTACTCTAGTGTGAAGATTGCAGTTTGCAGAACCAAGCAAGCAATTCTATGCTTGTTTGTTGAGAAGGCTTTCTTTTTCTTGCTCAAACAGTAAAAGAACGAGAGTGGCCATGGTTATGGTGACACCCCCAATGTTGTGCTGTATGTATTATTCAGTATCCCAGCAGTCTCAGTGACAGTGCAGCATGGCTGGAAAGTAGTGTTAGGATTGTCTCACTGCATATGTCAACCAAAACCCTTTGTCGTTCATTGACCAATTTTTTATACCCCCTCATTGCATTTCACATGACTCACAGTCACTATCATATCTCTGACCCTTCCTTACGAAAAGGTGCTGCTTGGCTTGACTACCTGGCTTTTCTAACATTGTCAACAACAAAATACCCAAAGTAATATTTTAGATACAGGAGAAGATACTGAAAACTGAACTGTAGTGAGGTATTGTGGGTGTATTTTGTTTAAAAAAATAAAAGGGGGAGGTGTTTCTGCATCTAAAATGTGTAATGTTTTTTTCTAGCTGCATAGACCGCCAGTACTGGGATCAGCACCAGTGCGCCAGATGATGCAGTGACTAAAGAAGTGTTCCTGCGTCAGCAGGAATGGGCATTGGTAAGTCACATTGCTTAGTTATTGATAATTACTAGTATACCACTCTATTTGTTAAGCAAGGCAGATCCCACTCATCATTAATCATGACCTCCATACCCATGGCATTTTGTGACCCATGGGCCATGACCTAACAGCAGCATGGTTCAATTTGGCACAGCAGTGTTGGCTATGAGATGTCCGCTTCAGTTAATGCAACATTTGCAAAGTTTTCAATGGATTGCAAACTGAAACAAAAAACAGGTGATTTTCTATTCCCTCGTAGTGCCCACTCAGTCACCTCCTAGTACTTCCCTCCTTTATTAGTTCCTTAGATCTCTCCCAGCCTACTAATATGTTTAAATAGTACATTATTGGCATGTGCCACGTTTATAGTAGTGGTTCATTTATTTATTTAATAACTTCCATAATGGATTTACATCTGCTCAAATGTTTCTCTTTTGACACTTGTCAACTTTCATTTTCAACTATAGTGACTGACTAAGCCAAAGCTTACGCACATGATGATCAGTGACACCCCACTATTCTGTAGCAAAACCTCTACCTACCAGGCCATTCCCCTCTAAATTATCCCGCAGTAGAGTTAGTCAAGTTTCCTTTCCTTACTTCCAAGCAAATGTGTTTGTTTGAAATAATTTATGTTGAAGGTGAGGCAAGGAAGTAAATTGGGATTAAGTGCCTGTGATTTCATGTTTTGAGGATGGGATACTCTGTGATGAAGGTGTCCAATAAAATCTACATATCCTGTTCCTTTCCCTGTACTGCAGTGTATTGGTATTCCCACCGTCTACTTATGGCAGACAGGATATCTATCATCCGCATGTTATACGTGATGTGTGCGACACATATTATTCATGTGCCTCTTTGAAGTCAGGGTAGAATTGAAGGACATTTGGAGAAGAGCATGGCCATTAGAATTACATTGCAGCTGCCCGGCTGCAGACTGTAGAGAGTAGCAAATTAGTACGCGAGGAGCTAGCTAGCATGCCTCCATCATTCATTCACCACAACAAGAATAGAATAATTAAACTCCATTGTAGATGATGCCTTACTCATTAATGAGAGTTATTTTTCTTTTTCCATACAAAGTTTTTCTGTGGCTTTTATCAAATCATTCACAAGAACAATTTACTTTTTATTTTAATCTGGGGTTACGCTGTCTTAATTCCTTTTAGCCAGTCAGTGCTTTTTTGTGAGGTATGTGTAGGTAAAATAATGCCCCTAGGACTCTCCTAATCGCATCAAAAACTCTGATAGTCCAAGGGGATCAGCAATGTACTGCTACTGGGCTATAACATATAATCTAAAAATGGTTTTGCACAGAGTATTGCTTAAAATGTACCTTTTTCTTTTTTTCCTTTCTTGATATAGCTATTCCTGCTGGTTCACCATTGACCTGGCAGGAGATTGCAGCCAGGCTCCGGGTGCAGAGGTTGGAGGCCATCCGGGGGGAGTATCAATGGCTATTGGAGGAGGAGGGTGACGCACATGCCGCTGCCCTGGTCACCAGTTCTGCCAGCCAGCCAGCTGCACCTCCAGCCCCCAGACCACATCAATGCGAGCCCTGCTGGCAGCTGCCCATATTACCATTGCAGCCCACACTTTGGACTGCCTACTACATCGCTGCATGTTGCGTGAGCTGGCCAATGAAGGGCAAGCCTCCCAGGCCAGGCTCAAAGAAATGCAGACCCTCCTGAGGAATGCCATCTTTTTAGCTCTTTTGAATTTTTTGTTTTGTGGGAGGGAGTTTTGTTGTGGATGGAAAGGGTGGGAATTTGGCAGATAATTTCTTTTGGACTTTGCTTTAGACCTTTATTGACATTTACATTTCGGATATTGGTTGGGGAGATGTTGTTTTGAAGGAAGGGTGAGCCTCTTGCGGGTTGATAGGGTGGGTTTAGTTTTGGACATTTTATTGTAAAGGAAAACTTTTCTATTATACTTTATGCCAGAAAAAACTTTTTTGAATAGATGATGGCTTTTACCTCTCTCAATCTTCCAACACCTTACTGAAAGTTTTCCCAAAGTGCCTTCCTAATTGTAGTGGTAGTGAGTTAACAGGGAAGACTTCACAAGAGAGGTCCCACTGCCATCTTTATGAGCTCCAACTGTAACATTAATCATAAGGATTATCCATCACAGGCAACTCAATCAAAAGAAAAACACAGTTAATAGATTATACTTTTAATTAATAACTTTCGAAGAATGAGACCAGACTACTACCACCATGACACAACAAAGAATATCAGGTATTATAAAAACAAATAGCAGCAGCAAATTATTCTGAGCAATGGGGAGCATGGAATTTACTGAAAACCAAAGTTATGAAATCCTCAAGTCAGGGAAAGTATACTCAAAGTCTGGAGTGGACAAGATTCAGCATTTACACATAATAAAGGCCTAAATGATGATGTTGAAGTTGACAAATTATGTTTTTTTGTGTATGGTTGGGAAAGTGGTGCTGGTTTGAGCTATTACTCAGGTAAAAAATATCTCTCAGTAGTTGGTGTCGCATTTAACCACATCCCCCCACCAAACGTGTGATCCATTTGGTGTAAATTAATTAATAAATCACACAGCCTGGGGGGAGAGGTTTAGGGTATCAATGAATGGATGGGCTGGGGATTTGGGTAAAGGTGTGATAAAGACAAACACTACACAACACAGCACCAATATTCATCAGGGCAATGAGCAGCACAACATCAGAAATCTGTTGTGGAAGGAAATGAATGAATGGGTTTGGCGCAGTTCAGTCTAGTGCATTACAAACTTTCCTTCTGCCCCAGAGACCCAGGTTATTATTAGACATGTTCTATCATCTAGGTTTAAAAATGTATTACAAATTATCGAGGAGTGAAGTGAACTCACCAAGTTCTAAAAAATATGATTGTGAAAGGAAAAATGATAATGTATTGCAAAATTAGGCGGTCACCGGCATTCTTCTCAGAATGTACTTCTCTCTTGGATGTCCGTCTGGACTGTTCTCATAGGTAAGCAGGAGTGTTAAGCTCAACTTTCGCCTTTCAATAATACAGGAGAGGAAAATGCCTGAGTATCGTAAAACAGAAACTAATTGTAGAATTAAGGAGAAGGACAAAAGGAAGGTAACCTTCATGAGTAGTGTACCAAGAAGACTTAGAGGCAGAGCAAACACAAGAGGAGTTTCATGTCTGCCAGCACTGCAGCACACTCACCCGGCAGCATTTCCCAAATCAAAGCACTTCTTTCCATTCCACAGAGCTGAGTACTAGGCATCGGAGTCCTTATCATCATGGTTTCTCTTTGAAGTTGACAGTTTCCTTTTACTAGCTGTTGAGGTTGTCCTGCCCTGAGCCCTTCATCCTCCTCCTGACTCCAAGTAACTTCATACCAGTCCCGACCCAAGCGAGATAGACCTGTAGTGCACTGCTGTTGAAGAACAAGTAGAGAAGCAGAATTGCAGTATTTTGTATAGATTTGTGTTTGTTAACTAAAGTGACTGGGTTGGTCTCTGAAGAACCAGAAAAAAGAAGTATACCCTACAGGTACATTTTTGCTAAGTTTCAAAAGGCCAATCACCGTCAGGAAAAATGATCACCCTTCAGGCCATAAACATTACAAATCATCTAAATCAAGTTTACTAATTAGTTGAACACCCTCTCTCACTGTCTGCCACCACATAAATCATCAATAATAAGCCACAATCACTCAATAATATATCAACACTTATTGATGAGATAGTTAATAGTTGCTTCTTCCAATGCAAGCATGGTCGTAGGCATGAAACTGTATTTCCTCTTTGATGTAATCAACACATTGGAATTCGGCAGTCTTGTAAATCAATGATCTTCTGGGGCAGCCCTGTTCAGTGATGCAAAAAAAGGATATGCACGTGAGGGAGGCAGGCATTGTCTCCAATGTCCTGAGGGGAATGGGGAGGCTTCTTCTCTGCATACTGGTCCAACTCTAATCCAGCCATACATGTGACTAAAAATGATGTGGCCGCATAAATCCTGGCACAAAGTACTATGGCGAACAAAGCAAACACAAGGAGATGATGGACGGAGCACTGAAACTTTTCAGACACTCACCCACAGCAACAGACCTGGGTTGAACACATCATCATTCTTTAGCTCACTTGGCCATCTCAGTTCAGACCCAGCTATATGCAAATCAGTCTTGACCCTTTGCCACATGGGAACAGTCCAGACCGAACTGCCAAGCCAGGTCTTCCCTGGACCAGAAACAAGCATCCTGGGACCGGTTTTTGGGTAACACCCTTCATCAGCCAGGCTAGCTTGAATCCAGTGGCAAAATGAGCAAGGGACCACGTCTGTGCATACCCTGCCAACGAACAAAGCAAACACAAGGAGATGATGGACGGGTATGCCCAGACGTGGGTCCCGTGCTCTCCATGCCACTGGAATTAAGACTGATTTGCATATGGCTGAGTTCAAACTGGAATGGCATGGTGTAAGAAAGTGGCTCTGTATACACTGCACCAACGTAAGGTTCAGTGTGCACAGAGTCCACAGTCCCCAGAGGTCTGGCAGAGGCTAAAGTTAGATATAACCTTACTCTCTAAAGTGGTAGCTTGGTCGAGCAGTAAGGCAGTATCAGAGGTCAGTGTTAAGCATTTGATGTTCACACTCAGTCAGCAAATGGTCTCACACACTCAAGAACTGAACTCTAGGCCAATGTTTTATATATAAAAATATATAGTATTTTTATTTTAGAACCACAAGTATGTATCACAATACTTTCTCAGGATGAGGTGCTTTAGTTAAATACTTTCAATAAGCAATAGACTTTTAAAAGCAATAGTTACAGTTTTTGCAGTAGGCAGCACAAGTTAAACACAATTATAACATTGAGCTCAAGGGGGATTTTAAAGTAAACGCTATATTAATTACTTTGCATCGGTTTTTCTTACTCAGGGCTGGATCCTGAATTCAGCACTGGTGCATCTCCTGTAAACAGTTGAAAGAAATCGTTTTGGTTACACAGGCGATTTTTAAGGAATATTTGTATGTTTCAAAAATCGACACTTTGAAGGAAAGTTTGGTCATTGGAAAATCACAGTTGTAATTGCTTTGTAGGGTCAGTGCTGGGCACAAAGATCCAGCCCTGGGATCTCTCCTGATAACAGGTGAGTAATTTTGTTTTCGTTGATTGGGCAATTTTTAGTGAATATTTTAAAGTTTCAAAACTCGACACAGAAGAATTTCCAAGTGAAACCAATCAATATTACCCTTTGGAGAAAATGTAGGTTATCGGCTTTCAGGTAAGTACTTGACTGGCAGAGTTAAGGTTCTCGGCATAGACTCAGGGGTCTCCCAGGGTCAGGTAGGTACAGTTGCTACACCCTCAGTGGCACAGGGGCAGCCGGGTGCAGAGAGAGTAGGCCCAATGTTATCCTATGGCGGGAAGGGGGCCTTTGGTTGGTGGCTGCTAGCAGGCAGGCCACACGGCTGTGGGAGCTGGGCTCCTGGTCACCTACACAGGGCAAGTGGGGAAGTAGAATAGGATAGATGCTGCACTTCCAGGGGCACTCGGGCGGCTGGGTGCAGGGTGCTTTTGAGCCTTCGGGCACTCAATGTATTTCAATGGAGAAGCTGCAAGATGAGCAAAGGCTGCAAGCTCTGGGACAGGGATTCTTCAGGTGCGACCACCACTTCGAGAGGTAAGTTGGGAAGCTGTAGGTTAGGTAGGCACCCAGGAGCTGGGCACAGGGGGCCTCAGGGCACCGGGTGCAGGGGTGTATTTTGGCATCGGGAAATCTTACCCTCTGCTGGTCGCAGTTGGAGGGGGTCTCTGGTATTGAGGCTGCAGGCGTCGTCAGGAGCGTCGAGGAGGGTCCTTGGGTGCTGGATTCTTGGTCACAGTCACCGGGGGGACGTCCTTGTGGTCTTTGTTCACTCAGGCACAGACCGGGCTCGGCGGGTGCAGAGTGTGCTGGATTCACGGATCCTGGCTGGCACCAGGGGTTGTTGCTTGTTTTGAGCAGAACCACTGCTCGTGGGAGTCCCAGTCTTTTAGATGAGCAAAGCAGTCAGGTCCTCTAGGGTTTTCGAGGTTGCTGACCACTGGAGATGCCAAAATTTAGCAGAAGCAGGTTCGAGGGTCGACAGGCCTATAGGGCTGGGGCCAAGTCAGTTGGAGTCGTCCTCTTGTTAGCAGCTGCACAGCAGGTCCTCTTTCTTCTTGTTCTTCTTCTTGTTTCAGATTCGGGATCCAAGGAAGGAAGGTTCAGGGTGTCTCTAAATACTAAATGTAGGGGTGTTACAGGTAGGGAAAGGTCAGGGACCAAAGGGTCCCTTCCCCGAGGTGGGTACAACCCCTATCCTGCCACTCTCCAGTGGAAGGGAGGCAGGTGCCTAGTCCTGATTGGGTAGGGCTCCCCATCCTCAATATGGTGAGAGCCCGGAGTTGTGCCTCACCTCGCCTCCCCCAACTGAGGGGTGGGGTTGGCAGAGGCTGTCACTCCCCCTTTCCTCACTTGGGTTTTCCCGCCGATTTTCCCACCAGAGTGGGGGTCAGAACCGGTGGGGGCCAGTTGCTGAGTACAGCAAGTGGCCAGGAGAAGCTCACAAAGGTGGGATGCCTTTAAAGCTCCCCTGCCCATCCTGGGAGAGGAGACCTAGCACCTCGCCCAGGATGTGCACTGTTGCGGGCCCATGAGAGCGGATGGCTCTCTACCCAGGGGTCCAGCAACATACCTGCTGGGCGGCAGCCTAGGTAGCCTCTCAGTCAGGACGCTGGTTGTTGGTTAGTTTCAAGGGGCATGTCTAAGATGCCCTCTGTAGTGCATTTTATGTTAAATCCCACAGTGCCATCAGTGTGGATTTAATGTGCTGAGAAGTTTGATATCAAACTTCTCAGTCTTCAGTGTACGCAGCACCACATACTCTTAATGGCAGCACTGCACTTACAGTGCCCAGGAATGGACCTGGGTACTGTAGGGGTACACCACTGGCATAAGGCACCCAGCTAGAGGGGTGACTGAGGTATGCCAGGGCACTGTGTTTGTGGGCATGGCACACAGGGATGTGTGCCATGTGGACTCTCTGTTTTGTTCTGCACCAGGACACTCAGCCTGCAAAGGCAGTGTGTGTGTGTGTCAGGGTACAGGGCCTCTAAGGGTGGCATAATAAGTGCTGCAGCCCTTAGGGGCCTTCTCTGGTCACAGGGCCCTAGGTACCTAGGGTACCATTTACCAGGGGCTGACATGTGGCCAGAGTAAGCCTGGGTAAAGCACTACGCTACGCTCGCGTAGTTTGCGAAGTTCGCGCTACTTCGCACTACGCGAACTGCACGTAGCACAGTGCGAACACGCGTAGCGTAGTGTTGCGTAGTGCCGCGGTCATTTTTTGCTTGCTCGCGGTCCTCAACGTCAAGTTGGCGACCGCAAGCAAGCAAAATGACATCCCGGCGAGACTTTTTCCTTGTTCGCGATCAGCAACTTCAAGTTGGCGATCGCGAGCATGGAAAATAAACCTCCCGGCGAGATTCCCAACGCGAGGAGGTCAGGTTTCTCATTGCGAGTGGTCGCGTATGCTCGCGACCGCTCGCGATGAGAAACTACCAGTTCGCGTTGAGAAAGCTGAAGCTCGAGTTAAAATCTACTCGAGCAGCAGAAAACTACAGCTCGCACTGTGCAAGATGCCATTTTCAATGATTGCACAGTGCCGGTTGCTTGTCCGCACTGTGCAATCATTGAAAACGACATCTGGCACAGTGCGAACAAGGTATCACGCAGTTCGCGAAGTGCTACGCGTAGCTCGCGTAGTGCGAACTTCACTTTGCGTAGCTTCGCGAAGTGCTACTTCGCGAACTACGCCCAGGCCTAGGCCAGAGATGTCAATTGGGTTTAGGCTTCAATGCAGTTTTAGGGAAGGAACACAGGCCCTGGGCACCTGATTGGCATGAGCCCAGGGTACACTCAGTCAAAGTACATCAGCAATTCAGCAAAAAGTGGGGGCACACCATGCAAGAAAGATGGCACTTTCCAACATATGGTGAGCAAAAAAATGAAGGATTTAGGCCCAGATCTCTGTACTGGGGTGAATATATGACATTGTTCTGCATTCTGTCCATCAAGTGTTGTTTTTGCATTTGTCATCCCGAGTGGGATGGGTATGCCCAGACGTGGGTTCCGTGCTCTCCAGGCCACTGGAATTAGGCTATCCTGGCTGAAGAGGGGTGAAACCCCAAAACCGGTCCTAGGATGCTTGTATCCAGTCCAGGGAGGACCTGGCTTAGCAGTTCGGGCTGGACTGTTCCCATGAGGCACAGGGTCAAGACTGATTTGCATATGGCTGGGTTCAAACTGGAATTGCATGGTGAGCAAAAAAATGATGGATTTATGCCCAGATCTCTGTACTGGGGTGAATGTATGACATTGTTCTGCATTCTGTCCATCAGCTGTTGGTTTTGCATTTGTCACCCCGAGTGGGACGGGTATGCCCAGACATGGGTTCCGTGCTCTCCATGCCACTGGAATTAAGCTATCCTGGCTGAAGAGGGGTGAAACCCCAAAACTGGTACTAGGATGCTTGTTTCTAGTCCAGGGAGGATCTGGCTTAGCAGTTCGGGCTGGACTGTTCCCATGAGGCACAGGGTCAAGACTGATTTGCATATGGCTGGGTTCAAACTGGAATGGCATGGTGAGCAAACAAACAATGGATTTAGGACCAGATCTCTGTACTGGGGTGAATGTATGACATTGTTCTGCAGTCTGTCCTTTAACTGTTGTTTTTACAAAGTACTATGGTGGAATACTCAGTCAATGAAGTAGAGTCTGTCCTCATACTCAGGTGGTTCAACCAGAATTTGTTCAGCTAACACACTGAGTCTGACTAATCATCTTCCTCCTTCTGTGCTGTTTTAGGAGTGGTGCAATTGTGTGGTATGAAATATTGGTTCATTTTGATCAAGGCCAATCACTCCATGTTTTGAGGCAAGAAACTCGTCCTTCTCATTGTAAAAACTGTGTCAGCTGCATTGTGTAAGCTTTACTGAGCACATGCTCAGCAGATATACTGGCTACCAGACAAGCCAGATACTATGCCTACTGAGCACTGGCCATTGGTGCATCTTCACATACCAATACACCAATGGGCTTTGATCCACATAGACCTCTTTTGGGTCATCCAGAAACTCCTGGATCATCCTCTTAGTGGTGATTAGTGCTGTTACTTGCTCAACCTCGTTTACCTCTGCCTCTGCACTGGACGTAAAACTTGCCACTTGTTGCTGGTTTTGGCTTCTGTGAGACAAGTCTGTCATCTCTGAAAGTTGAAGACGGCAACCCAGAGCTTTTGCCTAGCAATGCGTATTTAGTAATTTTCAGCCATTCTTCTTCCAAGTCTCTGGCTTGCTCAACAAACCACCTCTTGTTTTTTGACACATTCCCTTCAGAAAAAGGAATGAAAGTTTCCAGAATATGTTTTTGAAGCATGGATAAAGTAGTGTGGCGCAGAAGTACTCTTTGGATGAGGTGATGTCATTTTGCAGTCTTGTATTAACAGCCAAGCAAAGGACTAAGCCCTCACCCAAAGTATGCACCTATGTGTTTTCATTCACACCTGCAAGTGCGAACCTTTCAGACACCTTCTTTAATTGGTCCTGTAGCAGATGCAACAGCGGGATATCTTGGCCCATAATACTGTCCTCCTTGCTAACTTCCTGTGTGAAAACCTCAAAAGGGAGTAGCATCTTTGACAGGCATTTGACTAGGACCCATTTTTCCACATCCATGGTCCTACTTTTCTAACCCTGGGGGGTGAACTCCGCTCCACTCGCGGAGTTTACGGAGTTTCACACACTCCGCCTTACGCAGAGCTCGTGGAGTTCTGAAAAACTCTGTTTCGCACAGCGGAGCAGAGTTTTTTTCCGTGCTCGCAATCACCAACATCAAGTTGGTGAGTGCGAGCGAGGAAAATCCAACGCAGGTGAGATTTTTCCTCATTCGCGATCGCCGACATCGAGTTGGTGAGCGCGAGATTGGAAAATAAACCTCCCGGCAAGATTTCTTAATGCGGGGAGGGTCAGGTTTCTCATTGCGACTGGTCGCGTATGCTTGCAACCTCTCGCGTTGAGAAACTGCTAGTTCGCATTGAGAAAGCTTGCGCTTGAGTAAAAATCTATTCGAGCGGAAGAAATGGTAGGCTTGTGCTGCGCATGGTGCTGTTCGCAATGATTGCACAGTGCGGACAATCATCCAGCACTGTGCAATCACTGCAAACAGCATTTTTCTACCGTACTCTGCCACTCGCAGAGCTCCACGTAGTGCGGCAGAGATTTTTTGCACTTCGTGTAGCTTCGCATAGTGCAACTCCGTGAACTCCACCCAGGGTTATACTTTTCCCAATAGAGTCCCCTCCTCTTTGAATGACATAGTCATTGATCTGTCTGTATTGCTCAAACAGACATTGAAACATATACTAGGCCAAGTTCCAATGTGGTAGCACCTCCTGTATGAGGGTTTTAACTGGTACTTTATGAATAATGCGCAACTTCTTCCAGGCTTTAAAAGAATGGCTAAAATTTGTGCAGATTCTTCTGCAGGTGGTCAGTATGTTACTGACTATGGGCGAGATTTAGATTTTGGTGCAATTGGTACAACCATTGCTTTTTCAACAGACAATCCATCTGCTGTCTAGGCGGTCCACCCACTCAATTTAGATGCTGGTGGGTCGTTAGACAAAAAACTGCCCGAGTCCAGCCTTCTCCACCAGCACTTTACATCTGCGTCAATGGCGCTATAGGAAACAGAGGCTGCAGCAGGAACTCAGCAAGTTTTACAGCCAGGCTAATCAGGATGTGCCTTCCTGCGAAGGCAATTGTGGCTGGGTAACCTCCACACCCGGCTGGCAGATTGGAAGGCATATAAGGTAAAAACTTATCTTTTTCCCTTCTACTCTTTCGTTTCCTTTGTGAACCCAATCGTGCAAGTCATGCCTTTGCTCCTGCAAATTGATCACCGAATCGAATGTGAGCAATCCGCATTACTTTTGTACATTGAATTGTCACTTAACATTTGCTCTGGGCCCATGCGTTGACTGAAAAATCCTATTCATTTTTTTTAAATTTACTTGTGAAATGCATATGTTTTTCATCTAGTTGTGTCAGAAATGAGATGGAACAGACCTGTATCATCACCTAATTTTAAATAAAAACAAAAGTATTTTTATAAATTTCCAAAATTAATGTTTGCACAACATTTTCAAAGCCCATCACAATTGGACGCACTGACAATGTTTAAACTTTACAATGGGACATGTCAGAGAAATATTGCATTTCCAGTTATGTATGTGAGTCAGAATATGCACCTCACTATTACATGAGTTCCATTCCATTAACTCACTGGATTATACAGAATTAATCAATGTGGGACAAACTTTGTGGAAGTTAAACTCAAAAAATCAATCTTGTAATATATCTCTCATGTACAATATTTTGGCAATGTAACATATAACATATATGTTTGGAAAATAAATGTTTTCCTGGCTTTTTTTCCTTGCTTTTGTTGCCTTGACTTGTCTCCTGCATATAGTCCAGGGGTAAACTCCTCCGGAAGGGGCATCTAATGGCCACATAAAGGCACCTCAAGGCTTTTTCTTTGGAGTTGTGGGAATAGGTGTGGCAGAGGTCAACACAAGGTAGTTTAAGAACTGGGAAGGAGGAGTGAGGATAGGAGAGGTGGGAGTGGGTTGGCTGGTTGAGATAGAAGGAGCTGGAGTGAGTGATGTGGTTGTGTCTGTATGTTTGGCAGTTGCATGTTGGTCGGGTATTTGTTGTGAATATTTGGTTGTGTGCTTTTGTGCTGGTATGTAATATTCAGGTGAGTGTGGTTATTTGGTTCTGCTTGGTGTTGTCATGTGTGTAGGTGTGCCTTTGTGTCAGTGTGTTGGTTTAGATGATTGTTTTATTGTGGTGGTTGCTGTGGTTGTGGCGTATGTGGGTATATTGTCAATAGTTGTCAATAGTGTGTGTATGATGTGTGTTTCATTGTGTTACTGTGAGTTTTTTCTGCAGGAAAATGTTGTTTTGTGGTGGTACGGCAAAAAATCATGTGATATGCAGGTGGACACATGTAGCCACAGTTCATCAGGTAGGTGCTGCTAGAATCCATTTTAACAGCGCCAGCACAGCTGTGAAATCCTAACATGCTCGGCGGTAATCTGCCAGCCTGGAGGTGACTGATTAATGTTAGCCATCATAGGAGTCCACAGCGCAGTCAGTAGTGTACCTCTTATGCAACGGAAAACACTCTGTCACTGCGGACGGAGGTTCAGCCCCAATACATCTAAATATGATGGCGGTAATCCACCAGCTTGACTCAGTACTTGAAACCACTACCATGGAGGGATGACAGAAGTCACATCAAGATCTAAATCAGGCCCTGTCTTCATTTTGAAAAAATCCTGCACAACCAGGTTGATGTAATGCGCTAGGTACAGGACCCTGAAATAGCCGCTATCTGACATGGCCTTGACTAGATTACTGCCATTGCCTGTGGCAACAAATCCAGTCCTGAGACTTCTTGCATGACATTGAATGCCCTTAAAAGATCCAGTGTGCAGTGAAATACATATAATCGGTTGCTTGACAACTGGTCTACAGATCTGTCATCAGGTGGACAGTGTGAACATCACTTTGCTGCAAAGGTTGTGCAACCAATTGCAGCACATCATGATGGAGTGATGAAACAGCAACTGTGCCAAAAATAAGGTCCCACTTGGAACCCTCCATTTGAGGCAGATGGCTGCCACAAATTCTTAAAATCCCACTCTTTCCACAAAAAAAGAGAGGAGATGCTGCACTAACATTTCTGCAGTTTTCCACTGCACATATGTGTGGTTGGGTGGTTGTGGTCGTAGGGACCCTCCTGTCCAAACTATCCCATGATAATGGCCTGGATTTTCTTCTTTTCTGGGGCCACTGATGCAAACAACTTTAGAGAAGTAGGAGGTTGTAGACTCAATGTCCGTCTTGGGGTAGTCTGTGTACGCTATGGTGCCTCCATCTGACTCTGAGTCTTGTGCCATTTTTGAGGTTACTGAGGCGGGTGAGTCTGTTGCACTTCTGGGGACAGGGCTGATTTGTGTAAAATTGTCACCCTCATCCTCCTCATGACATCCCACAAATATTTTAAGGTGCTCCTCCCACTGGATTTTGTGATGTTTGTTCATATGGGTAGTTTGGTCTCCAGTACTATTGTATGTAGCAGGCTTACCTTGACAAACACTCACATGGCAAATGGAGCATGTTACAATGTACTCCTGCTTGCTAAGTGAACAAAAAGTCACAAACTGGGGTAGAGTACATTCTTAGTGTGCCAGTGCCAATCCCTGAAGAAGAACTGGAGGTAGGTGGGGGTGTCATCAATTGCCTCTCTGCTGTGCATGCTTCTACTAATGTAGGCATTGGTGCAGGTCTCAGCAGGTGCTATAGAAATATGGGAGCTAGCAATGGTACCTGTGCCACATCCCTTGGAGCAGAATGAATAGGAGGGGTAATGTCGAACTCCTTTGTGCCAGCTTCCATAACAATGACTGTCTTGTCATCAACCTCCTCCACATCCCCTTCCATAATTCTAGGGCTTTTAGGAACTTTCCTTTTCCCGTGCCTCTCCTGGTGTCTCTCAGGGTCTGCCATGTCCATGTTCAGATCATCATCATCAGAAGTGGTGCTTGGAGGAGATGGTGGTGTACCCTTCCTTTTTCTTGCTAACAACTGGGAGCCAATGATTCTAGAAGAGGAGGTTCTTGCTTGGCAGGAAGCTCATTCTCCTGTTCTGCTCCAACTTCAGGAAGATCTACTATTGCTGGCTGTGGCTGTTTCCTGAAATGATTGGGTACTACTTTGCGAAAGGGATAAATCCAATTTAACGCCACTGTTCATTGGCATTTTCCTCAGAGGACGGTGCAGCAGGCACACATCTCCTAAAAAACGTTGTGGTTGCCACACCAGTGGTTGAATGCTGCTTCTTCTCACTGGCCACTTTCTTGGCATAACCTTTCTTTGTAGCCATCTTAAAGCTGCCAGTTGGTAGTGGCACTGACTGCACAGGTAGAAGAGGATGGAGGACTGACGTCACGTGTTGTGTGGTCACATGTTTCGGGCAGGCCTTCTGTTTGGCAGTACTGTGGGTGATGTTTCTTCTCTTGTGCACCTAAAAGCCTACATGCAAGAAAAATATTTAGTGAAGCATGGCATTGTTGCAGTTTGAATTGGTATACATAAAGACAATATCATTTAGTGAGGTTGGTTACTAATAATATATTCAACCATGTTAAAGTCAAACCACACAACCATAACATATCATTTCATTTTCAATCAGGTTAAAACAGAACAGACAGATATAGCTCTTTGCTTTATGTGCATCTATTGTAAAGGAGACACTCGTGGCAGTCAGGGAGGTACATGGGTAAATGAAATAATCCTTAAACAATGAAGGCTAGTGTGCGAATAGCAAGCAATGAGGTCCAGGGAAAAGGAATAATCATTAAAAAATGAATGATGCTAGTGTCTGTGTAGTACACCTACCCTCCAGCAGGTAGAGGGTCCCGGGGGAAATAGAATAATACCTAAAAATATGAATGCTGTTGTGTGGCTATAAGCCTATGGCAGCCAACGGGTGGCTGGATCATGAATGGAAGCAAAATGCAACAACAACAAAATCAGTGAAAAAATTACAATAATTGAAATTAAATACAAAAAAGCATAAAAAAACAAAAATAAAAAATAAGTAAAAATTAAAATACAACGGATGAAAAATGAATTAGTAATGTTTGTACTAAGGGAGTAGGAGAAACCTTTTGGGAGTCAACAAGGTGCAGGTGCAATTTTTTAAAAAACAACATATAATATAAAGCACTGTTCACCATAATCAAATTCGTAATATACATATACTGCAATGATCCTCAAGCATACTATTAAACTTATACCACAAGCATGCCTATGTTAAAAAGACACTGGCTACCTGTAAAAAATGGCTGCTGGCCACATGGTCAAACTGCAGCAGTGAGCACGGATGCAAGGAGAACAAAGAACACATGAAGCTTATTGCGAAAGCACAACTGGCTGAGTATACAAAATGGCCTCTGGCCATATGTTCAAACCAACAACAGCAAGTAAAGAGGCATGGAGATCAAAAAACACATTAAAGCCTATGGAAAAAGCACACTGGCTGGCTGCACAAAATGGCCACCGGCAACATGGTCAAAAAACAACAGCAAGCAAAGGAGGCATGGAGAGCAAAGAACACATGCAGGCTTATCAAAAGCGCACTGGCTGATTACACAAATTGGCCATCAGCCACACTGTCAAACAACAACAGTGAGCAAGGAGGCATTGAGAACAAAGAATATATATGTAAGCCTATGATAAAAGCACACTGGCTGGCTGCACATTGTCAAAGAAAAGCGACCAATGAGGCATGAAGAACAAAGAACACCTGCAAACCTATGGAAAAAGCACACTGGATGGCTGTACAAAATGGCTGCCGGCCACATGGTCAAACAACAGCAGTGAACAAAGGGGCATGGAGAACAAAGAATATATGGAAGCCTATGACAAAAGCACATTGACTGATTGCACAAAATGGCCTCAGGCCACATCGTCAAACAACATTAGTGACCAATGAGTGTCACGTCGCCCATTGGGACATTGTAGTCTTCACTAAGTTAGCATGAGCACATTGCAGCCTGCCTGCTGCTTTGCGCATGTTGCTACATGTCTTTATTTTTATTTTTTGCAATATTTTATTCGGTTGCTTTCACATGAGAACTCATCGCTGTGTTTGCTCTCTGCATGTTCCTGTGATTTTGACTGAACATTATGTGCAAGGTCGAACACCATTGCCCCTTGTTATTTTGTTCCAGCCAGACTGTAGCTTTTAGACAAAACATACTGATGCAGCTGTTGTTTGGACAACGTACTTTGTTTTTTGTCATGGGATGCACGAATAGGTAGCACATGCATGGAGAGGGACTTTCCAGGGATAAGAGCGAGACAGCACCTATGATGTAGATCTACCATCGATACGCTAAGGTATAGGGTCTGCTGACAAAGCCCAGAGATCTTCTAACATATAATAATATTGCTCCGTGGCAAGGGGAGGGAGGTTAGGCTCTATTGTCTTTCCATGATGACATCTCCGTTCATGATTTATGGACTAGCTGCTTTGCTGACTATATTTGCACTATGCATTTTGCTGCTTGTTGTGGCACGTATACTGCATGTTATGGCACGTTAGTTAAAATAAATATTTTAACTATTTAATGTCTCTGTCAGATTTTATTGTGGACAAGTACAAGAGTGTGAGTGAAAGGTCGGGTCTTGTTACCATGATTCCTGAGAGATCTGACAGCGTTGTGTTCTGGGATGTGTAATCATTTATTTCTCTGTGAGTGAGTAGGAAAACAAGTGAGACACTATAGCAAGTTGGTCCTGGGCACCTAGGTACTAAGGTGGTAGAAAGACCCAGTCCCTCTACACCAACGTCCTATAATCCTGGGCATAGTTCTGTCTTTGTGAAGAATCCCTGCAAAATGAGGCATGGAGAGCAATGAACACATGCAAGCCTGTGGAAAAAGCACACTGGCTGGCTGCACAAAATGGCTGCCTGCTATCTTGTCAAACAACAATAGTCTACAGCAAAAGCACTCTGGCTAGCTACACAAAATGGACAGCAGCCACATGGTCAACAATTAACAACAAGTAAAAAGGCATGGAGAACATAAAACCCATGGAAGCATATGGCAAAATCACAAGCTCATAAGGGGGCTCCACCCCAATAATCCAGAGACTTTTAATATACCAATAACTATAGAAATCAGGGAGGTTGACAGCAGCCAGACCTATAGAATGTCACTATTTCCACCGAATGGGCCACATGGCCAACAGATGCAGGCTAAGGGCATATCAGAAGCGGAAGTTGGTGATCTGGGGTCTGTCCCAGCAGAATTTCCATCCACAAAACGAGAAAACCTGAATGCACCTTTAGCTGCAGGGAAGTCAGTCTACTTCCTCACCACCACAACAAGGGTCAGTTAGTTGGACTAACATATGGCATCAAAAGCCACAGACAGGGACACGGTCCAACAAGGACCATTACCACAACCGCAGGAGGGAGGGGTAACTGCTTGGGGAAGCAATGCCTTCGCACTGATGTAGAACCCAAATGTGAAGTAGTGTAACACCCCCAATGCAAGCATCCTTTTCGCATACACCTTAACATTTGTTGTACTAAAACTCAAAAGAAAGGCAAATGGGACAACATTAGAGATTCAAGCCTTTACTTGCATTCAGGAAACTCAGGGCTGCGGTATATGTGCTGTCGATCGGGTATTCTCACAAGAGTTTGCCATTCAGGGTGCCTACTCAAGCCTAGGCCCCACTCTGCTGTGCATCACCCAGGGCAGGGTTAGTCAGACACACTCCAAGGGGAGGGCAGTCTGATGAGGGGGGCATGACGGCTCCCTGACTACTGTTTAAATGTGGGAACCAAAATCCCCACATCCATAAGTCAAATGGGATGGCCGAGTACAAAGGTCCCCATTCTCAGAAACACGGCCGGGACTGGAATGCCTTTGCTGTGTAGTCCCTAGTAACCCCGGGCGTAGCACTACGCTTCGCCCACGTAGTGTACGTAGCGCTGCCTGCTTCGCACTTTCCGAAGTAGGCGAAGCAGGGCAGCGCTACGCACACGCCGAGGGCGAAGCGTAGCTGCTTGCCACCCGCCACCCACCTCCCGCCTGCCCTCCTTTTAATAATATAAGCATTGAAAAATAAATTAAAGTAAGTCGACTTACCCATAAGCGCGGCGTCTCCGGGGCTCCCTCTTTCTGTTTCTGATTTCTTCTGGCAAATGCGCATGCGCGGACACCCGCGCATGCGCATTTCTCGCGAGAAATGCGCATGCGCGAGCGTCCGCGCATGCGCATTTGCCAGAAGAAATCAGAAACAGAAAGAGGGAGCCCCGGAGACGCCGCGCTTATGGGTAAGTCGACTTACTTTAATTTATTTTTCATTGCTTATATTATTTAAAAGAAGGGCGGGCGGGAGGTGGGTGGCACGTAGTGGGGCTACGCGAAGCGCGTAGTGTGCGTAGATTTGGGCACACTACGTGCTGCTTCACGTAGCCCCACTACGCCCACTACGCCCACCCTTAGTCCCTAGAACAATACTGCCCCCAAATGTTAGCGGCCTCCTGCCAAATAGATGCCCCCTTTTATTTAGAACACAGAGCTGTCCTCCAGTGTTAGGAGTCAGGCTTCCTGTACGCTTGGTATAGTGAATACCCCATAGCCTCCACAGCACATGCTTGAGGTCCGACAGATGGCGATGCACAACATAGCACCCAGTCAGTACAGGGGGTTCACTAGAGCCTCCAGCCGTCCCAGTTCATTCCCATAGTTCGGGCAAACTTTGACAAGCTTTTAGCCTATTCCAGGATCTCCATGTTGAGATATTTTGCCTTCTCCTTTCCCTAAAAGCTTTCTAAGTAACTGCCAAATAAGAAATGGTCCAAGGGAGAGGAGGGTGCCAGGTAAAAAGGGAGTCTGACAGTTCCATCATAGCTCTACGCAGAATAGAACACAGATGTATGCTCACCCCAACATCACGCCAAGCAATCAGCTAACACTCAACGCCTCACACACACCATATGAAGGGAGAAGTGATCACAATTTTATAACACTGCAAAGCAGAGGCACGAGGCTGCAGAACAACTCTCTAACCCCTTCTGGTTCCCGAAAATTAAGATAACAGTTCATGCATGGATCTAAGAAAGTGACAAATTAAAAAAGCACAAAGCTAACCTAATGGAAGCCTCTAGAAAAGGGATTGATCAAGAAACCTGGCACCACTTGGGAGGTTCACATTGCATGCCACATGCAGGACCTGAGGGTACACACGTGATCTCGGGGCATGTTGCGATCGCTGGTCATTATTCAGTCTAGCACACCTTCTTTATCCATCCCTATGCATGAGCAGGTCAAAAACACCAACCACACCGATGGACCCCCATGCACATACTAGGTAACTATAGGGCTGGCGACGTCGACAGAGCACCTGTTGAAAATTTTAAATCACCCACATGTTCACAATAATCACCCTATGAAAACACACTTACAAATGTATACTTAGTCAGGCATAGAGAGGAGGGAGGCCCAGCAACCGATACAATTAAGTACGTTCATAAACAATAACCTATTTTTTTTCCAAACTAGGTATCTCAAATGGGGCCACCTTCCCGTGCCTTCCAAAAATCATTGAAAATGTAAGAATTTCGAAGGAATAATTGGTGACATGAAAGGATGTAATGTTTTTTTTTTTATTACAACCAAGCCTAGCTTTTGTCCAACAGGTCTGCAGTTGAGGCGCTAAGTGCACCACCTCTGCAGTGGACCATCGCTTTCTCAACGGCTGTACCAGTACCCGCAACAGGATCAAGAGCCACCAACTGCTCCAAGAACTTTCAGCACCAATACCCCCGAACTATAAACTGATCCAAAGACTTTTTCCGAATTGTTCACAACCACGAAACTCCCATCAATAGAAGACCAAGGACACCTCCGCTGGAATCAACTCAAGACCGACAATGTTTTGGAAGTTGTGTGTTTGTATACATTTATACACCCTCTGTGTACTAGGGGTGTTACTACATCCTTGCATTTACAAAGAGTGGCCTAGTCTAATGGACTCTATTCAGAAAATGTCCTCACGGTTGTGCAGGGACCTCTCCCATGTCACCTATAATTACACCGCAGCCAACACTAGCATTCCACATGCATTACACAGCACCCTTTTACACTACATGGTAATGTTACATCTGTTCTCTGATACCACATGCAGTAGGCGCGGATAGGCTTTACTTATCCCAAGAGGTAACCCCTGAAAAAGAAAATGCCTTCTCCATCTCTACTTATGTCGAATTAGGGCCATAATACAGCCTCAGAGATTGGAGCCCGATAGGGTAGTAGTAAATCTGACCCACTGAAACACCATGCCCGACAGCACTGTATCTTCTTACTGAGCCTAGCAATATCCAAACTGAGCCAGACAGGATGCACAAAAAGGGAGCTATATGGGAAAATACTGTTTGGCCGGACATTTTCCAGAGAAGAGATTCTTTGAGGGAGCTTAACCACAACCCAGTGCACAAACATGTCTACTTCCATTTCCATCTGTGGTCCCAGGGCGGCCCTTAGAATATCTAGGGTTGTCTTTGTTAACAACAAGTGGACTCCGGCCATAGAGCTTCATTGCAGCGCCATCCACCTCAATGATCTCAAGGGAAATGTGTCTGATAGGGGAGGGATGAAAAACAGCCTAGATACCCGGTGTCAGGACACTGAGATAGATCAGTACACCTTCATAGAAGGGGAGGGACAACCCATAATTGAACGGAAACTAACACTGTTATGCTTATGTTTCAGAGGCAAAGGAACAATTCCACAGGGTACGATCAAAAACTGTGGCACAATCCTGCACATTCCGGACATGCAATGAGGCACTTCAATGCTGATTGCAATGCAGCGTGTTTGCAAACACTCAGCTCCTCCCTGTATGGCATGGCCTCTGCTTCCTTGTCACCATCCACACCTCAATCCTGGTCATCCCTCGAGAAGATCTGTCAGAACTGTGCCAACACCTGCTAAGGAAGAAGACAACTCTGTTGCATCAGGCTCTATAGAAAAGAGCATGCTGATTTTTTGGGCTGGGCACAGTACAAGGACATTCCAGAGGAATTCAGACTGTTCACTGGTGCCCTAGTATCAGTGGCAGGGTCCATATCCGTCTTCACCATGCACACAAAAGTGAATGACTGCTGGTTGCAAATAACTTGGTGGGAAATGCTCAAAATGATGAACAAAACTGTGCTCGGCCTTAATGCAATCCATCAAGCAAGAACTGAGAGCCATTGGACTTGATGACCACAATGGAGGGTGGAGTATGTATGAAGATCGGTGCATCTTGTGTACATTCATACATGATACAAACAAACAATGGTCCAATCATGGGAGGCGAACACCACAAAGAGGGGTAATTGTAGAAATGAACATTTTCACAATGTGCAAAAAAACACTTGTTGGAAAAGGCAGCAAAAAACTATTGAATTCGGAAAAAAAGACATATACACATATAGTAGTAAATGTTCAAAAAATCACTTCTGTGGCCAATGGGTTTTTTGGTTACTTCTTGGTGATGAGTGTCCACCTTGTAGGTTAGAGCCATTCAAAATTGTTCCATATGTGGTCTTTATGCGATAATTCAATTATCTTATCCAGCATCTGTGTCTCATTTCGCATTGGCCACAGAAATGATTTGTGTTGGGCAGACTTGGATGATTTTGTTATCCAGTTGGATTGTTAACACCTGTTGATATGGAGCCTAGTGGCCTGTTTCAACTCATATTTTTCTGCATTTGTTGTCAAACTTGGTTGAAGCCTACATCCAGGTCGCAATATTCTCATCACCCACTTCTCTAGTCCTGATGAAGGCCCGTGTTTGAGGCATTCAGTGGTCCCCTCGATTGTGTCAGGTCGAAACGTAGCCACCTCTTAGAACTAAGGCTGGATGACAATTCACTATCTGCATGTGACAAAGTAACCCATCTGCCACAATCTAAATTAGGCCCTTAGTCTGGAATAGTCCAGACTAACGCTGCTTAAGAAGTATTGTAAGTCCAAGGGAACAGGGTGACTATCGAAGGGAAACTTCACCCTTGGGTAACCAAACAGCTAATCTCAGTAAGGAAGTCACTTAACAGAGTATACCATGAATACAATGCATCTGGAGAAATTAAGAACTATATACCAGAATTATAAGTGTGCTGTGTAGAGAGCCAAAAAGATGGCCCAGGTCCAGCATCCATGCAAGTAAAAAAAAAACAAAGCCGTTTGGGAAATCATAAATGATATCAATAAATCATTATCCAGCAACTTTAATGTCACTGAGGAGTTATGGGATCAGTACCTGAGAAACCACAACCCGATCAGTGAATTATTACAAGATAACAATAAGGTACTCGATTTACATTCATACAGCACTACAGGAAAAGCACAGGACTCACATTTTCAGCTCACAATGAGTTTAAAGAATAAGCATGTAATCAAACAAACATGTTGCCAGCATTGGCTAATGTTGACACCGGGCCCACAAAGCCAACTGAACAAAATTTAAGAACCCTTGAAGATATCATTAGGGGGAGCAAGGACGACGAGGCTCCGGACCCCAATGGTTTGCCCACGGCACTCTTTAAATCCAGCATAGAATACTGGGGTAAAAACGCTTCATCTTTTATATAACTCAGTGCTGGTGAACCAGTTGACACCTGAGTCATGGCATGGACCAATAATGCATCCAATTTATTAGGGTGGAGGGATGAGCAATCTTGATCTTGATCTTATATCTTGAAGCCATATGGTTTGCAAGTCTAGTTTTTCATGACCTAGCAGCGTGGGCCAACTTCCTAGACCTTATTCTGTGGAATCAATTCCGGTTTCCACACATGGCAGGACACTTTTTCAAATGTAACTGCCCTCAATATTTATATGATATCCACCCTTACCACCAAAGCCACGTTTTTCAATTGTTTTGTGGACTTAAAGCCGCGTTTCATAGGTCCCATGTGACTTATCATGACAGTGATTAGAGCAAGCAGGAACCCAAACCAATATTCTAAAAGCATGTCAACTTTTGTAAATTGAACCTGGTTCACGGTGAAATTGGGAGATGGTACCAAACCTTCACAGAAGATACAGACAACAAAGGACTTGAAGCAGGGTGTGTTCTTACCCCAGTGTTGTTCGACATATACATTTCAGACCTACCAGATGCTCTAAACACCTTAAAAGGTTACCCCCCCAAAACTTGGTGGTTCACCCTCGACGCACATCTTGCTCGCGAATGACTTGCTACTAACGAGTGTAACCCCAGTAGGCTTACAGCACCTTTTAAACATCATTTTCTCTTACACACAGCAGAAGAAATTAGAAGTGAACGTCTCAGCAGTTGTGCGAGCGTGCCGATCAAGATGGCCGCCTCCCGCTGAGCTGCAGTGTAGTGTGCCTGTTATCGACGATTCGCTGAATAATAAGGCTTGCTTTACCAATTTGAAAAAAATGAGGAGGTTTCTTTTGGTAAGCACTCTCTGGCTATTACCTTATTGTGCCTTTTCCTGATGATTAGGAGGAACAACATGAGGTGAGCTGCCCTACGGTGTCGTGTATGCTGGTGCTGCTGAATCTTCCTGTCAGGAGGGTGGGGTGACTTTCAGGAAAGGGCACAGCTGTGGCATGGCCACTCCCACAGCTGGTTGTAGCTGCTGCACAGTCCTTATTTAGGATATTAATGAGCCTTCATTATCTACTTTACTAGAGGAATTGCAAGCTGTGCGTTCCACCACAGATAACAGCTGAAATTAAAAATCTGCGAAAAGATATGGCTGGTCTTTCCATGAAAATTTCTGACAATGCTATTACAATTCAGGTTAATACTTCTAAAATGTACCATCTTCTACCTATTGCAGCTAAAATAGTACCAATTAATAAATTATTACTGGACTTAGAAAACCGCAATTGGCAATATAATCTGCAAATTGTTTATTTACCAGAGGATGTAGTAGGCAATGACTGCAGGTTATATTTAGAAAACGTATTACCTGGTCTTTTACGCATAACTTTTCCTGAAAAATGTTAGATTGATAAGGCACATAGAATTCCCTCTCATCGTAATTCAAGACAAGAGAAGCCTTGTCAAATGATTTGCAAAGTTTTGCATCATCACCATTTAGTTTTGATACAAAAGGATGCCAGAGACATTCCTTCTTTTATGGTCAGTGGGAATAACATTTTTATTCATCAAGATTTTTCTAAGGAAACTGTCAACATTCACAAGGAATTCACTGATCTTCAACCCAGACTGAGAAATGCTGGTTATAAATATGGTTTATTTGATCTGTCTACTATGCAAATATGGAAAGATGGGTCTTCTAAGTCTTTTCAGCAACCAGATGATCTTCGTCGCTTTTTGGATCAACAGTCGCAGTCCTCCATGGAAACAAATGAGATGGATACCTGACCTCAATGACATTTGAATTTCTCTTTTGCTAGCCTTTTGATTAGAGTATTTTATAAGGGCATGTTAAGTATGTGTATTCTTGGCATGCACGTGTGCATTTCAAGAGGACTATTTATGTTACCATGTTGTCTAATGTTAATTTTTTGTGTCAGTCTGAGTCCTTCATTTCTTCTCTTTATTGGATTTAGAGCTACATTTCTTTTTTCATTCTATCTATCTTTGTTATTTTTTTCATAATGTCTTGCGTGAACGGTATTACAATTGTTTCATATAATGTTAAAGGTTTACAGCACCCTGTTAAATGCACTTAGGTTTTAGATTATTTAGCTAGGTATAAAGCAGATATATGTTTACTTCAAGAGACTCATGTAGATGATACAGTTTTATCTTACGTGAATAAAAAAAGGGTGGGTTCTAATATTTCGTATCCGGCTCTTAATAGGAAAAATGGAGTTGCGATTCTTTTAGTAAAAAAATAACATGTTCAGATTTTGCATAAACGTTCTGATTCTGATGGTCATTTCATTATAGTCAATAATAAAATTGACAATAAGATTTTACACCTAATTAATGTATATGGGCCGACAAATGATGATCCTGATTTTTGTTCCAGATTTACCTCAGAAGTTCTAAAATTGGGTAATTATCCTCTGATAATTGGAGGGGATTTTAATCATATTTCTGAACCTTTACTGGAGAGAATCTCCCAAACCAAACTCAGTCCAACAAAAGATTTTTTCACTCTCAAATCCTTCTTTAAAACTACTAATATGGTAGATGTTTACTTTATTTTCTAATCTACATAATTCTTATTCTTGACTTGATTATTTTTTAATTTCTCATAGTCTAATATCCTCAATTTCTAATCCCACTGTTCAGAATGTAAATATTTCTCACCATGTTCTGATATCATACATTTTATCTTGCAACTTCCGTCAACATGGTCATGGTCGTTGGTGCATGAATACCAATATTGTTCTTAATGACAAAAATAAGCCAAAATCTTCAATTGATGAGTATTTTTCATTCAACCCTGAAGGTTTGACATCCATCAATAATCAATGGGATGCATTTAATGCATATATCAGAGCATAAACTACATCCATTATGGCACATGAAAATAAATTATTTAATACTAAAATTAAAGATTTAGATAAACAAATAGCCAAATATGAACGTCTATACATTACCTCTAATAACATCAAATATAAGGTACAATTGCAGAAATGTTGTTATGAATTGAACTCTGTTTTAAGCAAAAGAGCAGGCATTCAAATCTCTAAAAACAAAGGTCAATTTTGCTTTAGTGCCAATAGATCTGAAATACCTCTTGCTAACTATCAACATATTAAAAAATGCAAATGGTTCATTTGCTTCATCTCACAGTTACATAATTAATGAATTTATGCAATATTATTCAGATTTAGATAACAAACCAATATCTAATGATATAGTGCATAGTCATAATTTTTTAAAAGTCTGTGGTTTACCTACAATTTCTCAAGTAGATGGAACTAAATTGGATCTTCCTATTACTTTAGATGAAATATTTTCAGCAATTACATTTCTGAAGTTAAACAAATCTCCAGGTCCAGGTTGTATTCCTGCAGACTTTTATAAAGAGTTTTCACCTCAGCTTTCATCGCATCTGCTTTCTTTGTTTTCCTATCCTAGTAATACCGGGTCTACTTCGGGGTTGTTCTCAGATGCGCTAATTATAGTCCTCTCGAAACTGGATAGAGATTCTTCTCTGGTTACAAATGATTGCCCTTTTTCTTTAATAAATCAAGATTGTAAACTCTATGCTAAAAAGATTGTGACTTGATTAGCTATTGTTCTTCCTCATATTATACATGTGTACTAGTATGGCTTTATGAAAAATAAAGCAAAAACCAAAGGAAATGATGGACGGAGTGTTGAACATTGCAAGCACTCACCCCCAGTCAACTGATCTGGGTTTAATCCATCACCATTCTTTAGCCCACTCTGCCACCCCAGTTCAGACATGGCCATATGCAAATCAGTCTGACCCTGTGCCTCATGGGAACAGTCCAGCCCGAACTGCCAAGCCAAGTCTTCCCTGGACTGGAAACAAGCTTCCTAGGACCGGTTTCTGGCATTTCAGACAGGCTTGCTTGAATCCAGTGGCAAAGTGAGCAAGGGACTCACGTCTGAGCATACCCTGCCAACTTATGGCGAACAAAGCAAAAACCAAAAGAAGAAATGATGGACGGAGTGTTGAACATTGCACTCACCCCTTTCCTTTGGTTTTTGCTTTGTTCGCCATAAGTTGGCAGGGTATGCTCAGACGTGAGTCCCTTGCTCACTTTGCCACTGGATTCAAGCAAGCCTGGCTGAAGACGGCTGAAATGCCAGAAACCGGTCCTAGGAAGCTTGTTTCCGGTCCAGGGAAGACATGGCTTGGCAGTTCGGGCTGGACTGTTCCCATGAGGCACAGGGTCAGACTGATTTGCATATGGCCATGTCTGAACTGGGGTGGCAGAGTGGGCTAAAGAACGGTGATGGATTAAACCCAGATCAGTTGACTGGGGGTGAGTGCTTGCAATGTTCAACACTCCGTCCATCATTTCCTTTGGTTTTTGCTTTATGAAAAATAGACATTCAACAAATAATACTAAATTAATAATTCATGCAATTGATGCTGGATCATTATTTCCGTTTCCAGCAGGAGTTCTAGCATTAGATGTGGAAAAGGCTTTTGATAAAATTCATTGGCACACCTTTTTTGCACCTTGTCTGTTTTCCATTTTGGTTCATTGTTTGTTCGTATGATTTCAGCTCTCTACTAGGCCTGGGCAAAAATTTCGTTCCGTTCGCGGAAATTGCGATAATTTGACATTTTTGCGTTCCGCGGAGAGCGCGAAAATGTCAAAAATTCCGGTTTCCGCAGCTTGGCGATAATTTGTTTCTTGCTCGCGCTGTAAAATGATACATTCTCGCGCGCGCGCGATCGCCTTACCTGAATCCCTGCGTTCGCCGACAAGTTTTCTTGATCCGGTCGCGTTCTCCATGAGATGTTGTATTGTTTTTAGCCATTTGCGCTGTCTCGCGACAGTTCGCGCCCGCAGTGACGTCATGCGTCGCGCGATCACGTCTTTCTTCTCGCGATCATGCACCGCGAGAACAACTCAAAACAAGATGGCCGCGCCCGCAAGCAACCACATGGGTAAGTTGGCGACCCGCAACCATGCAGAAAATCTCGCGAACATGCCGGAAAAAAACTTCCGCATCTTTGCGATATTTCTGCTTGTTTGCGATAATTTTAAACATTCTCGCGATAATTTGCGAAGGTTAATTCCGCAAATTCCGCCCACCCCTACTCTCTACTCTAGTCCGTCTGCCAAACTTTTTATTAATGGACGACTCTCCCATAAATTTTTCCTCTTTAGGAAAACTAGGAAAGGTTGGCCATTATCTCCCTTACTTTTTCTTCTTGCTCATTTCCACCCCTATTAACTGCTATTTGAAATTGTATAGACAAAAAAGGTCCTCCTTGTGTTTATCTTTGTGGGGAAGATTGGATGCAATTAAAATGATTGTGGCTCCTAAACTTTTGTATCTTTTTTCAATGATACCTATTCAACCCCCTCTGAATTGTTATGGGACCATTGACAAATATTTCTCTAAATTATTTGGAATAACAAATCTCCTCGGCTAAGTTATACAAAACTGAAATTGTCTAAAAACAATAGTGGGTTTGCTTTACCAGATTTACTTGTGTATCATAAAGCTTTTATTTTAAAACAAAGTATTTTATAGTTACAGCATTTAGAACATAATAATTCACCTTCATGGCTTTGTATTGAACAAAATTTAGTATCACCATTTCTTTTACCAGCTTTAATTACAATTTCAAATTCTTCTGCTTTGTTAAAGAAATTATTAATGTTGAAATCTACTAAACTGATTTTACATAATGTAGATTATATTTTCCAGTGTTCTATTTCACATACATTGAATTTAACGTTGTGGCATAATCCGTCATTTAAATGAGCTCACTGCACAAATTTTGGGATTTCATGAAAAGAGCTGGTATTTTTTATTTTAAAGATATTTACTATAATAATGCCTTTTTAGGTTTTCATGAATTTTGATGAATTACAACAAAGATTTCATTTGCAACCGTCAGATATTGTTATATATGAACTGCTCTGTAACTCTATTCTTCATTCATTCCTGAATTACTTTCCTTCAATAGTTTCTTCCGATTTAGAAGTCTATCTCCAAACAATTGCATCTTCAACCCACATGGTGTCATTGTTATATAAAAAAATTAATAATTCTGGTGAGGTAATATCAATTTTGTTTCTGTTTTTTGGAATAAAGAATTAAATTTGTCTTTATCTTTAGGTTTATGAAGGAAGATTTGGTTGAATTTTGTCTTGGAATGGTTGCCTGTAACTTCATATCAAACTAATTCCTTTATAATTTTTAATTGTCTATGGCCCCCTTAAAATTACATGCACAATTTAAAAAAAAATTCCACAGTTTAAAACTGTTCTTTAAAAATAGGTTTGTTAAGACGTATGTTATATGATTGTCACATTGTTAAGAAGTTCTGTGATGAAGTTTGGCAGATAATTACTCACATATTGCATGTTACAGATACGTTATCATATACAATAATTATTTGTAAATTCTCTTCTCTCTCCACTAAAATGTCTCTGCTGAACAACAAACTTTTTGATTTCTTAATTTCCACAGCTTTAAAGTCAATTACTACTAATTAGAAACATAACTTATTAATATCAGTTCATAGGTGGTGGGCTTGTACTAGAAGAGGTGCTAATTTGACATTATATGGTACCATTCATAATACTCTGAATTATCAAAATGTTTGGAAACCAATTGATGATTATTTGAATTTGAATCTTTTGTAAGTGTTAGTATAGCATAACATTCTATGGTTAGGCTTAACTCTTAACTTAGTAGCTCTATAAAGCTGCAGATATAGAATTATGATGTTGTCCTTTTAATTTTGTTTACAGTGATATGATTTTTGTGTTATAGGTACTTTTAAAAAATATTCTTGATGCTTATTTATAAATTATAATGTTTATCTACTTAAATATTGTTTTATTGGATTAACGTTTGTACCTTTTCGTAGTTGTTTTTGGTATGTTTTCTGTTATCAAAAACTGAACCAAAAATATTTTGAACACAGAAGGGACCCTCTCTAAAACTAAAGTAGTACATTTCACAAAGAAATGTCTACTTCCAGGGGCCTGGTCCACAGGCAAATCCCGCCTTGAGTGCACCTCCCACTATAAATATATATTTGAGAGATTTGATTCTGGAAGGTCCTCTATTCCACACAGGGAGAGCATGGAGCTAAAGTCTGCGCCTTTAACATCAGGATTTCGGCAGCTGGCAAAACCTTGCATGATCCCATCCTTGGTCCTCCGCATAAGGTGATGGTAGCCAAACTTCTGTCCACCTTAGCATATGGCTTCAAAATTGTGGGAGGAAAAAATGTTTTTTTTTTTTTAGATCTACTACCAGTTAAGACCTGCTGCTCAGTTGTTATATTGCCGGACTACACCTCACAGGCCCAGTTTTGCCTTGAATTTGGCCTCACAAAGCATTACTAGTCTATTAAAAAAACCTTCTTGAAAATCTGTCACTCCTTCCACCAGGCTGATAACAACACTGTGACAACTCGGGCCTGGCAGGATATAAATTCAGTCAACTCAGAAGAGGGGCTATATGTTTATCTAAACAATGTAATATAATCTCTCCAAGCAAAAATCATATGGAACTTGAACATCTAAATAATTTAAGAGAAATATCAATTCTAACACCAATGCACTTTCCTTCTAGGACAAGAAAGCACTCTGGCCATGAAGCGGCACACCTGACAAGTTATTAACTCCTACAAAGTTTTAAAACCTCAGTCTTGCTACACCCAAGCATACCCTTTCCATTTAAAGTTGTCATTTATGTGGCTGCACTTTGGTGACCAGTCCTCCCGGGATCAGATCCCTGTCTGGTCCAGGACAAAATAAGGGGACACATTCAGGCTGTGGGGGGGGGAGTACAGAGCTGATTGTTCACCTGTTAACTATTTCCCGGGGTTACCTGCCTAAAGGAAAAAAACTCTTAAGAGGTTATTTTAACCAAGTCGGAGTTAGAACTTGTAGAAACGCACTCATACAGGCCCTCAACCCTGAAAATACCGCTTTGAAAATAAGGGTTGTGAAGTTTGCACATTTGTCTATGATGACGGCAAAGGGCCAGTTGGTGAGTGCAAAACAATTCCAGGTAAAAGCGACACAGGAAATTAAGCAGCTACCCCATTGGAAAGACTTTCCTTACTGATCTCATATGAAAAATTGCTGTTCTGAAAGCATTTATCATTTTTAGCATGGAAATATCTCATTGTGATGTTTTTAAAATACATTTTGGTGTAATGGTTTTAATTCACTATGCACTTTATCGATTAATCCAAATATGAGTAGATAGGGTTCCTTTGCAAAGAACAATTACACTTGTTTGTGATCCATTCAGTGCCAGAAGGAGAGGGGGAGGGATAGAGAGGGACAGAGAAAGGGAGCGAGATGGAGAAAAAGAGACACAGAGAGAGGGAGAGAGGGAGAGAGAAAGAGAGATAGAGATAGGTAGAGAAAAGAGAGAGAGAGAGAGAGAGAGAGAGAGATGGAGAGAGAAAGAAAATAGAGATGGAGAGAGAGAATGAAAAGAGGGATGGAGAGAGAGAGAATGAAAAGAGGGATGAGAGAGAGAATGAAAAGAGGGATGGACAGAGAGAAAGAAAAGAGGGATGGAGAGAGGGAAAGAGAGTGCTACTCTCTTTTTTGAGTGGCTCTCAACATGAGCAGTGCCACTGTTTCAAATACCGCTGGTGGTAGCCAGGTGGGGAGTCTGCTGGTCCACCCATTGTAAGTCCGCTTTCATTACAAACCCAGTGACTTCACATGTTTAGTGTGTGTAATCAATGCTGTGAGTAGGCACTGTAGTTGGGAGTTACTGCAGGATATATCGCTTACAGCGCTTGGTTGAGTGTGGCAAGTGAACAGCATCATGTAGCACTAGCCAAGTTGCTCTTTGGATAGACCATTTTTTCATTGTTGCTGAGCTGCAGTATAGTTAGCAGGTGCTGTGACACTGAAGCGCAAGAATACACAATACCTGGACAATAGTTGTCACACACTGCAGCCTCGATGAGTTGACTTGTCACTAGTTTTGATGTTCAGCCCAATGTCATCAGGAAAGAGCGGAGGAGGCAGTGATATCAATGTCCTCGTGGGTCTACAGTATCATCAAGCGGTAACTGTGCTTCACTAAGGCTGGCCAACTCAGCACCTCACTAAGGGGGTAATTACGATGGCGGAAGGACCGCTAATGCCGGGCTTCGATGGCAGTCCTTCCGCCATCGCACAGGATTTTCCCACCGCCCAATTGGGATGACGGTGGGTACCGTGGCAGATGCAAAGTCCGTCCGCCACTTCACCGTCAAAGACAATCAGTCTGATTGCCTGGCGGATGTTGCAGGGTGCCTAAAATGATGTGTGTTTAAACCGGCCTTTCCATGGTGGCTGTGCCACAATGGAAAGGCTGGCGGGGATTGGGTTTGGGGGCCCGTTACAGGCCCCCTCTGTTTGGGGGGAGGGTGGTTGTGCACTGACCCCTCTGCAAATTACCCTGCACAAAGTGGCAGGCACCGTGTGGTGCCTGCCACGTAGTGCAGGGAAATGCACTATGTGGCATTTTCGCATTGCTAACGGTGCTGCAGCTAACAGGGCACATCTTAATTCACTTAGCGTGACCGCCGCCTTACCGGCGGTCGGTCCCCAGCATGCAACAATAGCGGGCGGACTGATGTCCGCCCGCCATCGTAATGAGCCCCTAAGACAGGCTTAGATGAAAGAGCTTCTATTGGGTTTATGAAGCACCACAGATGGTACATCCCCTTGGACAGCTGTGTCTCATGCTTTCGTAGCATAATTGAACCTCAACTTCCAGATACAACCCACGCCATCCTCTTGCAACACTATGCAGTTAAGGTAGTCTTGAATGGAGCTCATGTTCAAGAAAGTGTTGACACCATCTTATCAGATCATCTAAGATACAGCAGCTGTGCAGGATTGGAGATGGTGTTAATCTAAAGAACATATGAGTCAATGTCCCCAACAGATACCAGTGTGGCAGCAAATAAATCAGCATTGTTGATTGAATAAACCTGCTACAAGCCTTTGAACCCATGAAGATTTATCCAATAATAAAGTGCGATACAGAAGCCACAATTAATAGTTAGTCAAAATGCATGGCAAATCAATACAGGCAATTAGCATGAGGCTGAGTCAAATGCAGCAAAGAGAAGGACATGAAGTCGAATCTTAGAGTAAACTACTCTACGTCATAATCAGGAGACAGACTAACGTGAGTCCGCTCTCTAGAGTCATGGCAAACCAGACACAGCTCACATCCAAAACAACTATTTGTGGAATAAATTTCACAATGAAAATCACACTGTCAGCATAAGGTGAGAAATAGAACACAAAATTTAAGGCTGTATCATTTAACACTATACCAACAACAACCCCTAATTGAATATTCCCTAATGCAACCAGATGTCTCAGTACAAATCAAGTTCCACTTACACACTTACAATCTCAAACCGTAAAGGGCACTGCAGGAGTACAGACAGTAGGAGCCTTGAAATGTAGTAAATTCTTCCTCCGGCATTCCTCAAGAATAGCATGTCAACGCATGATGCACATTTTGTCACATGCGACGAGAGAAGAAATGAAAACACAAATCATGGCTGCTTTAGAATTCAGGATGGAATTTATGCCTAGTTTGCACCTAGTTCTGACAAGCACAGGAAAATACAGTTTTGCAAAGTGCAGTGTCTTTCTTTTAGTTCAAAAATATAATGTTAGGCACACATTTAATTAAATCAAGATCAACGCTCTCAACAGTAAAGCTTTGATCACTAGAATAACAAGCTGATAAAGTATTCACTAAGGATCACACTGTCGAGTCAGTAAAACGTTGCTGTGTACAACATAAAACTATTTGTGTGTAAATTATGAACTGTGACAATACAGTACAACATGACACCTATTTGATCATTGTACGTTGCGCTCTAGTGGATTTTCTACCACAAAACTGAGTGCAGAATATTGGCCTGCAAAAATATCAAGTCAGGGCGGCGTCTGCAGCTGTAATGTCAAGGTAGGTACATTGGTAAGCCAAGATATCAGTGCTGCACTGCACTGTGCGATGGAGAAAGGGCATGAATGTGCCATACTTAACAATATATGATGCATTCCTGTCATTTCCCTGCGCTGGCATACAATGCTCTGGCTAGCACCAATGCAGGGGCCCTTGCTTGATGGTGCAAGGGTGCCTGTGTGTTGAGCAGGTTCTTTTTGTGCAAGAAGGGACTCTTCCTGCACAAAAACATTCTCCTAAGGCATTTTCCTCTTTCTATGTGTGCTGCAGAGTACAACACGCATTAAAGATGAAGCAACAGGGAGATATACAAATATTTCTTCTTCTTACGCCTCACCTGGGAAGGAATAGCAGTTCTGATATATTCCCAGGTCTACTAGTATTTGTAAATCTGGGAATGCTTCAGAATCCATGGGTGGATACTTGGGAACAACCACACATGCACCCATGGAACCCCTTCCCAGGGCAGAGAAATGCAGTGCATCAATTTGAGTTGTGATGCGTTCCTCTGGATATATCTTGCCATTCAGGGCCATGTAAGGTGGACTTGCATGGCTTGATGAATCCTCGCTATGGTTTGCGTGGCCCTTGCAACCACTTGAGTGGCGCAAGGGTGATTTAAATCCCCTTAATAGTTTTACCTCCACACCGATGTGCCATGATCATATATATGTTGTCATGATACTTAGGGGCTGATTAGGATGGCGGGGACACTGCCAACGACAGGCTGTTGGTGGCAGTTTCCCCCCCATCCTATGTGGCTTTTCCACCCACCATATTTTGATGGCGGGAGGGGTGCAGGCAGGCAGAAAGACCAACTGCCATGCATCCGACAGGCTCCTTGAGGCCACCGGTCGGTGGAGGGCCTCCCAATCCCTAAAATGGTGGTGTTGCCTACCAGACACCGCCGTAGGGATTAGGAGGGTCCCTCCCCACCAGCCTTTCCATGACAGTTCATCCATGGCTGGAAAGGCTGGATGGGATGGACATTGTGGGCCTGTAGCCGGCCCCCCTACTCCCCTGGCCCTTTTCTTTGGGTGTGGGGGGCACCTATGTAGCTGCCCCCCAATAGATCCATGTACCAAGTGACTGGCAGTGCATGGTGCCTGTCACGTAGTACAGGGATGGGTTACACATGAGTCCGTCCGCCATCCTAATCAGGCCCATAGAGGTGAAGTTAAGAATAGTAAATCTAAATACACACATATATGCCCACCTTGACGATATAGTGCTATCCAATATTCTGCACTTGATATTGTTGCAGAACGATAATTTGTCACTCAGTATTGTGAGATACAACTGTCCCAGTCCTGTAAGTCTCAGGGGGTCGCTTGTCTCCCCATTAGATATTCCTTGGTGTTGAGCTCAGGCCTAAGGAGGATGATGTAGACTTTGGGGATGAAGATACAGCCCAGCAGTCCAGCACTGGAAGTCAGGATGGCAAAGATCTCCACGGCCACCATGTACCTGCCCTTGGTGCTCAGGTACGCTGGGATGAAGGAGACCCAGACGCTGCAGAACACCAGCATGCTGAAGGTGATAAACTGGGCCTCGTTGAAAGTAGCCGGTAACTTTCTTGCTATGGAGGCAACTACAAAACTCAGAAGAGCCAAGAATCCCATATAACCAACCGCAGCATAGAAGGCAACAACAGAACCCTCGTTGCACTGTAAGATCATCTTCCCAGTTTCTGATCTGGTGTCAATGTCTGGGAATGGGGTAGAGAGGAAGAGCCACAAAACACAGATCACCACCTCCCCCAGTGAGCAGAAGAGCACCAAAAAGCTGGAAACTCGTGGGTCCACATACTTTCTGAGCTTGCTGCCCGGCTTTGTGGCGTTGAAGGCAATGATCACTGTGATAGTTTTAGCTAAAACCGAAGAAACAGCTATAGTGAAAATGATCCCAAAGGCCGTTTGCCGGAGGAGACAGGAAGTCTTTGAAGGACGTCCAATGAACAGAAGACAGCAGAGGAAGGACAGCAGGAGGGAGAGGAGGAGGATGTAACTAAGGTCCCTGTTATTGGCTTTAACCAGAGGTGTGTTCCTGTATTTGATAAAGATTCCCAGCACTCCAGCAGTGAAGAGGGAAAAGAAACATGTAATGGAGGTCAAGACAACTCCCAGTTGATCCCCATAGGCCAGGAACTCTATACCGCGTGGAATGCAGGCATCTCTCTTCTGATTGGACCATTGGTCTTCAGGGCATGCTAAGCAGTTTGCCATATCTGCAGGAAAAGAACATTTTTCAGTATTACAGTAGATGCTTTCAAGTAGGGAGAGATGAGTGGAATGTGACACAGTAGAGTCATTCTGTGTACCTGTGTGCGTGTGTACTGTCTGTGGAACATGCACACTGGGCCTTGCAAGTCATTAGTAAAAAAGCATATTGACCCGGCATCTCCATTGAGGTGTCAAGAAGGACACACATAGGAGCAGCTGTCAGCTTGCAGGAGTCACCCCACAGCACTTGAGTATCTTATAAAATCCATCACAAACCTAGGAGTAATATCAACATATTTTTCAAGTGATTGACTGTAGGGTGTGGAAACACTCATCCTGTCTACATACATGCATGTATTAGTCTGCAATGGGTCATGCACATAGGCAACAGGAAGATGCTCCTGTTCACAGAGGCATGTCTGGAGCCAATAAAAGAATATCTTTAGAGAAGGGATCATCTAGCAGCACCTGTAATGTCAGAGTCTTGCCCCTACTTGGAAAAAGACTCCCTATTGTATGTACCCTGGTGCTGCTGGGTTGGAAATGCAGCCCCTTAGGCTACATTATGTGAATTGCTCAATGTTTTAATCCAATCTCCTGATTTTACATAATCCTCATTCACATCAAGGCCCCTCCTCTGCAGTGTGGACACGATCTTGACGTCCCAACACCTCTACGCACAGCTCTTCTGTTCTCTAATTAAGGTTTCCTCTGTCAGATTTTGAACTAGAAATAGATAAATATCATACTGTAAACAACAAAAGGCTGTGAGGAAATGTACACATGAAATCCATAGATTTTTTGCGAGAATATTTTCTTCTCAAACACAAGTGGACTTTCTAACCCTTAGCAGGATTGTAATTTGACTGACTTGTGTTATTCTTATTTTTCTTCTGTTGCTGTCAGATCTCTTGCACTGGTCCTAAGTCGGGGGAGCGTCTTCGGCGAATGTTACAGAGAGGTGGGAATCTTGGTTAGCTGGGCAGCTTTGACCTCAGATTCGGGAGTCCACTACTCTCGTGTAGACCCTGATTGCAGGTGTAGGTCTAAATTCCGATCCTGGAATGATGAGTTGTGGGATAATTATCACACCCTCAAAGTTTTCCTCTGATACATTCTGACATAAGCAATCAATAATGCAATTTTGTTCTTTCTATGTGTGCTGCAGGATGCAAAAGCTAAGGAGAAATAAAAGTATTTCTCCTCGTTGCGCTATTTTAATGCCTGCTGCTGCATGGCGCCGCCTCCATGTAAATCTGGGGCAGCGTCAAAAAAAGATGGGTGTTGCGGTGGAACCCCACAGCAACAACCATTGCACACCCCTTTCATGCAGATACCTGCATAAAAGGGTACCATATTTACAATGCCAATGCTTAACAGCACTTTATAAATCTGATGCAGGGCAATGCACCACTAGAACATTGGTAAAAGTGACATTGCAGTGGCACAATCCCCTTGTAAATATTCCCCATGGTTGCTTGATGAAATCTAATTTGAATCAGTCCTATTAAGTATTTTTCAGAATAAAAAGTGCCGCTTTTTTGAGAAAGCGGTACAAAAGGGGGTGGTGATGGACAGAGCATCAGAACCAATCAAACACTCACACCCAGCCAACAGATCTGGGTTTGATCCATCACCGTTCTCTAGCCCACTCTGCCACCCCAGTTCAGACATGGCCATATACAAATCAGTCTGACCCTGTGCCTCATAGGAACAGTCCAGCCCGAACTGCCAAGCCATGTCTTCCCTGTACCAGAAACAAGCTTCCTAGGACCGGTTTCAGGCATTTCAGCCATCTTCAGCCAGGCTTGCTTGAATCTAGTGGCAAAGTGAGCAAGGGACTAAACGTCTGAGCATAACCTGCCAACTTATGTCGAACAAAGCGGTACAAAAGTGGGTTGTGATGGACGGAGCATCAGAACCAATCAAACACTCACACCCAGTCAACAGATCTGGGTTTGAACCATCACCGTTCTCCAGCCCACTCTACCACCCGAGTTCAGACATGGCCATATGCAAATCAGTCTGACCCTGTGCTTCATGGGAACAGTACAGCCCAAACTGCCAAGCCATGTCTTCCCTGGACCGGAAACAAGCTTCCTAGGACCGGTTTCTGGCATTTCACCCATCTTCAGGCAGGCTTGCTTGAATCCAGAGGCAAAGTGAGCAAGGGACTCAACGTCTGAGCATACCCTGCCAACTTATGGCGAACAAAGCGGTACAAAAGGGGGTGGTGATGGACGGAGCATCAGAACCAATAAAACACTCACACCCAGTCAACAGATCTGGATTTGATCCATCACCGTTCTCTAGCCCACTCTGCCACCCCAGTTCAGACATGGCCATATGCAAATCAGTCTGACCCTGTGCCTCATGGGAACAGTCCAGCCCGAACTGCCAAGCCATGTCTTTCCCTGGACCGGAAACAATCTTCCTAGGACCGGTTTCTGGCATTTCAGCTGTCTTCAGCCAGGCTTGCTTGAATCCAGTGGCAAAGTGAGCAAGGGACTCAATGTCTGAGCATACCCTGCCAACTTATGGCGAACAAAGCTGTACAAAAGGGGGTGGTGATGGACGGAGCATCAGAACCAATCAAACACTCACACCCAATCAACAGATCTGGGTTTGATCCATCACCGTTCTCTAGCCCACTCTGCCACCCCAGTTCAGACATGGCCATATACAAATCAGTCTGACCCTGTGCCTCATGGGAACAGTCCAGCCCGAACTGCCAAGCCATGTCTTCCCTGTACCAGAAACAAGGATCCTAGGACCGGTTTCTGGCATTTCAGCCGTCTTCAGCCAGGCTTGCTTGAATCCAGTAGCAAAGTGAGCAAGGGACTCAACGTCTGAGCATAACCTGCTAACTTATGTCGAACAAAGCGGTACAAAAGGGGGTGGTGATGGACGGAGCATCAGAACCAATCAAACACTCACACCCAGTCAACAGATCTGGGTTTGATCCATCACTGTTCTCTAGCCCACTCTGCCACCCCAATTCAGACATGGCCATATGCAAATCACTCTGACCCTATGCCTCATAGGAACAGTTCAGTCCGAACTGCCAAGCTATGTCTTCCCTGGACCGGCAACAAGCTTCCTAGGACCGGTTTCTGGCATTTCAGCCGTCTTCAGCCAGGCTTGCTTGTACCGCTTTTTTGAGGAAGCATATGTTATCCTAGTCGAATTAGAACCAATTCTTCCCATAATGTGTGAATGCCATAGTGCAGAAGATCGTGGATTGACACATGTTGTGAGTTGACTGTCCCTTTGCCACACAGGTGGGATACTCTGTTCTGACTGGTGCACACGAAAGCTTTTCTTCAGAAGGGGGTGCTTGAGGCATTTTCTGAATTTATTCTTCTAATGGTGATATGGTTTACTGAAGTAGCATGGAACAAGTCTCGTGTAAACTAAAGAGGAAGAGGGCCAGATTCTCAACCTGACCTGATGTCTAAGTTTAGACATGAAGTCTATCTTTAGACCTGACATCAAAGGTTAGACCTCAATTCTACGTTCAGACCTTAAGTCTAAGTTTACATTTGAATTCTAACTTAAGACCCTAAGTCTGAGGCACATATTTACAATATTGTGGCATAGGGCAGCGCCACAAGACTTCCAGCTGTGCTTCTCCACATCAAAAGAAAAGAGCAGGAATGCACTGTATCCGCAAGATGTAGCGCATTCCTGTCCTTTCTGTCAGCGCTGGCACACACACTGCAGCCGAGTGCCAAAGCATGCACCCTTTCACAATTGTGCAAGGATGTCTGTGTTGTTGGCATGAATATTTTTGGGCACGAAGGGACATCATAGGGGACATTTCCCTCGTTCTAGGTATACTTCGGATTGCAGCACACATAGAAAGAGGGAAAAAGAGAATGAACACATTTCTCCTCGTTACGTCTGTTTGGGAAGGCATTAGCTTTGACACTGACCCAGATTTACGCGATTTTGTTAATCTGAGGCAGTGTCAAAACCCATGGGTGTTGCGTGGGAACACCCACAACAACACCCATGGAATGTCCCTTTCAGGCAGAGTAAGTCATTGCCTTAATGCATATTGACATGGCCATGAAAAGCCACACAGAGTGGCTTTGCTTGTCCTTGTAGCTATAGGCCGGCACACTGCGCCTCAGTAGTATCACAAAAGTGAAGCTCAGTAAATGTGCCACAGGGGCATTGTAAATATGCCCCTAAGTTTTGATCTCAAGTCTATCTTTAGACCTGAAGTTTAATGCAGCCGGACCACATATGCAAAGAGGTCTTTGATTGCCATTTAATATGTTCCATACATGACTTTCCAGTAACATGTCTGCACCTTTGATCTGTAAATTGAATACCTGTGCCCTGAGTGAGCACAGTAGCATACTGTGCTGCAGACACTAACATCTGTGCTCTCAGTGTACAATGCACTGTACTGTTCTATGCCTGAGTGTCTACAGTAGTGTAGAGTTCTGCAGAAACTGAGATCTTTGGCCTGAGTGAGTAAGATATTTTACTGTACTGAAGAAACCGAGGTATGAGCCCTGAGTGTGCAAGGTACTGTACCGCACTGCAGAAAATTAGGTCCGTGCCCTGAGTGTGTGCGGTAAAAAAGGGGTACCATCCTGAATATCCTGGGGCAAAGAATTTGTGCAGGTCATACTCTTCCTCCATCTTCCTTCTTCAAGCATGATGCTCCCATTTAAATAAAGAGAAGGGCTCTCAAGTGGTCTAATTCATAAACTGCACATTGTAGTACATAACATAGTACTACTGTAGTACTCCTTTTTTCCTACTTATTGCAGGTCAAAAACCTATGGTTCAAAATCTCCACCACCAACTGTTGTATATTTTACATGCATGTGTTTCCTACTAAGGGCCTGTTGGACTTGGCCCTTCTGACAGGTTCACCCCTGGACTTTTTGGCTTTTTATTGGTGACTTGGTGTGGTAATTGTTTGGTCTCTGCGCACTTTCCCTGTGTCCCAGGGTAAAGTGCGTGCGTGCTCTGAGTGCATGTGGTGAGATAGGCCTGCCCTCCCATAGGAATGCATGAGGAGTGTATGTGTCCCTAGTAGTTCCTGATGCGTGGGGTGTGCAGGCCCGAGTTTGGTATGTGCGGACTCGTGGGAGTGAATGCTGCGAGATGATGTGTGCGGCGTGCATGTACCTAGTGTGGAAGTGCCACTTCTAGAAGTGGGCACTTCTGTGTGCAGTGTGTCTGTCGCGTGATTGGCTGGTCATGTCATGTGACGGGCTAGGGATTCCCCAGAGTCAGGATGAGTCACCCAGTGGTGAATGGGGAGATCAGCAGCTAGATGGGTGGGAGGAGTATACCTGGGTCCTGAATAGGACAGGGTTTTCCACACACAATGCTGGCCCCGCCCCCTGTGGTGCGACTGACGACCCTAGCCCTGCCAGTGAATAGAGTGAGGGGCTGAGCACATCAAGGGTGCTCCCCAACCAGCTGCGACTGGTTTTCCCCCTCACCCTGAACCCAGAACAAAGGGTTTGCCTGTATAAAAATGGGGCTGTGTCCCCACAGAAACTGTTCTCTGCCAGGATCTTACCTGAGGGGGGCTGCTGCTGCTGCTGGACCAGAGGACCGCCACTTGGACTACCTCCCTGCCTGGAGGCCCAGTGAGCTGGCTCTGGGTCCAGCCTTGCCCCCCACCCCTGCCCTGCTGCCTGCAGGGAAGAACTTTTGCTGGACTTTGTGGTGCTTGTTAGGCCTAAGCGCTTGGAAGCGCTTTTATTCTCCTTTAGCGCTTGGAAGCGCTTTTTATTTGTCCTAGCGCCAGGAGCGCTTTATTGCTGCGAGCCGGTGCCCACCCGGCATTTCCCCCGTGCGGTGCCAATCCTGAAATCCCCTGGCAGGTGCCCACCCTGCCAGGGACCTTGCCGTGCTCGTTGGCGGGTGCCCACCCCGCTTATTTGTTTATTTTACGGCGGGTGCCCACCCCGCCGTACATCCACTGTAACGAGGGAGCCTACCCCTCTTGTGACGGGAAAAATCACCGCTGCAGCCCGGTTCGGGACGCACAGGAAGTCAGGCAAAACTGTGAGGGACGTAGGCGGGGCCTCGCCTCAAACAGGAAGCGGACGGGAGCCTACCCCGCGCTCCTGTGACGGAGACCCAGAAGACGAGGGCGGGAGCCTACCCCGCCTCCGCCTGCAAAGGAGAGTCCCGCGTCGCCGGAGGAAGCCAGCGGATCCGGGGATCGGTGCTGGCGAAGGATTCCCGAGTCCCTGAGCGGGACTCCACGAAGCGCTGCCGTCGGCCGGGACCTGCGCGTTCACCCGGTGAGTGTCCGCTACTGGGGGTGTGACGGGGCCCTGGGTTCGGTCCTCCCCGGCAGCGCCCAGCGCTGGTCCTGTTGCTCGGCCCCTCCCACAACGGGGGCATTATTTCTGGGGTCACTAGAGCCCCGAGGCTCCACCGACTGTGGCAGCGATTGTCTTTGAGCGCGAGGCGCTCCAACGTGGGGATTGTGTTTTGTCGAGCCCACGAGGCTCCAACGCAGAGGGCATATTTATGTTCAGAGTCCAGAGGGACTCCAACGGCAGCGCATTGGTTGTGGAGAGCGCAGTGCACGCTCCAAACGCATACGGGGGCATTTCCTTGGCGATTGAGTGGCCCCAGATGGCAGCGGGCCACTCCCACCTTGCCCCACAATATTGATCAGAGCCTGCGAGGCTCAGGGGGCCACAAGTGTTTTCTTAGAGCCCAGGAGAGGCTCCAACCCCTGCCATATTTATTTAGGAAGGCACAGTGGTGCCCCAGCATCTCTCCAGTTGCCCAGCACTTAGTGGGCAACTGCTACGTGTAGGTTGTGCTTTGTGCACCTTGGTTGGCGCAGCCTGCGCAGGCGCACCCTGACTTGGCTGGACACAGGGCGCCTTTGCCCCTTCATGGCCAGTTGGCCTAGGGACTGCCACAGATAGTGGCTAATGTGAGTTTTTGCGCCATTGTTCCTTTCCTGCACCTCTGAATGTGTTTATGCGTCATGTGCTTTGCTTTACACCTCTGAATGTTATGCATCATGTGTTTATGTGCTTAGACCCCTACAGGTATTGTGATACTTAGGTGGTTGTTTTCTCCCTAGTACAGGTGGTGCTAGTGAGGTCCTGATTCCCTGCGCAATATTTTCCTAAGGTGGTTAGGGTTGCGTAGGTGGTACTTACCTGATACCAGTAATTACTGGTTGTGTGCTACATATGTTATTTTATACTACAGTATTATTCCTATGTTCTAAAAAGTGCTACTTCCTGACAGTGGTCCAGGTGGCCCTGTCCCCTGTATATATAATCCCTTGTAAATTCTGCCCGTGCCTGTTGGCACATTGTAGAGTGTGTGTTTTTGTCTAATGTGTTGTGTATAATACAAAGGCTATTTTTATAGAATACCTTGTGTGGAGTTTCCTTTGTGGTGGGCCTTGGGTGTTGTTGCTGGGTGCGCGCGCAAACGCTTTACACATCGCCTCAGGGATAAGCCTGACTGCTCGTGCCAAGCTACCAAGGGGGGTGAGCAGGGGTTATCTTTGGCGTGTAACTCCCCAGCCCTGACTAGAGTGGTGGTTTCTGTCTGGCTTTGGCGCAAGCCCTAGCCAACCAGAAATCCCATTTCTAACAGGGCCCAATTATGATGCAGGCTGAAACGACTCCAACCATTGGTTGGAGCCCTTCAGATCGCATCATAATCGGCTGGTTGGATTCCTTTCCGACCAACCCATTTTGATGGGGTCGGTCGGAAGGGAATTCAAATCGGATTTCCGAATGGCCTCCGATAGACTCGGAGAGCCCGTTTGCCATTCGGAAGCCTTCGGTAATCCCTCGGCCAGCTCTTTACGGACGAGGGATTACGATGGCTGATAACCACAGCCTTTCTGTGCCGGCCTTTTGGACACAGAAAGGCTTTGGGAATCTGTCTTTGGGGGCCTCCAGCAGGGCCCCCATGGGTGCAAGACCACCGAATGGCAGCTCAGGGGGCACTTATGGGGCCCCCATGTTGACCCCTGAACCCGGTGTTGGGCACTTTGAGGTGCCTGCCACGGGGTGCAGTTATGAACTGCACCTCTGCTCTTTGCAATGAAAGCATGAATTCCGTTCGGAATGCATGTTCCCATTGTAAAGAATAGCATTGAGACCGACCCTACTTGTGGAACCGGAACCGAAGACAGGAGGTCATTCGGTTCCAGTTCCCAACCGATGTAGGATGGACTCCAGCCTGTCCGACATCGGAATTTGGCCCTTAGTAATTAATGTAACAGGGAATCTGGGAGTGGTGCAAAAATAGGGAATAGCTGCAGGTAAATGGAAGTAGTTTAGGGAGTAGCAAGGAGGGGTAAAGGATGAGGTAAGGAGTAGTTTATTAATGAACATGCTAATACCAGCAACCACCCACAAATAAATAAGACCATTGTTATTCACAAATTACATGTCTATGGTTACTACTGCCCTAAAGGTGACAAAACAGTAGCAAATGGGGGCATTGCTAAGATGGCGGTCAAGAAGGAGGCATTTTGAGGAGCTCTGTTCATGGCCTGGTCCATCATCCTGGATATACAAGCTCCCCTCCACAATGTGCCCCCAGAGTGGCTGGCATCTGTAAGCACAGTTGAGGGGGCCGCTGAAACGAGCAAAAGTAGGATCCAACATAGCCAGGAGAGATACCAAGACAAAAGGGGGTGACCAATGTACAAAGTGTGGGGTGCCACTTAGAGAATCCTGATTGGTCTAGCGGGACAGTGGATGCTGGGGGGACCCTGAGATTTGGGGCTTTGACTGAGCGTACAGTGCAATGACATCCAGGTGGCTTGAGGGCCTGTGGGGCCCTGGATTTGATGCAGACAATAGGAGGAATAGTTGGGGCCAGCTGGATCCCAGTAGACTCTGGGAAGTCATGGAAGGTCCCCCACTGTAGTGCGACCAGCTGAAGAATGACCCCAAGAGAGGTTGACAAGAAACGATGACCATAAAGAGGCACCTCTGAGCACTGTGATGAGGCCCGCTCAGGTGGTGTCTACATGGGGGTACTGAGGGACCTGGTGGGAGTGCAGAGCAGCCCCCTGCAACATATGTATCCCTCTTGCCTGTGAGCAGGAGGTGAGATGCAAAAGAGGGGAGACACTGGGTATCATGAGAGCTGGAGATGAGGCTGACGCAGTGACGGGATGTGGAGCTAAGAGGTAGGTGGAGGGTGCTCGTGCCTGTGGGAGGGGATGTGAGTTGACTCCTGCTGGGGCATGCACTGTAAACATTGCAGCTACATGGTTGGCCCCAATGGGCCCTGGTGGGGGCAGAAGACCCACACTTCCCTTGTGGAAGGTGGCCCTAAAGACGGAGTCTGACCAGACATCAGACCATACACTGCAACCCACCCTGAATGATGGAGGACCAAGGGGTGCCCCCCGAGACCTAGGGAGGATGTCCCCCACAGCCAAGGAATATGGGTCCCATGTCAGACCCTCCAAGACTCCCATATAGCAGGGATGGATGTAGTCCACCTGAGAATGGACTGAAGAATTACACAGTCAGTATCCAGTAATTAAGGACAACAAACTAGCCCCAGAAAACAAGAAAAATGCATTAGCCTTGGATGTTGGTCTCCTGAGGACAGACAACAAGAAACTGGTGGAGAGAGTGGATGGAACAGAGCAAATCTGGGGAGATCTGGGGTCCCGGGTTAGGGGCAGCAATGTGGAATTCCAGGCCCTTCTACAAACAGTTGCCCAACTTTAGGAAAATGTCGAAGACGCAGAAGGGTGTTCAAGACGGACCAATGTGAGAATAGTGGAAGTCCCAGAGTTAAAGGAGGGGCCAATCATGTCTCTGTTTCTGGAGGACTGGCTCCCCAGGGAGGTTCTCAAAGGCAAAGCATCTAAAATGCTGATGATTAAACAATCACAAACCACCTCAACCGATAGTGGCATTGCCGTGCAACTTCCACAACAGGGACCATATCCTGCAGGTGTCACGGACACACAGACCATGTATCCCAACTATGCCAATGCCATCCAAAAACAAAGAAAAAATTTCTGTGGGGTAAAGCAACACCTCCACACAACCTTGAATACAACTTTTCCATGCGACTGGGGATGCCTGGGAGTGGGGTTGCTTCCCCCTCCTGGATTGAGGCAAACAATCTACTAATCAAAAGTGGAGGAGGCAGAAACAGAGGCAGAGAAGACTGGGGGGGGCAGTGCTGGCTCCAATAAGATCCCAGGCAAAGGGCGGAACGAGTCAAGTTGGTTGCAGACATCCAGAGCTGCAGATTTTGGGTGTCAAGCAACATAAAGGAAGCCTTGGTGAAGAACTCAGAAGAAAATGAAAGCTACTAGGGGTGCTTAAGGGAATGCTCAGGAGAAACTGACAGGTCAGTAGTCACTTCAATGACAGTGTACACAATAATTTGACGTTAGCGATGGCTCATACAGGCCGATGGGAGACTGTTGAGTGGCCTACAACTTATTCCAGATGCTGGGCTGGTTAGACAAGAAGGGAGACTACAGCAAGGGTGACAAGAGGGGTGACTACAGCTTGCCCGGTACCTCTATAGTTCTGGATTTAGATTCCTGAGAGCAGACTTGTAATTCAAAAATGCAATGTTGTTATTGTTGTTGGGGGGCTACAGATACCTCGGGCATTGGGAGCATGGGACATTTTGAAACCACAGCGTGAGGCGTTTGGGTGGGGGCCATTCAGGGGATGATTAGAGGCACACTGAGATACCTACAAAATGGTCACATATTGCCTAACACAACATAGTCTTCCGCTTAAGGTGTTATCCTGTAACATAAGTTGGCTGGGATGTGAATGGAAGTGGGGGTAATGTGGAAATACTTAACACAAATGAATCCAAATATTCTTCTCCAAGAGATGCATCTCACAGGAAACGCTAGTAGTATACTACACCATGGCAAGACACTCCACTAGTACATGATAGATACTCACCAAGATCAAGAGGGGTAGACATTCTAGTTCACTGATCCCTACCCCTCATGGTAACACACACATGGATAGACAAGTTGGGATGCCAAGCAACAGTGAGTGGCCAGTGTAATGGACTCGCCCTCACACTGGCCACTTGGTCCTTCCAGCAGGTTTACAAACAATGGGACTAGTCAAAATGTGAGTGTAACTAGCGGAAGTGGCGGACTCGGTCCCGCTGATTGAGATGACCTAAATTTAATACATCATGGGGAAAGAGACAGAATGACAAAATCAGGCGATCTACCAAGACCAAGTCACGACCCACTCCTAGAGATTTTCCTGAAGACCATGGGATTGGTACACCTGTGCTGAGAGAAACATCCAGAAACCCACCAAAACACCTATAACTCCAATTAGACACCTTCTACTACTCCCTTGCCATAAAACACCAAGTAGGATGATTTGGACACCCAGCGATACATTCACAGGGAATATCTAACCATTCACCACTGACAGTACTTCTGAAGACAGGCATGAAGAGATCAAGGGGGGAGTTGGAAATTGGACCCCTGGGACCTAGCAGTCTGGTAAAATAAGAAACTCATGATGGAGATTAGCCCCCAATACTACCAGGATAACTTGGGGACAACAGCCTAGTAGTTCACCCTGTGAGAGACATACAAGACAGTTTTGAGATAAATCCTGTCTGTTCAACGAAAAAAGAGGGGGGCGAAAAGGGCTTTTGGAAAGAAGGTCCAGCTAGGTGAGCCCTGTAATATACAAACAAAAGAGGTACCAAAGCTGTTCCTTAGAGCTAATGAGACGGACCAAAAAGTGTACAGGTGACCGATGTGAGTAGCACTAAGTCGGATATAGGAGCCCTCATACAACCGTCTTGGTGTCGTGAATCACGCACCCATCGGGATGTAAAGCGTCATCATCGGGCTGCTCCTACGTCGAGCCGGCTGGTGCAATACTCGACGGGCTCTTTTAAGGAGCGCTCTTGTGGAGATCTTTTTATCCGGACAGCCGTTAGGTGATTGAGGGTAGAGGGCTCTATTGTAATGTAGATGAAAAAAATGTGTAGTATGAAAATGTTAAAATAGGTAGGGGAGTGCCATCTCAATCAGTTTATTATGAGGCCTCCTTACCTAATTAAAATTGTGTGAGGTGGAGTGTGGATGCCTAGAATTATGTGCTAGGTTGTCAACACTGCCTCATCTAGGGTCAACATGTTTCTCGCCCTGTCTGAGAATTACTCTGGCGATTCATCAGGACCTATTATATTCTATCTACATTCTACGTAGGAGCAGCCCGATGATGACGCTTTACATCCCGATGGGTGCGTGATTCACGACACCAAGACGGTTGTATGAGGGCTCCTATATCCGACTTAGTGCTACTCACATCGGTCACCTGTACACTTTTTGGTCCGTCTCATTAGCTCTAAGGAACAGCTTTGGTACCTCTTTTGTTTGTATAAATCCTGTCTGCACTCATTATGGGCAAACACAAAGGGGCCGATTCAGATCCGGGTCGGAAGGGCACCGAACGCGATCCGGACGGAAAAACTATGAGCCGTACGCGTGTTTTCCACCCGACTCGTAGAGCTGTACGAGCGAGCAAGTGCGATGCGAGCTACGTGAAATTCACCGACCGAGTCGTTTCAGGGTCCGAACCACGTCTCGGCTGTAAGCTAACCGTGGCGTACAATGGATGCGATTTACGACCAAGCCAGTACGATGCACGCGTAATGATTATTAATTAACAAATTTCTTCCCACCCTTTACCTCTATAATCCCACAATCAGCACCTAAAAAACACAATTAACATAATTAATGATCAATTAATTAAATAATATTAATTTACAATGAATTAATAATTTAGTAAAAAGAAATTACTATGCACCCTTTACCCCTATATAAATGCCACAACCTGCAAACACATTTACATAAAAAAATAATAACACAATTAAGAAACTTAAATATCAATGAAGTAACTAACATTAATTAAAAAAACATTAATTTATTATCATTTAATTACTTCCCAATCTATAACCCTATAAACCCACAACCCGCTACAGAACAAAAAAATACAAAATATAATTAAATTAAATTTCATAGCTAATAAAAATGTAACTGATATAGTAAGAAAATAAAACAATGATAAACCAAATAATTATGTCACATAAATTTAAAATATCTACTCTAAAACATAACTATTTAAAAACAATAATTTTAACGACTATATTTATGGATATGATATTAATGACTATATTTTAAAAATTGATATTACTTACCTTCAAATCGATATTCTTGCACTTGATATTTCCATTCCATGATATTTTTCACTTGATATTATGGTGAGTCGAAATTTGTTCCTCGATATTCTATCACATCTATTCAACATCTCAATTGCTGCAATGCTCTTGTCTCAGAACTCTTGCCCCAGGTGTGTTTTTGGACTCCAGTGCTCATCTAGATGACTAGACATGCTTACTGACAAACAACAATGGCATTCTCATGCAATGTCTAGGTGTTAGTGTCTCACCTGAAAAAATAACAAGGGACATTGTTGTTTGCCCGTGCAAGTGGTGTTCAGACTAAGAGGCCTATTAGGATGGTGGTCGGAAAACCCCCCTGACCACCATGGAAGCAGAAAACAACCGCCCCCCAGGCACCGTGGAAAAACCGGTGGCCAAATTAGGATGATCCGCCAAACAACAATGACTGTGGCGGAACAGGGCAAAGAAAAAACACCCATAGCGGGTAGTGATTGCCAAAATCATCTGCGGCGGTCAGATACGTGTTGGAAAAACACCAACCCGCTGCAAGCATAGCGGAGACACCGCATGGGAAATTAGGATAACCCGACGGGTCACGTTACGTACTGCTGTTTCCGACCACCTCGGTCGCACACTGGAATGAATGGGAGAGCCAGCTGAGGAGCTGCAGCACAGCCACCGCTGTGGACGATCCGTGAAAATGATGGCGGATGAAGCAAAAAACCCACAATAAGGCTAAAAAGTGCACACAGCAAACTAGCCATGCCGCCCAAATACACAAAATACACCCCAATGACACAATCACATGGCAAAAAGAAAAATAAATTTCCCAGGACAACACCCACACCACACCTGACAGCAATACTCCATTTGGACACACCCACATAGCTGAGTATAAAACCAGCCCCTTCCCTGACCACAATCCATTGCAATACTCCAGCAGGGAAGGGACACACACACCAGCTTAAAGGAGAGGCAAATAACACAACATCACTAGTCACACCTCACACTGCACCACCACCACTTCCACACCTGCACCACTAACCCCTGCACATCACACACCATACACATCACAACCATACCCACCACTCATACTCCTGCACCCACAACCACTTTGCACACCACACACCATGGTAACACATAAAATGCCCAAATTCACTCAGAGTGAGTGGACAGTCATGGTAAATGAGATAGTCAAAGTAGAACCACAACTGTTTGGTAGCCTGGTCCAGCAGAAACCATTAGTCACAAGGACACAAATGTGGGCAAGGATAGTCCACAGCGTCAATGCAGTAGAGACCACCCCAAGATCCAAAAAGGAGATCATGAAGCGGTGGCATGATCTGAAGAGGGTTGTCAAAGAGAGGAGAAGCAAGAACCTTGAGCTGGCTCAGAGGACTGGCGGTGGCCCTCCCATTCCACCAAAACCATTCACATCATGGGAGGAGAAGGTGCTTGCCATACTGCATCCAGAGAGTCTCACAGGAGTAGCCGGGGGAGTGGAGGCTGGTAAGTACAAACAAATGACTACCACCGCACTGATATGTACTGCCTTGCACAACTACAAAGCTACACCACCTAGGACAAATTCCATCCATCTGCACCATACACTCACAAAAACATGTTTCACGGAACCAACATTCACCCACTCACATTCCCCCAAATGTAGCTACCAACATTACCATGTGGGCATGTGTACAGGCAGACAGCACTACAACTCTCACCAGGCCCCCTTGTCCCACAGCATCAGCAAGATGGAGCCCTCCCCTCACCCCACCCAGATGCAAGTGTCAGCCATTACATTACCCTCGTCAAACTTACAGGCAGGTAGCCAACTTCACAGTGAGGGTGTTTGTGGGTAGGAGGCCTGTACCACTACACCCACCATGCCCCCTGGCCCACACCTGAGCAGGATGGAGCCCTCCCCCACCCCACAGAGAAGCAAGTGTCAGCCAGTACATTAACCTCATCAAACTAACAGGTAGGTAGCCAAATTCACAGTGAGGGTATTTGTGTGTGGGAGGTCTGTACCACTACTCCCACCATGCACCCTCTCCCACACCTGAGCAGGATGGAGCACTCCCCACCCAGAAGCAGTTGGAAGCCATTGCAGTACACCAAACTAACTAACAGGTAGGTAGTCATCTTCCCTGGGAGGGTGTCTGGGGTTAGGAGGCCTGCACTCCCACTCCCACCATGCCCCCTGTCCCACACCTCAGCAGGATGGAGCCCTCCCTCCGCCCAGAAGCAGTTGGAAGCCATTGCAGTACACCAAACAAACTTACAGGTAGGTAGACATATTATTCTGTCTTGTGACCCCACTGAGCAGGATGTAGGCCTCCACCATGCACACACAGATGTGTCACAAAACAAAGCCAAATGTGAGCACATTACAGGTAAGTAGCCAGTATGTGCACCCACACATTCGCCACAAAATAAATGGTGCCATATGACAAAACCAGATCTCTCATTGCACAAATATGCTCACCTACCCCATTGCCACTCACAGTGTGCACACAGGTAAGCTAAGGAAACTGTGACAGCTACCAAAGTGTGACACACCAATAGACATGTAGAAGAAGTCTGGGCACCTATTGACATGTGCATCACCATGGGGCAAGTGCAACAAGGACCATTCAAAAAATACGAAAGCATGTGTAGTGGTACAAATCAAGACCATGTGACGCCTGCCAGGTCAGAAAAATCAACAAAGAGTCCTCAATGAAAAACATGTTGTGCCAGTCCCTAGATGGCAACAGGTCCCTGTAATCATGAATTATGCACGGGTCGCATGGTATGCCTTGACACCTCAAACCATGGACAAGTAATGCATGTACCACTGCATCTTGTCAGGAATCACAGTAGTGCACATAGTAAACAATGTGATGATCAGTCAATTGTGCAGTGTACAAAAAGTGAATGATACACAGCTAACACAAAGCTTGTGGGGTGCACTACAATGACCATTTCCTATCTGATCCACAGGTGACCAAGAACTCACTGCAGAGGACTACACCAGCAACCTGCAAAGCCAGTCTTCCCCCGGTACATGGACTCTCGTAAGTTGACTCCCAGGATTCCCTGGATGATGAGCTCGAAGCCGGACCATCTGGTGTGCCAGGGAGCAACAGGTCCCAGGACCCTATCATACCCCCACCACATCTGCGGTAATAATAACTTCACTGCAGACCCCTGCTGTTATGGCCTGTGTGGCCACTGCCACCACCACATCCACCACCACCACCAACAGTGCTGCCTGCAACACCCTCCCTGTCCCAGAGGATGACTATCCCACACCACCGACAGAAGTGGGCAGGGAGAGGATATGGGTGCACACAGTGGTGAGGCAACAGGTCCGTGGCAGCAGGGTAGGTGGGAGGGGAATGGTCAACCACAGACACCAGGAGGCTGGGACCCAATCCCTGGAACAGATCACCAGAGTCCTTGGCACATACAAACAGGCCCAGGGACGAACGGGCCGGTCGGACAAACTGTTGCACGAGCTCTTCCTGCTGATGAAGTCCATCAACACCAGCATGAGACAAATTGTGGACCTCTTGGGCCAGCAAGTGGCGGTACTGAGGGACAAGCCCGCACCACAATCAACACCTTTACCTCCCTCTGGTGGGCCGCAGGATGACAGTTCACCATCCTACCCTGTGCCCACAGAGAGGGGTGAGTCCTCAGACCCCACTGGCCCTGAAGCAGGCCCCCCCTGCCAAACGACAAAGGGGCCGTCCTAAGAAGATCCTGGGAATATCTGGAGGCAAAGCACCTGCCAGACACCAGTCACGGAGCCAGCCATGATGGCAACCATCTTCACAACTGCATTGACTTTTTGGACTGTCCTTCCCCACACTGCCTTGTGAATGGCATCTGTCTTTTGGACTGGGTCACCACATCAATGTGGTGACTACTCATTTACCATAACTGTCAGCTCACTGCTCCACCACCACCTCAATGGAAATGTACACCCCCTCACTTGTCACCATTGCAAATAATATATCCTTACACACATGTTGTCGTGTCAATCAATCAAACATTTGTCTGCTCCGTCTTTATTGCAGGATGTACAGTCTTCAACATGATCACAATGTACCAGGAGTATGGGCTGTATGTAGGTAAGGAGAAGTTGAAGGCACCTAGGGAAACACAACAGAACAACATTCACTGGTCTGGGTGTGGCATCACAGACATCACACAACACCTACTATCAGGATAACCCAACATGCACACATCACAATGGGCAACACGTGTCAACATACACGTCCTGTAGATGTTCCCAAATGACCTGTCCCAGAAACATTGCCATCCGCTGCTGAGTGTACAACTGGCTGCTGTTACAATTTTCACATACCCTTCACAACAACAGCAATATCAACAGACAATGGATATGTTGTACATTGTCATCCACCTTCAAGTGAAGTAGCAGGTGATGAGCTGTTCATGCAGGTCAACACCTTCCTCCTCTCCACTGTCCTCATCACTGGACACGGGTTGGTCTGCAGGCTGGGGCCTAGGGTCCTCACCATCATCCAGGAGCAGGGGAATCTACTTGCAAATGGCTAGTTTGTGGAGCATGCAGCATGCCACTACAATCTGACACACCTTCCTGGGCGAGTATGCCACTGCACCTCTGGTCTTGTCCAGGCAGCGGAAACGTGACTTGAGCAGACCAAATGTACGCTCCACCACACGACATGTCCTCCCATGTGCCTCATTGTAGCGGCCTTCAGCTGGGGTCCTGGGATTCCGCAGTGGGCTCAGCAACCAGGGACGGTTGGAATATGCAGAGTCACCTAGGTATGACAAACACAAATATACATTGCAGTGTCGCTGAGGCAGACGGCAGCAGGTCACACACCCAGCACGCCATACGACTAGGCATACTCACCCACAATCCATGCATGCTCGGGAAGCAGATTAGCCATCAGGAGGGCCACAATGTTGTTCCGCAGGATGTAGGAGTCATGGGCAGAGCCTGGGAATTTGGCACACACGTGGGAGAAGATCATATCTGCCAGGCACACCACTTGCACATTTATGGAGTGGTAAGGTTTGCGATTCTTGCAAATGTGCTCACTTTCCTGTGGTGGCACAAGCCCAACATGGGTGCAATCAATGGCACCAACAACATTAGGGATGTGTCCAAGGGGATAGAAGTCTCCCTTCACAGCTGGCAATTCAGCACCCCTGGGGAAATGGATGTATCTGTCCTTGTATATCATCATGGTGGACAGTACATCACGCAGAACCATAATGAACATCGGTTGTGACATCCCACCAGCGCTGGCCACTGTCTCGTGGAACGATCCAGTGGCAAAAAATGCAGGGCCGCCATCACCTTATAAGTAGGGGTGAAAGCTGTTGGATATGTCCGGTGAGGCTGCAGGTGGGACTCCAACAGATCACAAAGGGTTTTTAGGGTGGCTCTATCCAGATGGCATTTCTGGATGATCGCCACATCCTCCATGTCCTCCAGCACCGTCAAGTGACAAATCAGATTTGGCCTCCTCCTATTTGAGATGAAACTGGACACATGTCAATGCAATACATCATGAGATGGGCACAGCATCTCACGGTCTGGATGACACAAAGACAACAAAGACTGTTATCAATATTGAGTGACAGACAAGCTTACATGTAGGGACACCTTCAGCTACACAAAGGGCACACCTGTCAACTTACACAAAACAAAAACCTCAAACACCACCTTGGTCAATGTGAATGCACATAGGGATATGGTCACATTTCACATGGGCACACCTGGGAGTATAGCATCTAGCATATGTGTAACAAATCAACCCCACTGTCTCCTACCTAGATGCTGTACCTATCACACCTTCATGCGTCATTTCAACTTGGCACACATCTGCCACAAAATGACCACAGTCAGCGCAGGAATGACGAATGTGCCCATGAGCAGACATGAGAGGCCATGCACAATAGATCATCATTCATTGAGGCGAGCATTGCTGTGATTGTCACTGCACCTCAACACATTGACATGTATACACTGTAGAGTCCAGAACAGCACTGTCCTGCCTACACGACCATCAAATTCATAAGTAACTTGTGAGTGAGTACAGGCCAATCTACAAAATCACACACACAAACATGGCATGTGTAGTCACCAATGGAGTAAATTGAACATTGAAGAATGCACTATTCCAGTTGAGTAGTGTCCCTCTAAGCACAGCCGAAATTGCAACGAAGTTGCAGAATAAACACTGTTCAAACTCAAAAGTAAACTGACAAGTTGTTCATTGTTGTCATATTCCTCGTTTTATTCACGGGATATGAAATTAATCAAAGAAATCAAGCCAAGGACTCGTGAAGTATACTCAATGCATTTCGGGTTTTACATAACCCTTCATCAGGAGTAGTCCTAAGAAGAACACAAAAAGGAGAGATGTGTCGACCTGTTGCGTCATGTACATAATTAAATTAGTGTTTGGTGAGTTGGAAACTAATCAAAAAACGTGAGATAACAGAAGTAACCATTCAAAAACGAAACCTTATAGGGTGGCGGTTTGTTGTGAAAAGGATAAGACAAGGAAGTGTGATTAAAAACAACGGTGCCACGAGGACCAAGACAACTTGATGTTAAATCAAGTGTGCAATTGTTATGGAAAACAAAACAAGAACTCACATAATTAAAAACAACAGTGCCACAAGGATTTGAAGAAAAAAGTGCTGTAAAGTCAAGCATGTGAAACATGACTAATTGAACCTTAAGCCACGGAGCGGTACTATTCCCCGGTGCGTAAAGAAGATAAAACCATGTGGTAACAAAACATACCTGGTAGATTAGAAACTCTGAGTAACCGAGGTTACAACATGCAGTGAAAGTCAGCGTGTGTGCTTACAATCCTGCTCCAACGGGTGGGTCAGTTAGTGAAAGTGAGTAAGGACATGCCTTCAAATATCACAAGCCAGGTAATAAAAAGTAAGAAAGGACTGAATAACTTTGGAAAAAAGGTCAGCCATCTTGTGATGGTGTTCATGGAATGACATTAATGCTGTATCTACGGAGATTAATGGATACTGATGTACAAAGTAATAACAAAAGGTAAAAGTGTTTCAAAAAATAAAAGATAAAGAGAAGATAAACAACCAAATTAAAAGAGACGGTTTAACTGAGTTAGAGACAAATAAAGTTATTTGAGAAAAAAAAAAAAAAAAAAGAGGAGATTTCTTATTATGGAAGGCTGAAAAAAACTGAAAAAATAAAAAAAGAACCAAAGAGAAACGTAAGATAATAATGAACAAAGAGAAGTTGTGAAAAGTTGCATAAAATAACATTAATAAATACAGATGATCAGATGAAGTCAAATAGACACAAAGATCAAAATAAATTCACGAAACCAGAATGCACAGAGCAAAAGTTACAAAAAGCAACTAAGTTCAACGCGGTCATTGAGTCCGTGTGGGACCAAGGCATTCATTTTATAAATCCATGCTGTTTCTCTCTGTAAAAGATATTTACGGTTGTCTCTGTTTTCTCTGATTGGAACCATTTCACAAACCAGAAATCTCAATTGGCTGATGTTGTGACTCTTGGATAAAAAGTGCATCGCTACCGTTGATTTGATGTTTTTGTTGCGAATGTTGCTTTTATGTTCTGTTAGACGCACTTTTATTTTCCTCTCGGTTTTGCCTATGTATACGAGGCCGCATGGGCATTTTAGCATGTATACAAGATTCTTTGAGTCACATGTCGCTGTGACATGTAGCTTAATGTTAAAACCTTGTGTGGGATGTTGAGTTGAATTTCCTTTGATGATACTATTGCAATGCCCACAGTTATGACAAGGTATGGTACCTTTGTGAGATGAAACTGAATCAATGGTGAGTGGAGGATGCAAAAGTTCCAACAAATTCTTACTCCTCTCATATGCAAAGAGAGGTTTCTCCAGAAATATGTCTTTGAAGTCTGGTTCTATCTGTAACATTGGCCAATGTTTCAAAATGATTTTCTTGATGTTGAAACTCTCTGTGGAAAATTTAGTGACTATGACTGAACGTGACGTAGACTTCTTGGTGTCACGAATCTTTAGCAATTGAGATCTAGATTTGATTTGAACCCTTTCCAAAGTGGAAATGAAAGTTTCTTTTGGATATCCTCGATCGATGAAACGTTTTTCCATATTCAAATTTTCTTGTGACAATTGTGTCGGTTCAGAAATGATTCTTTTAACTCTCAGAAATTGATAATAAGGTAAGTGTTGCTTCAGAGAGGGCTGATGGAAGCTTGAGAAATGTAACAAATTGTTCCTATCAGTGCTCTTCCTATATAAAGTAGTCTCAATTCGACCCTCCTTGATGTACAGCAGTACATCCAAATAGTTGATAGTATCACTATGAATGTTATACGTAAATTTCAAACGATCATTGATCCCATTGAGAACCTCAATAGCAGTTTTTAGCAGATGTTCAGAACCTTTCCAAATTAAAAAAATGTCATCAATATAACGTAAGAATAATAACATGTGTGGTTTCCACTCTGTGTTGTTGAGAATGTGGTCAAGCTCAAACTTGTGCATGAACAACTGCGCGTAGCTAGGAGCTGCACAATTGCCCATCGATGTGCCATTCAATTGAAGATAGTACCTGTGATTGTAACAAAAATAGCTGTGATAAAGTGTAAAGTGTAGTAATTCAAGTAAAAATACTTTATGGTCTTCAGGGATAGAAGATTGTAACAGAAAAAATTCGATGGCTTCCATGCCAAGGTCGTGTGGAATGGAAGTGTATAGTGAAGTTACATCAATGGTGCAGAACAAAGTGTTGGTGTCCCATTTAATGTTACTTTCTTGAATGATGTTCAAAAAATGAGTGGTGTCTCTTACGTAGGTTGACATGTTAAGTACAAAAGGTTGAAAATGTCGATCAAGATATTTACCTACGGGTTCATGTACTGAACCACGGGTGTTGACGATAGGTCTCATGGGTGGATCAATGAGATTTTTGTGTATTTTAGGCAACATTCTTAAGGAAGGTCGAGTCGCAAAATTTTGAGTGAAAAATTTTTGTTCTTTCTCACCAATGGTGCCACAACGGACTGCTTTCTCCACGATCTCTTGTAGAGTTAACTGTATTTCACTGGTAGGATCCTTGTCAATTTCAGAATAAGTTGTACAATCTTGAACATGTTCTTCCAGTTTGCATCTGTAATGACTAGAATCCATAACGACCAATGCGCCACCTTTGTCGGCATTAAGGAATGTAAGGTCTAGATTATTGGCCATATTCTGAAGAAGTGCTTTATCTTTAGTTGTCAAATTCCTTTGTCTGATGTGCGTGGTTTTCCATTCATTGTAAATGGAACATTGGCATTGTGTGCAAAATGATGTGCCATTGACCATGTGGGTACTGTGCACTGTTGATGTTTGCCTGATGGCCATTGTCATTGTATGGCACTCATTGCGGTAGCTACTGCCTGGCCCCGACAGTGTGTCACCAGCACCCCCGTTCACACAAGTGCGGTAGTGATAGGCATGGAGACATGGGGAAATGGAGGTTGGCATGCTTCGCCACCTGAATCGCGGTGCCTCGTGTCAATGTATGGTACCCATATCGTGGTAGCTACCGCCTGGCCCTGGCGGTGTGTCACCAGCACCCCCATACACACAATTGCGGTTGTGATAAGCATGGAGACATTGGGGAAATGGTGGTTGGCATGCTCTGCCGCCTGAATCGTGGTGCCTCGTGTCAATGTATGACACCCATATCCCGGTAGCTACCGCCTGGCCCCGGCAGTGTGTCATCAGCACCCCCATTCAAACAAGTGCGGTAGTGATAGGCATGGAGACATGATGAAATGGTGGTTGGCATGCTCTGCCACCTGAATCACGGTGCCTAGTGTCAATGTATGGCATCCATATCGCAGTAGCTACCGCCTTTCCCCGGTGGTGTGTCACCAGCAACCCCATACACACAAGTGCGGTAGTGATAGGCATGGAGACATGGGGAAATGGCGGTTGGCATGCTCCACCGCCTGAATCGCAGTGCCTCATGTCAATGTATGGCACTCATTTTGTGGTAGCTCCCGCCTGGCCCCGCGGTGTGTCACCAGCACCCCCATTCACACAAGTGCGGTAGTGATAGGCATGGAGACATGGGGAAATGGCGGTTGGCATGCTCCGCCGCCTGAATAGCGGTGCCCCATGTCAATGTATGGCACCCATATCGCGGTAGCTACCACCTGGCACAGGCGGTGTGTCACCAGCACCCCCTTTTCCCACAAGTGCAGTAGTGATAATCATGGAGACATGGGGAAATGGTGGTTGACATGCTCCAGTGCCAAAATTGCGGTAGCGCACACCTGGCCCCTGCGGTGTGTCACTGCCATGGAGCTTGCCCTAGAGCCAATGGAAACCTTGATAGTGGTGGCATGATGCAATTTTGAAGATCGCTGTAGGCATGCTCCGCCAACTGCGGAGGTGGTCATTGGATGCATTTGAAAGATGCACCATTGCGCCAGCAAACACCATGCCCCTGCGGTGAGTCACCGCCATGGAGCTTGTCCTAGAGCCAATGGGAACCTTGGAAGTGGTGGCATGATGCAACTTTGAAGATCGCAGTAGGCGTGCTCCGCCACCGCGGAGGCGGTCATTTGATGCATTTGAAAGATGCACCATCGCGCTAGCGCACACCGGGACCCTGCGGTGTGTCACCGCCATGAATCTTGCCCTAAAGCCAATGGGAACCTTGATAGCAGTGGCATGATGCAATTTTGAAGATCGCTGTAGGCATGCTACACCACCGCGGAGGCGGTCATTGGATGCATTTGAAAGATGCACCATTGCGCCAGCACACACCATGCCCCTGCGGTGTGTCACCGCCATGGAGCTTGTCCTAGAGCCAATGGGAACCTTGGTAGTGATGGCATGATGCAATTTTGAAGATCGCGGTGGGCGTGCTCCGCCACCGCAGAGGCGGTCATTGGATGCATTTGAAAGAGGCAGACCTGGACCACCAATTGCTGCAGCTTGGCACCTTTTAAATGACCCCAGGGGGCTATATATGTGTGGGAGTGAGCCTCACATTTCCACTGCTCCCAGAGCCTGCTACCATTGACCCCTCACCTGCTGCTGCCTCCAGGGACTGCTGCCACCCCTCACCTGCTGCTGCCTCTAGGGACTGCTGCCTCAGACCCCTCACCTGCTGCTGCATCCAGGGACTGTGTCCTGAGACCCCTCACCAACCAATTCCTCTGCTGTTGTCTCATGTCCACAGTGATGGCAAGGCCAGAGATGATCCGTGCCAGTACCTTCATGAGCGAGGAGCTGGAGGTCCTGGTGGACGAGGTGCTCGTACAGTACCCAAGGCTATATGGTGCCCCAAAAGTCCTCAACAGTGGGGGTATAGGTCAGGGTGGCACACATATAGTTGGACTGATGCATTACGTGCCTGGGAGTGTGCACTGCCTGACATGCTGTCTCCAGGGGGAAGGTGTGTGTACCCAATGCCACAGGTTTGCCTGCCTGCACATGTATGTATGAGTGACCTATGTCGTGTTGTCAGCCATACAGTGACGCAGAAGGTTGTTCATGCAGGACTCAGGACTGTGATTGCTTGGCTGAATGGCTGTGTGTGGCCCTGTAGTCCATCTCAGTGTGTGCCCAGCTGTCCAGCACAGTCCCCGCCCACAAAGACAAGGACACATCACTTCACTTACAGAGTATTACATCAGTCTTTTCACATTGCACTCCAGCTATGGGCCATCTCAGCACTGTGGATTGCACATAACCGGCCCTGTGAAGAGGATTTTGGATTTGTGAGATCATGTCCCTTAATGTGACATCCATGACACAGTCATCTATTCACATGGCAGGGACATTGAGGGCTGCGCAGTCTTGGACACAGTGAGTCTACCCCCAAACACAGGTTGATTTGTGATGTATGTGTTGCTCAAGCCAACAATGGACTGGAGATGTGGGCAGGCTACATAGATGTTTCAGTGCAGGCATCCTGCATGTGTGTGAGATGTGCAGGGACTGTGTTCCCCCTCACACCTGCATGCTTTTGCATCAGCTTTTCCCATGCAGATGTACCATGTGAGATGTACTCTAGTCTCTGGTAGACATATCGTTGGATATGTGATGAGTTTGTATCTTGCTGCTATACTGATAGATGTCGGTACATGACACTGTGTCACTGATAATTTCCCCCTCTCATCTCCCACGCCTGCAGCTCATGGTACCCCAGCGTAAGGCCGTGTGGAGGGACACTGCAGCAAAGGTGTGAGCTCTGGTGGTCTCAAACCGATGGTGCACCCACTGCCACAAGAGATGGGACGACATCAGCCGGCTGGCAAAGAACGTGGCGGAGATGACCTTGGGGCTGCTTCCTCGCACTGGGCATTTGACATGGCACAGCATGAAACCACTAATGGGGTGCATGTTTGAAGGAACATCAGCAGCAAGCCAGGGATGAGCATTTGGGGAGGGTGACTTTGGTTGGTAGTGGCTGCATGTGTACAGAGCCTGTGCCAGTGCTGGCCTATGAGATGTTGGTAGTGTGATGCAGTGGCATGTAAGTGGCTGCTGGGCTGGGTGCCGGTGTCATGCATTTGCCCTACCTGTACTTACAAAGATGATTTGGATGCTGTGCATTCACATTGCATTCTGAGTTGTGCTCTTCAGGTTTCTTCTGCATTGGGGTAGTCTTGGGAATCCCATGGGAGGGAACGGCAGTGTGCCTGATCTGACTGTACCTTCATCAATTCGTCCATTGCATGCACCCAGATTGGGGAGGCCTAGACATCTGACAACAATGTGGACCAGTCTTTTGTCACCAAAGTACAACATGGTGGGTGGCATGGGCTAATGGCCATTGTGGGCTGTCATGCTGAAGTCTGTGTCTGTGTTGTCCCCTCCTGTTCCATCCAGATCTATCATTGGCAACAAGTAGTGTGCTCCCATCATGTCCCTAGGTGTGCTCAGAGCTAGTTAGGTGTGTGGTTGAATAGAGCCACAAGTAGGGTGTTGTGCTGTGTGGTCATCACATGGCTCACTCATGCCTGAGGTTCCAGTTTCCACGCACTGCTTGAGTCTATATAGTGAATTGGCACAATGTGATTGCACAGGGTGGTGTGCAACATGTAGATTTGGTCATCAAAGCACCACATCATCTGATGCCAGTGGGGATGCATCTATGTTGGCAGGCACAGGGAATGGGGACTCTGCATCGTCTTCCACCACACAGCGGCCAGTGTCCACCCTCCCAGCCACTTCCTCTGGTGCTGCCCGTGTCCACCTCAGTAAGAGGGGAAGAGTGTCCTTCACCCCTGGCACCGCTGCCCCTGCCCCTGTCCCCCCTGCTGCCATCAGTGCTGAGTCTGTGGGAATTTTGTGCCAGCTGTGTGTAGGCCAAACAGCTCTCCTCAATGCCTTCATTGACCACGACAAAAAATTGGCCCAGGTGGTTGCTTTCATGGAGGGCATACATTCTGATGTGGATTCACTGCACTGGACTGTCCAGGCTTTGTCCTCAACAGTGACATCTGCCCTTCAACAGGCACATACTCACAGTCCAGCTCCGGTCCCTTTGTCCGCCCTCCTGGCAGTGACCATGTCTGACGATAGTGACCACAATCCACATACATCAAAGTCACAATATGGCACACGAAGCACACAGCAGCAGCAACCCAAGCAGTCCTGGGCGCAGACACCACCCCTACAGAAGACCAAAGCCACCCCAGAGCGCAGAGAGAAAAGCCTGTCAGGCGACACCAGGGGACAAAAAGCAAAGCAGCAGACCTCAGGCGCACATGCTTTAGAGGCATCCCCATCCAAGGACTCTCCTGACCCTAAAGCATCTCGCAAAGAGAAGCATACAGTGTCTGTGCCCACCAAGGAGGTGGTGCATGCAAAGGGTACACCTAGGAAGGGCTCCAAGGCAGATTCACCCACCACCTTGACTTCCATTCCAAGCCCAGTGAAGCAGGGGAAGGAGATCACCGTAGGGGTGACACTTAGTAAACAGGGGAAGGGGGGCAGAGGCAAAGCGTTCGGCTGGGTCCAGCACCTCACCAGAGGGGCTGCCAGCATCTGCACCTCATGTAGCTTTGGTGGTGAGTGTTCCTGTTGTGTCCACACCACTTCCCATTGATCCAGAGTCAGTCAAGCCAATTAGGATCCCTAAGAAGTGGAAAGGCACCCCATCACAATCTCCCAGCCACACCGTGGCTCTACCTCCACGTGCCATCACGCCACCTGGTCCAAGGAGCCCTCCGGCTTGCCAAGATACTGATAGCTCTACCTCAGCTGTTCCACTCTCTCCCCAGTCAAGTGCCCCGACAGTCCCCGAGACACAGCCAGCTCCCAGTCTGAGTGTTAGTCACCCTCACACACCTGTCTCTCACACACACAGGCCTGTACTGCACATTGCTACCCACTGACTGTGTTGCTGACCATGGAAAGGTACAGTCGCACACATTCCCTGTGCAGCTTCTCATGGACATGCTCTCCATTTTGTGCCTTGCTCTTCTCTTCTCATGGTGCCTATCTGTGCAATATGTGACTAAAGACAGTTGCTCCAGTTGTCTATTTTATCAGTGTACTTATTGAATAAAGTTCTTTTGCTGTGTGTATATGGTTTACTGTGCCACATGGTCCGTGTGCCACTTCAACATAGTCAATGTTTGGGCTCACTTACTCTCTTTTTTCAGGGGTGACAGGGTATTCAGTTCTTCCTGACCCAGATACCTGTGGGGGCAATGGTGTCAATCTACAATGGTTAGCAGTTGTCATTTACTTAATTTGTTCATGTTGGCTATAATGTACACATGTCAGGTTGGGGAGCACTGCCAGCACAGAGTGGGTTTCTGCACACAGTATTGTAGGCAGGCTGGCCAGGGTCATCATGTATGTGTGTTATTCCTTTATGTGTGCCCAGTGGTGTATGTGTGTGGTCATTTTGTGATGTCCAGTCATCCTAGTCCCATGGCTTACTTTCCATTTGTGCTCGTGGATGGTCAGGTAGTGTGCAGTGTGAAGGGGGTGAGTTTGTCGGGAGTGTTGATGTGTGCATGCCCCTGCATTGTCAACTACACACATGTGTCACCCAGGAGTTGTATGCCTGTTGTTTTGATTGTTCAGCCCTGTGGATGTGGTTGTATGCACATGTGTGAGTTGTATGTTGTGCACTGTACAGTGTGTTGGTGTGTCCTTGCAGTTCTGTATGACTCCTACTTGTTGTTTTTGTCACTTTTGATTATGCAGAGTGTGTGACTGGCAAATCAGTGTTGTGTTTTGTTGCACATCCATGTGTCTTGTTGCTGTTTGTGGAGACTGTGCAGACCTGCTGTTCCACACTGCCATTGTGGTTGTGTTTTCTCATGCATTGCTGTCACATGGTGCCTTCTTGCCTCCAGTGTGGCATGTTGTGTGTATTGTCATACCATCCCCTATCTGTGCTTCAGATGCCTACCCATTGTGGGTCTGCAATCCCTCTCTTTGTGTATGGTACACTCCTGCCATGTGCCCTACTGACATGCAGTACACTTCTCTTTGGTATCAGCTATCCCCTTGGTTTACATGTTTGTGTGCCTCCCCATCACTTAATTTGTGACACTGTGCTTTGTGGTGCAGTCGCTTGGCCAGGGTCAATGTGTCACTCAGGGCATCTCACCCATGGGTTGTATGTGATGTTCTGGTGCTGTTTGTCAGACATGGTTGCTCCTATGCAGCTCAAATGTATGTGCTGCACAGTCCTCTGGTAAAGACTTGTGCATCTGTTGATGTATGTGTGTTGGCTGTGTTCTTGCTTCACTTCCTGGATGTGCTGTTGTCTTTGTGCTGTGCTGTATGGTGTTGTGTGGGTTGCTGTTCTGTGACTGATGTCTGTGTGTGGCTGGTATGCTTGGTGTGCATACACTGCTTGTTGTGCATGCAGTGCCTGGTGTGCATCCCCTGATGTCTTGCTGTGTTTGCTATGTGATTTTTGTGCCTGTGCATCTGTTGTTTGTTTGATGTGGCTGTGTTGGTCTGTGATGGTGCACTTCTTGTGTGTGTTGTGTTATGTTGTCTGTGCATTGTTCCTGAATGATGAGGTTGTGCACTCTTGTTGTGTCTGTTGTTTTTGTGAAGACATTTTTGTGGCATCCCATTGTGTGTGTGATGTTTGTGGCTACCCCCAGGGTGTGTGATTGTTTGTGTGTGTATTGACTGGCAAGTATTGCCAGCCTGCAGTGTGTTTGTCACTGGTGTTGTGTGGTGCTGGTGTGAGGGGGGATATGTGTGTAGATTCCTACTGGTGTTTTTCAGTCATGGTGTGTGTCAATGGGCCCTGTGAGTAGTGCTGCTTGTGTACTCCTGTGAAGTAGTTGTATAGATGTGTGGCTGTTCTCAGTTTGACTTCAGGGCCTTCCTTTCATCCCTGTGCCTATTCATGGTTTGCCTTGCTGTCTCCCTGTGTTTGTGTGGTTTGACCTCACTGACTGTACCAGCCATGTGTGCTTTGATGGTCGGAGGGTGTTGTTCTCTGTTCCTTGTCTTGCATGTGATGTACACATGCTTGTTGTGTGTCTCCATGGCCTTCCATTTGTGTGCAGCCCACTTTGGTTTCCCTATTTGTTGTGCTCCATTGCTGTTGGCATGTGGGGTGTGTATGTGTCTGTGTGTCAGTCTGTGTTATGTATGTGTGACTATGCAGACTGTGTGTCCATTTGGATGTTAATTCCTGGTATGTGTTCATTTGGTGCTTGTCCTGATTTTTGTTTCCCTGAGTGTGGTGTTGTGGTGGTGTGTATGTTTCCCTGGCCCTGTGCTAGTGTACTGTGTGTTGTGTGTTCCTGTGCAGCCACTCCTGCAGTGTCTGTCTCCATGATTGTTTGTTGTGTGGTGCATGTGCTTTCATGGGGTATGCTAGTGTGTGGAGGAAGGGGGTATGGTCCTGTGGTCTTTGTGCCCTGCCAATGCCTGGCACTGGCTCTGCCTTCTGTATTGTTAGACCTGGCACCGTTGGAGTGGGTCACCCTTCCATTTTTGTCTGTGCCTCAATGTGTTTTTGTGCTGGTGTTAGCTGCTCAGGGCACTGTGCCACTGCCATCCAGTTCCACGGTGCAAGTGCTCCCTATGGGAAAATGTATTAGGTGAATTGACTTCCATGTTTGGCTTATTTGGTTTACTATCAGTCCCTAGTAGAGTGCACCAGGGGTGCCAAGGGCTTGTATATCCAAATGCTGCTAGTGGGCTTGCAGCACTGGTTGTGCCACCCACAGAAGCGGCGGGGTAAAATGTGTCTAAGGTCTGCCACTGCAGAACCTGCGTGCAGTCCGGTACTGTCGCGCTGACTGCGCAAGTGCACCCACTTGCCAGTGCCTAAACCTTCCCTTAACTACATATTAGTCACCCCTCTGGTAGGCCCAAGGGCAGGGTGCATTGTAGGCATAAGGTAGGACATGCCCTGATGTGTGTGGCATGACCTAATAGTGAATTACAGCCATTTTGGTTTTTCACTATTGAAGGCTACCTGCTCTCCATAGGCCAGAATGGGCTGCTGGGATTGCTACACGCTGTAATCCCAGTGGACTCATAGAGCATGGTAGAAATTCATGTTTAGTATGCCTGAACTCAGGATAATAAAGTACATCTTTTAGGAAAGGTATTTTAATATCCTGCGTTTGCAAATGCTACTTTTAGAAAGTTAGCCTTTGCTTGCCTAACCATCTCAGTCCACCTCTGCGCGATGTGTGTGTTCTGCCTAGCGACAGTAAGGAGCAGGGCTGGGGAATTCCAGGAGACAGGCTGGCTGCCAGGTGGTGGGTAGAGAGATTACACCAGGATGGGTGGGAGGAGTACACCTTGACTCTTGAATAGACCTGTGCTCTGCCACCACAAAGCTGGCTCCGCCCCCTGTGGAGCGGCTGATGTCTCTGCCCTGCTGCTGAAAGGAAAGAGGAGAGTCACCACAACAAAGTGCTCCTGACTGAATAGAACTGGACTGGGATTAGGCAAAGGCCCCCCTGGCCTGTAAAGACAAAAGAAACTTGGTATAAATGTAGGAGCCTTGCTCCTAAGAAATCAGATCCTGGTTGAACTACGACGAAACTCTGCCTGACCAGAAGGACCTGGAAGAAGCTGAAGGAGGAGTGACTTTCCCTGACCTGGGGGATTGGCCTGCAGTTGGTGCCTTGCTGAGAAAGGAGAGGAAAAGACTGAAAGAGACTTTTGCACTTTGTTTTTCAACTATCTCCAAGGGCTTGGAAGAAGAGCTTGCCCCCTGAACTGAGCCCCAGGACCATTGGGCTCTACCTGATCTCCACTCGCCTACCGCTGGACTGTGGTGTCCTTTACCTCGCCGGAGCTCTGACCCTCGTGCCCCAGTCCCTCCTTGAGCCGTGACCAGGACTGCTTAGCCGCCCCCGCCTTGGGAAGAGCCTCGCTCGCTCTGAGCCGCTCCCCCTACGCTGTGCTGGGCTGCCCTCTGTCACCTCGCTCGCCGGAGGCCCGCTGCGCACCTTCACCCTCCCGCCGGAATCGGCGTTGTGAGCATCTCCAAGCCCCGGACGGCCCGGACGCAACCTGCGTGCCCGGCTGCCCCGCTTTGTTCACTCGCCACCTGCAACACCCCGCTCTTGCCGTGAGCCTGAAGATCAGACCCCCATCGTGAAGTGTGGGAGCCCCGGACGCCGCCCCGCCCTTCTGTCGAAGAGCCGCTGAAATCCCGCACCCACCTTCGCGTCAAGAATCAATGTACTGTACTTACAAACTCGACCGCGAGTTCGCATCGGATCCAGGGTCCGCAACGTTCTGATTTCCCTGTCATCTGCCGTGCGCTTCCCGGTCGCCGCCTCAGCACGGAGTGCGCTGAGGCCCACAGTCACCTTGTGCCTGCTTAAGAACTTTCCATAACCAAGAGAACTTTGCTGTACTTATGAGAATTGTGGCCCCATCAGTTTAACGTTACTGGGCCTTGTCTTGAATCTGCTGAATCTACATAAAAGCTAATTTTTTATTATACTTCCTGACTGGTGTCCATTTGTGGTGCATGCAGGGGGTTTACTGTATGTCTAAATTGTGATTGCTTAACCGTGTACGCCTGAGACTTAGCCTAGAATGCTCGTGCCACGCACCTAGAGGGTGAGCAGGGGTTATTCTGGGTAGTCATCCTTCGCCCTGACAAGAAGTAAAGGGTCCATGCTTGTTGTGGGTACATACCTGCGCCAACCAGAGCCCCCTCATTTCTAACATTGGTGGCAGCAATGGGAATTACCGGATTTGCAGTTGTGGTTTGCATAGAATGAATCACTGATCACCACGTAGTGAGAGCAGACCAGTAACGTAGCCACAGATTGATTAACAGTTGTTGCTAAAAGAAGAATCTCCACGCTAAGAAGCCATGCCTAGCTCAGTCAATGGAGGAGGAGCATCCTCTATACTGTCTGGAATTGATGAAATAGATTGGGAAAAGGAGGCACTGAGGAAGTGCACAAATGAAGTCTTGAAAGGATATCTCTCCAAATACAGAATTAAACAAGCTGGATTAACCAACAAGGACCAGTACATCAAGGCGCTGAGGGCCTGGCATGAATCAAAGTTCCCAGAGAATGCACGGGAGGTGATACCCCCAGAAGGTGCTTCTGAGCCTGGCAGGGGCCTGTCCCCAGAAGAGATGGCCGACAGGAGTGCTGCAAGAGCACACGAAGTGGAGATGCCAAAATTCAAATGGAAATGGAAAGACAACGGCTTGCCATGGAGCATGAGGTAAAAATGAGGGAGTTGGATCTCAAAGCCAAGAGTTTAGACCGCTCTCCCTCTGGTGGCAGCAATTTAACAGAGTCAAGGGTGCACATTCCTAAAGATGTAGTGAAAGAGTATTATAAATAGGATGATATTGGGCAGTGGTTCAGGGCCTATGAAGTAGCCATGTCCTCCCACCGGGTCCCTGAGAAAGATTGGGGAGCGGGGTTGTGGGGAAGGTTCCTGAGTGAGGGGCGGGACACACTGCTGGATCTCCCTTCTGATATCAACACATCCTATCCACACATGAAGGAAGCTCTGATGACAAGGTATGGGTTAACTCCTGAATTGTACAGGCAGAGGTTTAGGGATTGCACCAAGAAACCTGGTACCACTTATGTAGAATATGTGACTTTTTTTTCCAGAGCGCTAGATGGTTGGGTGAAGGGTAACAAAGTGAATGATTACCAAGGGCTGTTTGATTTAATTGCATGGGAGCACTTGTCGGATAATTGTTTTCCTGAGCTACGCCAGCACCTGATCGATAGAAGCTGACTAACCCTAGGAAGCTTGCTGAGGAGGCGGACTGCTGGATCAGCACCAGGGTCCACAAGGGTCCCGTGGGAGGCCCCGCCAAAGGTGGTCAGGGTCCCCAGCAGAAGAGTGGGGGGGACAGGGGTAAACAGAGGGAGTTCTACAGAGGGCCCCAAAGTAATTCCCAAGGGAACCAAGGGAAAGGTTCTCAGCCACCCCCACCCCGAAGCAGGCCGGGGCCCCGACAGGTAACCCTGTTCAAAGAGGGCCCCCCAGATGTTACAAGTGTAACAACCTGGGGCACTATTCCATGGATCCCAAGTGCCCCATGTATGGTAAACCAGCACCCTCTGGTGCTGCACCCCCCAAGCAGGTAGCTAGTGTAGCCTTTGGGAGGGAGGTAGATGTCCAAAGGGAGGGGGTTCCCGTACAGATGACCCTAGTCTCATTAGGAGACAGTGAGATGGTCGCTGAGGCCCAACTGCCCCCAATACTCAAAAGTATGGGCAGTGGGTGACCATAAATGGCAAGAGGGTGGGGGCTCTTAGAGATACAGGAGCCAGTGTGACTGCTGTCAAGCAACACCTGGTGTCTCAAGAGCAGGTGGTCCCACACGCACTCTGCCGTGTTGTCAACGCTGACAACACCGAGAGTCAGTGTCCAATGGCTCAAGTTCCCTTTGAGTGGGGGAGGGGTCTCTGGTACTCTGCAAGTCGCTGTGAGAACTGCCATGCCTGTTGATTGTCTCCTAGGAAATGATTTGGAGAGCTCCCCTTGGGAAAAGGTGGAGAAGACAACTCACCTGCGGATGGTGGGTTTGCCTGATTGGGCGTGCGTGACCACCCGGTCGATGGCAGCCAGTAGTGGTGTTGAAGGGACCCTGGAGCCTGAGGGAGAGGCCCAGGAACCGGCCTTAGGGAGAGGGCACAGGAGGCATGGGAATCCGGCTCCTGAAGTTCCCACGGCCCAGGAGGAAGCAGACCTTGAGGGGGATGCCCTGGAGCCTACCGGGGAACAGATAGCCGAACTGGGGGACCTGCCTGAGCTGACCCATTGGCAGCAAGAAGGGGGCCCCACCAGGGAGGAATTCTGCAGGGAGCAGAAGGAGTGCCCCTCTCTACTGGGTATGCGGCAGCAGGCTGCAGCCCAGGCCAATGGTGATCAGTCCGGTACTCACTTGATCTACTGGGAGAACGACCTCCTATACTCAGAGCCTAAGGTTGCTGAACCTGGGTCAGCCCGTGCGCTGGTGGTACCCCAGAAGTTCAGAGCCTTCCTACTGGGGCTGGCTCACGACGTTCCGTTAGCAGGGCATTTGGGGCAGGACAAGACCTTTGAAAGGCTTGTCACCCACTTCTATTGGCCTCAAATGCGCAGGAGTTCTGACACTCACTGCAGGACATGCCAGACTTGCCAGGCAAGTGGCAAGAGTGGAAGGAAGCTGAAAGCTCCACTCCAACCTTTCCCTGTGGTCAGTACCCCATTCCAGCGAGTGGGGATTGACATTGTGGGGCCACTGGACCCCAAGACAGTATGGGCAACAGGTTTATCCTGGTCTTGGTGGACCATGCCACCCGGTACCCTGAAGCCATCCCTCTGAGGACAGTGACGGCCCCCGTGGTGGGACGGGCACTGATGGGAATTTTCTCACTAGTAGGATTCCCTCTAGAGGTGGTGTCTGAAAGTGGGACCAATTTCATATCGAAATATATGAAATCCCTTTGGCAAGAGTGTGGTGTGACATACAAGTTCACCACACATTACCATCCCCAAGGAAACGGGTTGGTTGAGAGATTCAACCGAACCCTAAAATGCATGATTATGGGCCTTGAGGGACCCATGAGGCGTAAGTGGGACGTCCTCTTACCATGCCTTCTCTTTGCGTACCGTGAGGTGCCACAGAAGTCTCTGGGGTTCAGTCCCTTTGAGCTTCTGTATGGCCACCCAGTACGAGGACCTCTTAGTCTGGTCAAGGAAGACTGGGAGCAATCTCCCAGGAAACCTCCCCAGAATGTATACAGTTACATGCTGGCCTTTCGGAACCAGACTAGGCGTTTCAGGCAACTTGCTGAGGCAAATCTGGAAGCCAGCCAGGAGGAAATGAAGCGGTGGTACGATCAGAATGCCACTCTGGTTGAGCTTAAACCTGGCCAAAAAGTATGTTTCCTGGCCCCTGTGGAGCCTTGTGCACTCAAGGACAAGTGGACAGGACCCTTTGAGATTGTGGAGCGCAAGAGTTCTGTCACCTACTTGGTGGACTTACAGTCTCCTGGGAACCCCTTAAGGGTCCTACATGTCAATCGACTAAAGCCCCACTTGGAGAGGTTCGAAGTGGGCATGCTCTTGGCCACAGATGATGGAACGGAGGAGTCCGAGCCTCTGCCTGACCTCCTGGTAGCCTCCGAGCTGGACGGGTCAGTGGATGGAGTTAGCCTCTCACCCACCCTGACCCCTGAGCAACAGGATGACTGCCGCCAACTGCTGGGGCAGTTTCCTGACCTGTTCTCCCTGATTCCTGGTATCACAGAATGGTGCGTCCATGATGTGGACACAGGAGACAGCTTACCTGTGAAGCACAAGGCTTACAGGGTAACTGACAGGGTCAGAGCCTGCATCAAAGAGGAGGTCTCAAAGATGCTTGCTCTAGGGGTGGTTGAGTCCTCCAGCAGTCCTTGGGCCAGCCCAGTGGTCTTGGTCCCAAAGGCTGCAGCGCCGGGTGCCACGCCCGAACTCCGGTTCTGTGTGGACTACCGAGGACTCAATTCAGTCACGAAGACTGACGCGCACCCCATCCCCAGAGCTGATGAGCTCATCGATCGGTTAGGGGCTGCACGGTACCTCAGCACGTTTGATTTAACGTCTGGGTACTGGCAGATCGCCTTGACTGATGGGGCCAAAGAGAGGTCCGCATTCTCCACACCAGATGGTCATTTCCAGTTCCGGGTTATGCCATTTTGGATGAAGAATGCCCCTGCCACCTTCCAGAGGTTGGTCAACCAGGTGTTGGCTGGACTGACCGAGTTCAGCGCCGCCTACCTGGATGACATCGCAGTGTTCAGTGGCACATGGAAAGAACACCTGCAACATCTCTAGGAAGTGTTGATGGTACTGCGCAAGGCAGGCCTCACGATCAAGGCAAGCAGGTGTCAGATCGGGCAGGGTTCCGTGGTGTACTTGGGACACCAAGTGGGGAGCAGCCAGGTGGTGCCCCTCCTACCCAAGATTGAAACCATCCTGGCTTGTGAGCCCCCAAGGACCCAGACGGAGGTGAGGGCCTTTTTAGGACTCACCGGATACTACAGGAGGTTTGTCAAGGGGTATGGCAGCATTGTTGCCCCCTTGACAGAGCTGACTTCGAAGAAGCAGCCCAGAAAAGTGATATGGACTGACACCTGTCAGAAGGCTTTTGACACCCTGAAAACTGCCATGTGCACGGCGTCCGTGCTCCTGGCCCCTGACTTCTCCAAAGAATTCCTAGTGCAGACAGACGCATCAGAGCATGGTGTAGGGGCTGTTCTCTCACAGATGACTGAGGAGGGCTGGGACCAACCTGTAGCCTTCATAAGTAGGAGGTTACTTCCCCGGGAACAAAAGTGGAGTGCGATTGAGCGAGAAGCATTTGCTGTGGTCTGGGCATTGAAGAAGCTAAGACCCTACTTGTTTGGGTCTCACTTCCGGGTTCAAACGGACCACAGGCCCCTCAGATGGTTGATGCAGATGAGGGGTGAGAATCCTAAGTTGTTGATGTGGTCCATTTCCCTACAGGGGATGGATTTCACGGTGGAACATCTCCCCGGTACAGACCACGCCAACGCTGATGGTCTTTCCAGATTTTTCCGCCTTAGTGATGAAGATCTCCATGGGGTAGGGTAGTTCTCCCCACATTTCAGCTGGAGGGGACACGTGTTAGACCTGGCACCGTTGGCATGGGTCACCCTTCCATTTTTGTCTGTGCCTCAATGTGTTTTTGTGCTGGTGTTAGCTGCTCAGGGCACTGTGCCACTGCCATACAGAGCCACGGTGCAAGTGCTCCCTATGGGAAAATGTATTATGTGAATTGACTTCCATGTTTGGCTTATTTGGTTTACTATCAGTCCCTAGTAGAGTGCACCAGGGGTGCCAAGGGCTTGTATATCCAAATCCTGCTAGTGGGCTTGCAGCACTGGTTGTGCCACCCACAGAAGCGGCGGGGTAAAATGTGTCTAAGGTCTGCCACTGCAGAACCTGCGTGCAGTCCGGTACTGTTGCGCTGACTGCGCAAGTGCACCCACTTGCCAGTCTCTAAACCTTCCCTTAACTACATATTAGTCACCCCTCTGGTAGGCCCAAGGGCAGGGTGCATTGTAGGCATAAGGTTGGACATGCCCTGATGTGTGTGGCATGACCTAATAGTGAATTACAGCCAGTTTAGTTTTTCACTATTGAAGGCTACCTGCTCTCCATAGGCCAGAATGGGCTGCTGGGATTGCTACACGCTGTAATCCCAGTGGACTCATAGAGCATGGTAGAAATTCATGTTTAGTATGCCTGAACTCAGGATAATAAAGTACATCTTTTAGGAAAGGTTATTTTAATATCCTGGGTTTGCAAATGCTACTTTTAGAAAGTTAGCCTTTGCGTGCCTAACCATCTCAGTCCACCTCTGCACGATGTGTGTGTTCTGCCTAGCGACAGTAAGGAGCAGGGCTGGGGAATTCCAGGAGACAGGCTGGCTGTCAGGTGGTGGGTAGAGAGATTACACCAGGATGGGTGGGAGGAGCACACCTTGACTCTTGAATAGACCTGTGCTCTGCCACCACAAAGCTGGCTCCGCCCCCTGTGGAGCGGCTGATGTCTCTGCCCTGCTGCTGAAAGGAAAGAGCAGAGTCACCACAACAAAGTGCTCCTGACTGAATAGAACTGGACTGGGATTAGGCAAAGGCCCCCCTGGCCTGTAAAGACAAAAGAAACTTGGTATAAATGTAGGAGCCTTGCTCCTAAGAAATCAGATCCTGATTGAACTACGACGAAACTCTGCCTGACCAGAAGGACCTGGAAGAAGCTGAAGGAGGAGTGACTTTCCCTGACCTGGGGGATTGGCCTGCAGTTGGTGCCTTGCTGAGAAAGGAGAGGAAAAGACTGAAAGAGACTTTTGCATTTTGTTTTTCAACTATCTCCAAGGGCTTGGAAGAAGAGCTTGCCCCCTGAACTGAGCCCCAGGACCATTGGGCTCTACCTGATCTCCACTCGCCTACCGCTGGACTGTGGTGTCCTTTCCCTCGCCGGAGCTGTGACCCTCGTGCCCCAGCCCCTCCTTGAGCCGTGACCAGGACTGCTTAGCCGCCCCCGCCTTGGGAAGAGCCTCGCTCGCTCTGAGCCGCTCCCCCTACGCTGTGCTGGGCTGCCCTCTGTCACCTCGCTCGCCGGAGGCCCGCTGCGCACCTTCACCCTCCCGCCGGAATCGGTGTTGTGAGCATCTCCAAGCCCCGGACGGCCCGGACGCAACCTGCGTGCCCGGCTGCCCCGCTTTGTTCACTCGCCACCTGCAACACCCCGCTCTTGCCGTGAGCCTGAAGATCAGACCCCCATCGTGAAGTGTGGGAGCCCCGGACGCCGCCCCGCCCTTCTGTCGAAGAGCCGCTGAAATCCCGCACCCACCTTCGCGTCAAGAAACAAGGTACTGTACTTACAAACTCGGCCGCGAGCTCGCATCGGATCCAGGGTCCGCAACGTTCTGATTTCCCTGTCGTCTGCCGTGCGCTTCCCGGTCGCCGCCTCAGCACGGATTTCGCTGAGGCCCACAGTCACCTTGTGCCCGCTTAAGAACTTTCCATAACCAAGAGAAGTTTGCCGTACTTATGAGAATTGTGGCCCCATCAGTTTAACGTTACTGGGCCTTGTCTTGAATCTGCTGAATCTACATAAAAGCTTATTTTTTTATATACTTCCTGACTGGTGTCCGTTTGTGGTGCATGCAGGGGGTTTACTGTATGTCTAAATTGCGATTGCTTAACCGTGTACGCCTGAGACTTAGCCTAGACTGCTCGCGCCACGCACCTAGAGGGTGAGCAGGGGTTATTCTGGGTAGTCATCCTTCGCCCTGACAAGAAGTAAAGGGTCCCTGCTTGTTGTGGGTACATACCTGCGCCAACCAGAGCCCCCTGATTTCTAACATTGGTGGCAGCGGTGGGAATTAACGGATTTGCAGTTGTGGTTTGCATAGAGTGAATCACTGATCACCACGTAGTGAGAGCAGACCAGTAACGTAGCCACAGGTTGATTAACAGTTGTTGCTAAAAGAAGAATCTCCACGTTAAGAAGCCATGCCTAGCTCAGTCAATGGAGGAGGAGCATCCTCTATACTGTCTGGAATTGATGACATAGATTGGGAACAGGAGGCACTGAGGAAGTGCACAAATGAAGTCTTGAAAGGATATCTCTCCAAGTACAGAATTAAACAAGCTGGATTAGCCAACAAGGACCAGTACATCAAGGCGCTGAGGGCCTGGCATGAATCAAAGTTCCCAGAGAATGCACGGGAGGTGATACCCCCAGAAGGTGCTTCTGAGCCTGACAGGGGCCTGTCCCCAGAAGAGATGGCCGACAGGAGTGCTGCAAGAGCACACGAAGTGGAGATGGCAAAAATTCAAATGGAAATGGAAAGGCAACGGCTGGCCATGGAGCATGAGGTAAAAATGAGGGAGTTGGATCTCAAAGCCAAGAGTTTAGACCGCTCTCCCTCTGGTGGCAGCAATTTAACAGAGTCAAGGGTGCACATTCCTAAAGTTGTAGTGAAAGAGTATTATAAATAGGATGATATTGGGCAGTGGTTCAGGGCCTATGGAGTAGCCATGTCCTCCCACCGGGTCCCTGAGAAAGATTGGGGAGCGGGGTTGTGGGGAAGGTTCCTGAGTGAGGGGGGGACACACTGCTGGATCTCCCTTCTGATATCAACACATCCTATCCACACATGAAGGAAGCTCTGATGACAAGGTATGCGTTAACTCCTGAATTGTATAGGCAGAGGTTTAGGGATTGCACCAAGAAACCTGGTACCACTTATGTAGAATATGTGACTTTTTTTTCCAGAGCGCTAGATGGTTGGGTGAAGGGTAGCAAAGTGAATGATTACCAAGGGCTGTTTGATTTAATTGCATGGGAGCACTTGTCGGATAATTGTTTTCCTGAGCTACGCCAGCACCTGATCGATAGCAAGCTGACTAACCCTAGGAAGCTTGCAGAGGAGGTGGACCGCTGGATCAGCACCAGGGTCCACAAGCGTCCCGTGGGAGGCCTCGCCAAAGGTGGTCAGGGTCCCCAGCAGAAGAGTGGGGGGGACAGGGGTAAACAGAGGGAGTTCTACAGAGGGCCCCAAAGTAATTCCCAAGGGAACCAAGGGAAAGGTTCTCAGCCACCCCCACCCCCGAAGCAGGCCGGGGCCCCGACAGGTAACCCTGTTCAAAGAGGGCCCCCCAGATGTTACAAGTGTAACAACCTGGGGCACTATTCCATGGATTCCAAGTGCCCCATGTATGGTAAACCAGCACCCTCTGGTGCTCCACCCCCCAAGCAGGTAGCTAGTGTAGCCTTTGGGAGGGAGGTAGATGTCCAAAGGGAGGGCGTTCCCGTACAGATGACCCTAGTCTCATTAGGAGACAGTGAAATGGTCGCTGAGGCCCAACTGCCCCCCAATACTCAAAAGTATGGGCAGTGGGTGACCATAAATGGCAAGAGGGTGGGGGCTCTTAGAGATACAGGAGCCAGTGTGACTGCTGTCAAGCAACACCTGGTGTCTCAAGAGCAGGTGGACCCACACGCATTCTGCCGTGTTGTCAACGCTGACAACACCGAGAGTCAGTGTCCAATGGCTCAAGTTCCCTTTGAGTGGGGGGGGGTCTCTGGTACTCTGCAAGTCGCTGTGAGAACTGCCATGCCTGTTGATTGTCTCCTAGGAAATGATTTGGAGAGCTCCCCTTGGGAAAAGGTGGAGAAGACAACTCACCTGCGGATGGTGGGTTTGCCTGATTGGGCGTGCGTGACCACCCGGTCAATGGCAGCCAGTAGGGGTGTTGAAGGGACCCTGGAGCCTGAGGGAGAGGCCCAGGAACCGGCCTTAGGGAGAGGGCACAGGAGGCATGGGAATCCGGCTCCTGAAGTTCCCACGGCCCAGGAGGAAGCAGACCTTGAGGGGGATGCCCTGGAGCCTACCGGGGAACAGATAGCCGAACTGGGGGACCTGCCTGAGCTGACCAATTGGCAGCAAGAAGGGGGCCCCACCAGGGAGGAATTCTGCAGGGAGCAGAAGGAGTGCCCCTCTCTAGTGGGTATGCGGCAGCAGGCTGCAGCCCAGGCCAATGGTGATCAGTCCGGTACTCACTTGATCTACTGGGAGAACGACCTCCTATACTCAGAGCCTAAGGTTGCTGAACCTGGGTCAGCCCGTGCGCTGGTGGTACCCCAGAAGTTCAGAGCCTTCCTACTGGGGCTGGCTCACGACGTTCCGTTAGCAGGGCATTTGGGGCAGGAAAAGACCTTTGAAAGGCTTGTCACCCACTTCTATTGGCCTCAAATGCGCAGGAGTTCTGACACTCACTGCAGGACATGCCAGACTTGCCAGGCAAGTGGCAAGAGTGGAAGGAAGCTGAAAGCTCCACTCCAACCTTTCCCTGTGGTCAGTACCCCATTCCTGCGAGTGGGGATTGACATTGTGGGGCCACTGGACCCCAAGACAGTATGGGCAACAGGTTTATCCTGGTCTTGGTGGACCATGCCACCCGGTACCCTGAAGCCATCCCTCTGAGGACAGTGACGGCCCCCGTGGTGGGACGGGCACTGATGGGAATTTTCTCACGAGTAGGATTCCCTCTAGAGGTGGTGTCTGACAGGGGGACCAATTTCATATCGAAATATATGAAATCCCTTTGGCAAGAGTGTGGTGTGACATACAAGTTCACCACACCTTACCATCCCCAAGGAAACGGGTTGGTTGAGAGATTCAACCGAACCCTAAAAGGCATGATTATGGGCCTTGAGGGACCCATAAGTCGTAAGTGGGACGTCCTCTTACCATGCCTTCTCTTTGCGTACCGTGAGGTGCCACAGAAATCTCTAGGGTTCAGTCCCTTTGAGCTTTTCTATGGTCACCCGGTGAGAGGACCTCTGAGTCTGGACAAGGAAGGCTGGGAGCAATCTCCCAGGAAACGTCCCCAGGATGTATATAGCTACATGCTGGCCTTCAGGAACCAGACTAGGCGTTTCAGGCAACTCGCTGAAGCGAATATGGAAGCCAGCCAGGAGGAGATGAAGCCGTGGTACGACCAGAATGCCACACTGGTTTTTTCAGTTGTTTATGGATGATGTATTTTTGGGTGAAATTGTTGAGCAGACTAATTTGTATGCTGAACAGTTTTTGAGGGACAACAGTGACAAACTTAGGCCCCACTCTAAAGCTACCCGGTGGACTCCCACAAATTTGTCAGAAATGAAGTTTTTGGGTTTGACTTTATTGATGGGTTTGATAAGGAAGCCGTCTATGGCTTCATATTGGTCTACCAGTCCCCTGATGGCAACGGCCATATTTCCTGCAGTTATGACTCGTGATCGGTATTTGCTTTTGCTACGGATGCTGCATTTTGTTGATAATTCTTTGGCGTTACCACAAGATCACCCTGACTGTGACCATCTTTTTAAGATTCGGCCTGTTCTTGATAACTTTGTAGATCGATTTTCAGAGATCTATACTCCAGGGAAAGAAATATCTATTGATGAGTCTTTGGTCTTGTTCAAGGGTCGTTTGTTTTTTAGGCAGTACATCCCTAGCAAGAGGGCATGCTATGGAATTAAGCTGTATATGTTGTCTGAGAGTAGGACAGGATATGTTTTTAATTTCCGTGTGTACACTGGTAGAGATTCCACTATCGACCCCCCTGGTTGTCCGTCCACTTTTGGAGTTTCTGAGAAAATTGTGTGGGATCTTGCAAGAGGACTGTTTAACAGAGGCCACTATTTGTACCTTGATAACCTCTACACTGCTGTGCAATTGTTTAAGGAATTGTTCAAAGTGGACACTTTTGCTTGTGGCACAATCCGCTCTAACAGTAAAGGTTATCCAAAACAGCTTGTTTGCAGAAATGTCTGAGGGGACAGTGCAGTTCCTTGTGTAGTGATGAACTACTAGCTGTGAAATTTGTGGACAGGAAGGATGTGTACATGCTGACTACCATCCATGATGAGAGTACTTCACCTGTGGCTGTTTGGGGTCAGATTTCTGAAGTGCGCAAACCTGTGTGCATTCTAGACTACAATAAGCACATGGGTGGTGTTGATAGAGTAGATCAGAGGTTGGAACCTTACACTGCTATTCATAAGGCTTACGTTTGGTAGAAGAAGTTGGCCATCCATCTCTTTAATTTAGCAACTTTCAATGCTTTTGTTGTGTTCAAGGAGTGTTCTCCTGCATCAAAGTTGACCTGGTCTCCCGGTAAAAATGGTGCCTCACTTGTGTGGGAGGCCCAAGTACCTGCGAAAGGCAAGGGCTCAGAATGTAGTGAGGCGACATCAAAATTGCCTATCTCTAAACTACCTGGTTTTGCAAGGGGGTTTACTTGGGTTTTTGGCCCCGTGCTCGGTGGCCATCTAGGGAAACCTACCAAACCCACACATTTCTGAAAACTAGACACTACATTTTGGGCCCTTGCCTGTCGTGGGTACTTGGGCCTCCCACACAAGTGAGGCACCATTTTTACCGGGAGACCCGGGGGAACGCTGGGTGGTAGGAAATTTGAGTGAGCCCGGTGATGCGACAACTTTCCCACACAAAAATGTGTGAAAAAAGTGATTTTTTCAGCTAAAATTGAGGTTTGCAGGGGTTTCTGGGTAAGGAAACATTGGGGGATCCACACAAGCCATACCCCCCAGGAAGCCCCCGGGTATCTAGCTTTTAGAAATGTATAAGTTTGCTAGGTTTCCCAAGGTGCCCGCAGAGCTAGGGTTAAAAAACTAGAGCTAGGCACTTTGCCAAAAAAGGGTAATTTTTCACTGCGATATTGAGGTGTGACCACGTTGCGTTTTGTGCCGTTTCCTGTCGCGGGCATTAGGCTGACCTGGACAAGTGAGGTACTGTTTTTCTCGTCAGACTTTGGGGAACGCGGGGTGGGTGGAAATTTGTGGATCCACACAGATTCCGGAACTTTCCACTACCGAAATGTGGGGAAAATGTGGTTTTTTTGACAATTGTTTACGTTTGCAAGGGATTCTGGATAACAGACCATGGTGGGAGGCAGTCAAGTCACCCCATCCTGGATTCCCCTGGGTGTCTAGTTTTCAAAAATGTATAGCATTACTAGGTTTCCCAAGGTGCCCGCAGAGCTAGGGTTCAAAAACTAGTGCTAGGCACTTTGCCAAAAAAGGGTAATTTTTCACTGCGATATTGAGGTGTGACCACGTTGAGTTTTGTGCCGTTCCCTGTCACGGGCACTAGGCCGACCCGCACAAGTGAGGTACCATTTTTCTTGTAAGACTTTGGGGAATGCTGGGTGGATGGAAATTTGTGGATCCACGCAGATTCCGGATCTTTCCACCACAGAAATGTGGGGAAAATGTGTTTTTTTTGACAATTTGTTTTGTTTGCAAGGGATTCTGGGTAACAGACCCTGGTGGGAGACAGTCAAGTCACCCCATCCTGGATTCCCCTGGGTTTCTAGTTTTCAAAAATGTATAGGTTTGCTAGGTTTCCCAAGGTACCCGCAGAGCTAGGGTTCAAAAACTACAGCTAGGGACTTTGCCAAAAAAGGGTCATTTTCCACTGCGAAAATGAGGTGTGACCATGTTGCGTTTTGCGCCGTTTCCTGTCACGGGCACTAGGCCGACCCGCACAAGTGAGGTACCTTTTTTCTCGTAAGACTTTGGGGAATGCGGGGTGTGTGGAAATTTGTGGATCAACGCAGATTCCGGAACTTTCCACCAGAGAAATGTGGGGAAAATGTGTTTGTTTTTACAATTTTTTAAGTTTGCAAGGGATTCTGGGTAACAGACTCTGGTGGGAGGTAGTCAAGTCTCCCCATCCTGGATTCCCCTGGGTGTCTAGTTATAAAAAATTTATTGGTTTGCTAGGTTTCCCAAGGTGCCCGCAGAGCTAGGGTTCAAAAACTAGAGCTAGGCAATTTGCCAAAAAAGGGTCATTTTTCACTACGATATTGAGGTGTGACCACGTTGCGTTTTGTGCCGTTTACTGTCACGGGCACTAGGCCGACCCGCACAAGTGAGGTACCATTTTTCTCGTAAGACTTTGGGGAACGCGGGGTGGGTGGAAATTTGTGGATCCATGCAGATTCCAGAACTTTCCACCACAGAAATATGGAAAAAATATGTTTTTTTTATAATTATTTAGGTTTGCAAGGGATTCTGGTTTACAGACCCTGGTGGGAGGCAGTCAAGTCACCCCATCCTGGATTCCCCCTGGTGTGTAGTTTTCAAAAATGTATAGGTTTTCTAGGTTTCCTAAGGGGCCCACAGAGCTAGGGTTCAAAAACTACAGCTAGACACTTTGCCAAAAAAGTGTCATTTTTCACTGCGAAATTGAGGTGTGACCACGTTGCGTTTTGTGCCGTTTCCTGTCGCGGGCACTAGGCCGACCCACACAAGTGAGGTACCATTTTTCTCGTAAGACTTTGGGGAACGCGAGGTGGGTGGAAATTTGTGGATCCACGCAGATTCCAGAACTTTCCACCACAGAAATGTGGGTAAAATGTGTTTTTTTGGACAATTTTTTAGGTTTGCAAGGGATTTTGGGTAACAGAACCTGGTGGGAGGCAGTCAAGTCACCCCATCCTGGTCCCCTGGGTGTCTAGTTTTCAAAAATGTATAGGTTTGCAACATTTCACTAGGTGCTGGCAAAGCTAGTGTTCAAAAACTACAGCTAGACACTTCGCAAAAAAAGGGTACATTTTCATTGTGAAAATATGTTGTGTTCATGTTGGGTTTTGAGCCATTTCCTTTCATGAGCACTATGCCTACCCACACAAGTGAGGTACCATTTTTATTGGGAGACTTGGGGTAATTCAGATTTGTAAAGCAACTGTTATTACCTATTGATTTTTTATGCATTTCTGCCACCCAAATGAAGGACTTTGTGTAAAAAATAAGTCATTTTGAAAAATGACCGATAATTCTCATGCTAGTATGAGTATTCCCAATTTCGAAAATGTGCAAATATGTACTGTTTCTAAACTCCTTAATTTGTTCCCATTTCAGAAATACATAGGTGTCTTTCATATCGATTTTTCCATGTACACATTTTCCCACAATAATTGCTATATACCCGGAACATAATAAAAAACCATTCCAAATTGCTGCTCAGCTTTTGACTCTGGGATCGTCGGGTTCTTGGTGAACCTACAAGTCCTATATATCCCCACAACCAGGAAGGTCCAGCGGATGTAACAGTATATTGCTTTCAAAGAGCTGTCTCAATTAGAAGAAGTTACAGGTAAAAATGTTGACCCAAAAGGCTGGTTTTTTTCAGCTAATTTTAATTTTTTCCTATATTTAACTGTTAGTTTCTATAAAGAAACCTTGATGGAACTACACAAATGACCCCTTGCTGAATTGTCTACTTTTCAAAAATGTATAGCTTTGCAGGATCCATTATTGCTTTCAGACCCATTTCTACCATTAACTAGAAGGAGGTTCAAAGCACAAAAAATAGCAAAAATAGGCTATGTCCAAGAAAAATGCCAAAATTGTGTAAAAAATGTTGGTTTTCTGACAAAAGTCTGTCATTCCCTAAAAGCTGTGAAAATGGTGATTTCAGCCCCATAAACCCTTTTTTGATACCATTTGCAGAGAAAAACCCACACGCTTTCATTTGCTTTCCGTTTTTCCCATTTTTATTTGAAAGGCCGTTTCCTTGAGCGCCAGGGGGGGGTGAAAAACTCGAGTAAGAATGGCGCGCTTGTCTCAGTAGCTTCCTCATTAGTTTCATTAAGGTCCTTGCGGGCTTCCTCAGGGAAGGTGTTATATGTAGTGAATATTTTTTGGTGGAAGTAGTCTGCAATAACGTTGCATCTCTCAACAGAGCTGTGAGGTGTTGTGAGTGTTCTCACCAGGGATGAGAGCTCTTGAAGCGTGGCGTATAATTCCATGGAGGAGTTTTTTGCCATATCAATTCTCTCTCTGTAGTACATGGAGCGCCTCTTTTTGAGGAGGGAATGGTATTTGTTCTGAGCTGTTTTGTAAGCTTCTTTCACTTCTTTGGAGAAGCCAATTCTCCATTTCCGTTCTATGTGCTTGCAACCCTGTTTGGTGGTTCTAAGCTCCTCGTTAAACCAGGGTGCTGATTTAGACCCTCTCTCAGGAGTCTTAGTGGTCCATAGGGCTGCATCATGGAGCGCCTCTGTTATTCATTTGTTAATTGCAGTATTTGCCAAATTGGCATAATTATGCAATAGCGGTGGTGTTTTCTGAAGTTCTTTGGAGAAGCTCTTGTGGTTAAACATGGACCAGTTTCTGCATGGGCGAGTGGGTTCAGCGTTTTCCATAGGGCGTTGTTTAGGTAAAGGTATACAGAATTCAATGAGGTGATAATCGGACCATGGGACAGGGACAGGTTGTTTTACTACAAGCCCCGTGTGGTTCGAGAAAATAGGGTCAAGCAGGTGGCCTGCGTGGTGTGTTGGCGCGGCAGATTTGAATTCGAGCTGTATGCTGGTAAGTTCCTTGCATAAGGTTTGTGCCTCGGTCTTGAGGTGGTCAACAATGTAGAGATTGAGATCACCTAGAACTATGAGATTATTGTATTTCAGCGCCAACTGGGTTACCAGATCCATAAGATTATTTATGAAATCATTGGGTGGTTCTGGTGGGCAATAGATTAGGAGACCATTCGTTATGGTCCCATTGGCTCTGCTTAACCTTTCCATTCGCCCGTCGGGTAACGGCTGTTGCGAGCACTACCTCTGTAGTGCTGCGCACGTCCGTTGGCCGAGCGGCCCCGCCCATAATTAAACACCCGCACCGCGGCGGATTTTATGCCACGGTCAACGGGTTAAGCTAAAGAGGGCTGCCTCCATGTTGACTAGTAGAGCTTTATCGAGTGTGCACTTGATAAATGGATGGAAAATTATAGCTATTCCGCCTCCGCGTTTTAGGGTGCGGTCTTGTCTCAGCATGCAATAGTTGTTAGGTAGTGCCTCAAGTATGTCAGGGGCAGAGTCTTGGTTGAGCCAGGTTTCTGTGAGAAACAGGGCCTCAGGCTGGTGGTCTGTGAGATAGTCATAGATTTCTGTCTTATGTTTAGCGAGTGATCTACAGTTAATGAGGGTGAGCTTCATGTGGGCTTGTTGAGGGATGGCACTTTTCTCAGTGTGAACCTGTTGCTACTGCCTCTGTTGACAAAATTTCACTAGGGGATGCAAATTCCCTCACCCTCTTGAAAACCTAAAGTTGAGGAGCTGCGGATGAGAAAAACCTCCACCACACTGCAGTTGACAGAGTTTTGTCTGAACTCCACGTTCCATGTGGAATGTGCTGTGAGAAAAACTCTGCAAATTCTCCAGCCTTGCAGAATTTATCACCCACCCTAGTAGTGAGGTCCTGAAGACGAGAAGTTTCGTGACCAATGTGGATTGGTGTATGAGCTACAAAAAAATTGTGTACAAAGCCGGGGATGTCCTAAGAAATTCAACAAAGTGTAGGGAGTTTGGAGACAAGTCATGGATAACATGCTCTGATGAGGAAGGTGGTCAGGTACGCAGGGCGAGTCTGGGCTGCATCAAAATTGCATTTATAGTACAATGTACTGTTACTCTCTGAAGTATCTGTTTCTTTTTACCATTGGGCCCTTTACGACTGACTTGAAGATATTAGGGAGTGATACTGCATCAAGTGATGTAATAAACCCTCAAGTTCATGTTGCCTTTGTTGTGGTAGGGTGTCTGCTTTCCACCCAGTTGTATAAAAATAAAAAAAAGATACTTTCAAAAGTACAAAAAACATAAACAACAGTAGCAAACAAACTCCAGCCAAGCCTTGTAATAAGTTTAGCTCCACACAAGGCCTCTCACAGTTGTGCAATACACTCCCATAGAAAATAATGTGAGCAGAGACGCAATAAAACACCCAGTAGAAAAAGAATTTTAAAATAATTACATTATGTTTACTTTTAAATTATGTTCATATGTGTGTATGTGTCTTAAAAAGTATACACAATCAATAATTACATTTGTAATTAGTTGAACAAATAACAGTAATTTAAAAAAAAATATTCAACATTTTAAAAAAAAACATTAATTAAACCGTATTTGTGATTAATTTTACTAAATAGTAACTGAAAATAAAATTGCTAGTTTGTTTCTTTTCTTTAATGTTTGTTAAAAATTAATATTTATTAATATTACATTTGGAAATGGTGAATAACCAAATGTAGGAAATTCACAAATGAGAAAATCCACATGTTCAAGTTAACTCATTGTAGCAAATTTCTCTTTTTGGCTTTTCACCATTTCCGAGTGTATGTTTACTATATAGGGCCTTATTGCGATGTCGGTAAGTCTTCCTTCCGCCCGACTTGGTCCTGGGACCGACCAACACCCGGTCAGTGGTCCCACCCCCCTAATTAGTGTGCGACTGAACACTGTTCAGTCACATTCCTACATTTAACTATAGGTGCATGCATAATGGCTGTAAACCGTCTCTAATGCATGCTCCCAAGGGTAAATGAGGGGTGTGCTTCATCCCTGCACCATTGTTGATCCCTGTATGGGGTGCAGGGATCAACAAGGCCCTCAACCAGAGGCTGCACACCCAAGGGGGCCCTGTAGTGGGCCTCCAAAACACTTTCTGACATGGTTTCCATGTCAGAGAGGCCGGCATGGAAACCATGCTGAAAACTGTGCATCATTATCTCAAGGGTGGAAAGGCCCGCTTTTGAGATTCCTGGTGGGATTCAGACTAGCCGTCGAAAGCCAGCCAGAATGAGCAGCTGGATTACTATCTGACCACCTAGAACCAAAACCGAGCTTTCCATTACGATGAGGCTTGTAAAGGCTCTGACCGATCGGCCCCATAGTGTAGAGTTATGTTTCCCCACTCCATGAAGCATGGAGGAAGAGCCTCATTTTTTAAAGTAGAAAGTTACAACTAATAATTTTTCACATATAGGCGGAAATCTTCACCACTGGGTGGATATTTCCCCATGGTAAAGTAGAGTGAAATTTAAAAAAAATATATTCAACTTTAAAAAACATCTAAAACATATTTCCATGGTAACTGTTAAGGTAACTTAAAATTAAATATGAATTTTCTCAGTAGAACAACATAAAGTAATACTACAGCACAAATAGGATAATTTTTAACTAAATATATAATAATTGAAATATATTAAATATAACATAGATTTATTTTCATAGATTTAATTTTTAAAAATCCTACCTAAAGTGACATGTTTATATTTATTTATTATGTAGTTAAATATTACCCAAAATTATATACAAAATTAATATAAATATATTCATTTTTTAAACACCTAAAGTTACATGTATTATTACATTTAAACAAATGTTAAACTATTTTATATTAATACAAAATAAATTGTGCACCTTTGATATAGTTTTTTCTGTAATATCTCAAAAACTACTGAAGAAATTGACACCAAGGGGCATATTAGCAACGAGGCGATATAAAATGATCTCCGCTTTTGCGTCCGTTTTCAGACGAAAAGCGGTGATAATTTTATCGCCTAATTAGCAAGGTCACGCTATCACGTGAAACCTTGCATTAGCGCCCATATTCTTAACGCCCAGCTTTGCATCTCTAATGAGATGCAAAGTGGGCGTTCCTGACCTGACATGACTGGAGAAATGTCTGTTATCGCTACTTTCCTTACGCCTGCTTCAGGACTGACTTAGCCATGATATCCTATGGAAGGTGGATATCATGGCTAAGTATGTGAGGCCCTATCATCAAGTTAACGCCAAACTTCGTGAGATTATCGCTGGGTCTCCAGCGATAATCTCATGTTTGGCAGTTAGCGCTAGGATTTTTATCGCTTTTGAGATAAGCGTTGCTAATAGCACGCTATCTCAGTGATAAAAATCCACATTAGCCGGCGATAATTATCCTAGCGCTAAGTGCGCTTAGCGATAATTATCGCCGGTTGTTGCTGATATGCCCCCAAATAACCAAAAGGACTTTTTCTGGAGAAAGTTTCCATGGAAAAAGTGTTTTTTGACCTGTCTAAATCTCTGGCGCAGGTTGAAAAAGCTTCACAAAATGTTCCCTCAAAAATGTTCCCCTTGGTTATATTGTACATGGAAATTTATGGGGTGATCTGTCAAGCAGGGGCTAAGAAAAAGGGTGGCAAAAAAGTGTGTTTCCCGTGATAATTCCAATAGGGATATTGAACATGACTACAGCCCAAGCCGCTGGACGGAATTACACCAAATTTGCCAGAAAGGTAGCTCTAGGTCCAGAAAGAGCCCTTTTTGTTATTTGGTGTAAATCCATTCAGTAGTCTTTGAGATATTGATGTAAAAACAAATTTGTGTATCCAGAGGCACAAATCCTTCTGGCCTATTTTGCAATGAGTCGCAAATTCACGTACCAACAGGAATGCTGTGATTGGCTGGCCGCAACCTGTATAGAAAGTTCCGGCCACCATGTTATGTAACAGGACACGGTCCCTGGAAGCTGAAATTAAACAATGAGAGTGATAGAAGGGGTCAGGGTACAAGTACCCTGACCCAATAGGTGGTATACAGGGTGTTTGTGGGACCACTTATGTGTACAACACATGGGAAAATGGTTTGTATTGTGAAATTACATATATAATTATAAAAATTAAAAATACATGAATTTATTTTAACAGTATTTGCTGTATAGTGTTCTTTTACGCCCCTGCCTCTATTTTTTCTATAGGAGTGTTGCAGTGCCAGTAGTTGGCTGTGCGTGGTGTTGGGTTTACTCTAGGTCTGTGAATAGCAATGGCCTTACTCTTTTGTGGGTTAATGCTTGTCCCTCCCTAAACCCAGCCTTGAGCCTCCCTTAACTCCTCCTTAACCCTCTCTAGTCCCCTCTCAGTTTGTAGTAAGTATTCCCCATTTTCCAGTAACTGCTCCCTGCCCCTAATCCACATTTACAACAAAAACATAGATGTATGTTTATGGAGATCCCCTCTAACGAGATAGAGGTCTCGGTATTTCAATAATGGGAGCGACCGAGACGTAGGCCTCTGCATGTAGGTTGGTGAATAGTGCTTTGTATTATGTGAGCAGCACTATTGTTTGTGCTACAAAATACAGCTTGTGAATTTGCCTAAATTTACCTGAGTATCAACATCTTTGCCTGAACTTTGATATTTTCCTAAGCCCCTCCTCGGCCCCTTCTGTCTCTCTTAGTTTATCTCTCCTGTTTGTTTGATACTATAGGTGTTTGCTTCTCCCCCTCTAATTCAAACCTCTGTATTTTTTTAACTTCACCTCTGTCTCATGCTCACATGTATAGATGATCTAATGGGGAGTATAGTGGCATAGGTGGTTATGGATGGGAGACAGAAGAGATAAAACATAAATGTAGAGAAAGGCAGACAATGTAGAGAGTAGGAGAGCACAAAATATAGAGACAGAGTAGCAGAATGTAAGAGAAACAGGGAGAATTGGGAGAAGAAAGGGAAGACAACATTGGATAGAGGAAACAAAAGAGCCAAATGGAGACAAAGCAGTGTAGGAAGAGAGAGAGTAAAAGGAATGAAAACATGCAGATGGATGGATTCAGACAGAGAGAACTAGGGGAAAGAGAAAGAGAGTAGGAAGGACAGAGTATGAAGGAGTAGAGAGACAGAGAGAGAGAGATTGGCCGACAGACTGACAAAGACACACATAAAAAAGATGATTTGCAAGGAGGGGACAGAAGGAAGAAGAGAGACCACACTGCACAGAGCAAACATAAAGGTACAGAGAGTGCTCTGTGCTGACAGGGGAAGATGGTCTAGTAAGTGATCCATGATCCTGAAAACTGAAAGAAAGGAAGAGAAGGCCTTTCACTGAGGGGTAGAGAGAGGGCCGTCACCATCATTATTGTCGCCCAGTGCAACAATTGTTGCTTGGCTCCATCATAACTTCTTCTTCATTCCCTCTCTGCCACCTGCCAATGGTGCCCCCATCTCACCTTAGCCCCCAACTGACATGTATTTATTTTATAGCGCTAATCATCCCAAAGAAGACTGTCCTAGTGCTTTAAATTACATACAGAGAGCCTTAAAAGTGTGTAAATCTATGAATAGGCAATGTTACTTAGAACAATAATGACTAAAAGATGTAGGAGTCACATGTCATCCTCAGTGGTAGTGTTGGAATGTAGTTTATCAGTAGGTGTAGGTGGGTCCCTACCACTAGTAATAATTCCACAATCACAATGTAATGTCCAGTCAAGGTCTGAAAAGATGATCCCCTTGATCAACCCTTGTAAGCTGGCTACGAGCATGGAGGCCTAACTTAGGAGACAGGAGTGTACAGTATTTAAAAACACCAATATGTTAAATAAGTAAGCGACATCACACAATAAAAATCCAACACCAATTTATAAATATAGGAAATACTTTTATGATTAAAATGACACAAAAAAAAAGAAAAATACAATGTAGGAAACCAGAGACATTGATCTTTAAAGAATAAACACTTTCTAATGCCTAAAAGCTAAAAGCACCATTTTGGGAGTTCCGGTTGTGCTTAACCGGGACAAAGTCAAAGTTTCAGGCCAACCACGATCGCCTGTATACACTTAGCGGTAGTGCCCTGGCAAGTTTTTACCTTCTGACTACCTTACTTTTTAGGAGCTTTTTCTCTCGACATCGAGCAAGGAACCTTGTCAGGCCGGGTTTGACAGATGTTTGGCTCAGCGTGATCTATAGGTCATCTCCTGGAAGTCCTGTCAAGGACAAAAAGCTCCTGAGCTTCAGTGGGGCAATTGTGAATCTCAGGCCGGGTCGTAATTTGACGTCTCCGGCTTGACTACCGTCAATGGGTTGGTCACCTTAATGGAGATTTTTTCCAAAATTCTCTAATCTTCTCCAAACATCTGGATCTTCTTCCAGAATGACCATTTGGGTTCTGAAGGGTAAAAACACAAATCCAAGGTTACAGAAGCTCTGAGTTGCTCCTTGGGATGTTGTTACTATGTTTCCCACAATGCACCTGGCCAAATCCTTTAAAGTCCAGCTGAAGGTAGTCAACTGGTTTCTTCTTGCTGGAGATGATGCAAGTGGATCTCTTTTAACATGTTGTGTTCTTGGGTGATAAGCCGGGGTCACCCCTAATCAATGGATGGCAGAGTGCCACCCTCAGGTATGACCACTTCCTCCAAAGTGTGGCATATTCTTGACCCAGAAACACTATTCCTTTAAAATCCAAAATGGAGAAATTATCCACTGGAGGTTAAAATCTGGCTAAGCCAACCCACTGGCATGGCTAAGTTTCCTTAACACTTCCCTTCAAGTCCCTCTGCTAAATAAATTAGTGGGGCTCCTGTCTGGCTCGGAGTACAGGGAGTGGGTCTGAGCTTGTGCCCTGTCCTAACTGTCATTCCCTCTTTGAAGACCACTTTAGCTACTCAATGGCCACCCTGCCTTTTGCTCTGCAGCTTGCAGATCTCCTCCTACCAGATTACCTATGTCTCGATGTCGGCTACTTCACACTTAATCAGAGAAGCTTGGCTTAGCCTGTCAAAGGATGGTCAATCAGGAGAGACTGCTGGAAGGCAGGTTTTTATTACATCGGAAAACATAGTTCTATAACTTATTTTCTGTGATAGTTATAATAAATCTAACCATGGCAAGTTGTTGGATTTATTCTAGCAATCATTTTAATATTTTGAAGTACATTTTTAACTTGCTTCTATCAATAGCAGTTGGAGCCCATGGGCTACAATGGGAATACATGAAATTAGCAGTTTTTTCCTCACCTGGGCATATAAAACATCCCTTATATAATGTTCCTGCTTATAGTTGTCAGGCACCCTACCCCTGGGGCACCCTACCCCTGGGGCACCTATGGGTGACTTTTGGGGTAACATATGTAAAAGTAAGCCAGTTTGAGACTTTAGAAATACCTTTAATTCCAAAGTCGAATTTGCATATAATTTACTTTTAAAGGCAGCCCATAAAGCAGAGCTGCCTTTAAAATGACAGCAGACAACACAGCAAAGCACACTCAAGTGCATCAGCTCTGCTGGGCCTCTAAACCTACATGCCCTACTATATACTAGGGGCTTTCAGGTTGTTTTTCATATTAATTGCATTTTCACCTAATTACCATGTACATTTTACACAGACTACTGGCCCTGGGTCTGGTTCGCATGGCCCAGGGCACAATCAGAGTGAGTTACCACCAGTATCAATCAAACAATGGGGGTGACCGGGATAAAAAGGATGACTTTCTCACAGGTAGGCATTACATTTTATAGTCATTTCCATGGAGAAACGAAGGGGCCCAAATATATGATGTTGTTGACCTCTCCTCCAGTGTTTGCATACCTTAGGCTGCCTTGCACCAATGCAAACACACTTGCACCAATATGCAAGGGAGTTCAGGTGATGCCAAACTTAGGTTTTATACTGGAAGGGTTCCATTCCAGCACAAAATTCTATATTTGACAAAGTATGACCCTTTACAGCTTTGTATGTGTGTTGCACTGTGCAGCACGTATGTAAAGTTCGAAAGGTTCGGAGAAAAGAAATCTTTTTTTAAACTTTACATCTGCCTCATGGATGCGTAATTTATTTATGTCAATTCTTTCATATCAACGTTAGTAGATAGAAATCAAAATATATGGGTGAGTGCATGGGAAAGTTCATGTGCTACCCATGGTATGCCTCCTTTCCTAATGCAGAGTGCTTCTTTGTGTTACTTAGGGTTACTGTCCAGTGCAAATTAGTATTTGTGCTGGAAAGTTAGCCCCAAAACAATAGTTTGCATCAGGTTCACAACAAGTTTGTGATGAAAACCAGGCACAAAGTCATTTTAAATCTGCCCATAAATGTAACGTATGATTGAGGAGTCAAGCTAATAAAATTGCATTGCTCCCCACAGGATGCCTTTTAAGCAATGGTGGAGTAACAAAGGATTGAGAGCAAGAAAACAATTAGGTTCTAAATCTCTGCCTTTCAATTCTCATGTAAGACGTTGAGGCCGGTTCATAGCTCAATGCGTCATATCTTAAGGATTGTCACTTTTGAACTCCAAGTATCAGAACGATCAATGTGATAAAAAAAATAATCCAATACACTATCTACATAAAATATTAATCTGTGATCTGCATGTCACATGTTGTGCTTTGCAGCAGGAACATTAACTCTCTATGCTACTATTTCATGGGTCAAAATTCTGAAAGATAAATCTTAGATCACTCCAAGTGCATTAATCACCAGAGTTATCATGCTGTTGTAAATACCCCCTGAAAATGCTGCTCACACAAATATCTCTGCAGGATGCTCTTATCTCAGTTCAGCCTGCCATGCAGAGGGCACCTCCTTGACATTGGCACCTAGTGTGATTGTACCAGTCGCAGCAGCTCAAAGCAAGCACTGGCTTGGGAGAATGGAGGGAGAGAGGGAATAATAGAAAAAGAGATGTGGTTTAATTGATGACCATGGACTAATTCTAGCTTTGGCAGATCCTGAAATTATATTATCATTCTGTTCTCATAACTTTATTTCCATGTGACTGACATGGTGAACATATGTAAAGTGAATATTTCAAATGAAGAGGGTTATTTGCCAAAGTAGCTTACACTGATGAGCAAATTACACAACTTCTCATTTGGGTCTTTGAAAAGGATCATTGGTTGGCACACAGTGCTTTATCACCTACCGCTCTTGTTGGTAATCTCTCCTTCTGAGCAGAGGGTGCAGTCATAGCAGCAGACAGGTTTCCCTTTTACAGGGACTTTCCTGTATCCAGGAGGACAACTCTCACTGCACACTGAGGAAGGGACCTGGAGAGCAAGAGATGGAGTTGTGTGAGACATCAACAGGGAAGAAACAAAGGGCACATGTGGAATTATCACACATCTTGAGGACTGAGAAAGAATTGGTATTGTTTGTCATGTGAGAGATCAGAGAAGGAAGAAATAAGGGGCTGATGTCATAGGTTCAGTGAGAGGTATTCAGGGAGTGAAAAATGCGAGAATGTAATTGCATCAGTGTGAGGGAATCCAGGGATTAGGAGATGCAGAGAAGATGTGATGACATCAGTGTGAGGGATCCTAGGGAGAAAGAGATGTGGGCACATGTGACAGCATCAGTTTGAAGAGTCCAGGGAGTGAGAGATGTAGGGCACATATGATAACAACACTGTTAGTGAACCAGGGTGGTATAGCTGTGAGGCACATGTGATAGAATCAGTGTGAGGAATCCATGGAGGAGGAGATGCAGGGCAGATGTGATAGCATCAGTGTGAGGGATCCATGGAGGAGGAGATGCAGGGCACATGTGATAGCATCAGTGTGAGGAATCCATGGAGGAGGAGATGCAGGGCAGATGTGATAGCATCAGTGTGAGGGATCCATGGAGGAGGAGATGCAGGGCAGCTGTGATTGGATCAGTACAAGGGTTTAAGGGAGGAAGAGATGCAGGGCAGATGTGATAGCATCAGTGTCGGGGATCCAGGTAGTGAGAGATGTGTGGTACATGTCATAATAATATCAGTGTGAGGGATCCAGGGAGTGAGAGATGCTGGGCAGTTGTGATACTATCAGTGTGAGGGTCCAAAGAGATTGAGATGTGAGGAAGATGTGATAACTCAGTGTGAGGAATCCGATGGGAAGAGAGGCAGGGCAGATGTGATAATGTTAGTGTGGGAGATCCAGAAATAAATATAGCATACGCCAGAAATTCACTGTTGAGTTTGACTGTAAAACATAGAAGTATCCAGGCCTCGAAAGTAGTACAATTGCAGGACTATGAGGGCCGCCCGCCTGTGTGGGGCAGCGTTACAGCAGCATACAAAGCAGCAGGAAAGAAGATTGGGAAAAGTTGATCCTGAGACAATTTGTGGAGGGCCAGGCATACTAACTGGGGAAAGTATAAATCTGCTATGTCCAACTGTGACCTGCCCTCTAGTGGGTCAGCACCCAAATATTAGTGAAGAGAATCTTCCAATTGATCGTACTGGGGCCTTTCTTTCATCCCTCACTGATTATTTTAAATCATCAAAGAAGATCAAGGATAGTAAAATTGTCCACGGGATTCAAACAAAAATGAACAGAGGTACAACACCAAAAGAACTAAGCTGTGTAAAATCAGTTCTAACAACACCTGTTTTCCAACAACATTTTGGGGGAGTCTCAACGAAAAAATATACAGGTGTTGGAACAAGCCCACAAAAGCCATCTAAAGTAAGCAACGCAGCCTCTACTCAGGTTGTAAAAGCCCAGGTTCATGCTCCCTGTACCTCAGGTGTAACATTTAAGTCTAGAAATATCGACAGTAGGACCAGGAATTGGACAATGGCAACCACTAATAATAGCAACGGATCAGTAAAAAGGTCTGAAAATGTTGATAATGAGGGTGTATTCTCAGATAGAGCGTAATTGGACTTAAGTCTAGTGATTAATATTACATCTGGCACTGAGACAACCACAGGTGATGATGTATTCCTGCCTTCCCTTATATTGTCACCAGGCAAATCAGTCTAATCCAATCATAATAGGGACCTAAACTGTCAAATTACAAGACCAGAAGCGTCCTCAAGTCTGAAAAGTGGAATTAAAATAGATCCCTTCAGTCCGACACCTACAACGGGAAGAACAAACCTTGACTTCAAACCTGCTCTGATCCCTGAGGTAATAGACCTTGAATGTGCTCATATGCCGTACAAACCAGAGAACGCCGACTCTATGAATAATCCTTTAAATTCTGCTGATTTATCATTATTAGCTAAATATGACACCCTTTTCTCTGTGAGAACAAGACAAGAAGAGGACTCTATAAACTTTCATTCAGAAATATGGAACAGTTTGCTTAAAACCCTGGACACTATAGCCACAGCCCAGATAAATTGAATATCCAGGTGGATCTATTGAATAATCTGGCCCTTTATGTTGCCGGGATCGATTCTAAATTACTCAACTTAACAAATTTAGTGGTAAGGGCTCAATCCGATAGAGACAATTAAATGATCACCTGTACCTGTGCTCACATCATAGATAAAATATCCAATTTACTGAATATGGTTGATTCTTTATTAGATAAAGTCAAACGAATGTCAGTTGAGAATAAACCAGAGATAGTAAATGTAATTAATCATAGCCACAGCCGTGTCATCAAAGCATCGAATGCCCAAACATACAAACAAGCCTCTCAAGAAAAGCAAGTAAGGAGATGGATGGAAATGAGGGCATTAATATCAATGAATCTCGAGAGCACATTCAGCATCCAGGAGTACAATTTATTAAAGAGGAAAAAAGAAGTAACATCCCCACAATAGGGCAAGGAAGTGATTTCAACAGCGTCCAAGTCTCTCTGGCTGCTCCTAATGAAAGCAAAGCTAATCAACAAAATGCAATGCACATCGGTGAGGCTGATCCTGTTATAAATAATTCAGAATCATTCTCTAGCACAAAAACACTTGTTCTCTCTGAAAGATCAAGGAAAAAACAAAGAAAAGCTCTCAATAGAATCAATAAAAACTCATGCCAACTAACCTAAGTACAGCTCATATCCCAAAGGAAAATGATCAGATTTTTCAATCATCTGAACAAAAGCCTTGCACAGTAGAAGTAGGGGACAAAGGAACCGTAAATGTGTGAACTTTGGATATGTTGGTTTCTCTTAAGGATGCCCCGGTCAAGCCAGTACTTCCCCAAAATGAAAAAGTTTCAAATAGTTGTGAGATTGGACATGGCTCTGTGCAAAGGGTTCTATCAGTAAATTGAGCCATTCAGTTACTGGCGGTGGACAAAAACAACAAAGCAGTTTAAGAGCCATACATGAAAATAAAACTACATATTCATTGTTTTCTTCACCGACTGGTAAAAACTCGGTGCAATGATATGAAGTTAAATCTGAAAGAAACTGGGAACCCAGTCAAGTCGCTTCTGTAGAAGACAGTCAGAGACTCGAGGTCACAAGCTACAAGTCAAATTACAATCACATCACTTTTCAATCATCGATCTATGAAGAAACCAACGGGGGACAGTTGTACCGACTCTCCTGCAAAGCTACTCTTTATTCCACTGTATGACTCAAGGGGCCTACACGATATTTTAAATTGCAGCAAAATACTGAAGCTCTTATCCTCAATCCCAGAGTTAAGCAACTTAACATCAGATGCCTTAGAATCAGTCGAATTCAAACAGGACGCTAAAACTCCCATATTTGAGGCAACTTGAACCATATGGCGTAATGAGCAGATGACTAACAGAATTCTTGAATATGCTCCACAATTTGATAATTAGAAGATGCACAGATAGCCAATATCCAACTCTGCTCCTTCCCAAGGCGGTGGAAAAGAGATATATCCCCAACAACTTGATGTCAAATGGATATCATGAGGGAAACAATCATATTCTGAAAGGAGCAATAGGTCAGATATGCAACCCTGAGTTCTCTTCTTGCATTGAGATCACACGCTGCAGGTCGGGATCACAAATTTGTAAAGAATGTAATAAATATTCAGCCCCAAGAGATGACTGGGCCTGGCTCCCAAAAGCACTCAGCAAAGGGAATCTTGATAAGAATCTTGATGTGATAGGGTGAAGGTTGGGCAGCCTGGATAAATAGAAGAACAGGCAAATATTACCATTTGCTCATGGAATGTTCATGGCCTAACAATGTTGTTATGAGACCAAGAGACAATACATTTTATTCAGAACTTTAAAATCTTAATGCTCCACGTAACTTGGAAAATGTGCTATGAGCCCCTTGTTGATCATCTGCTTATGGCCATGCAAAAGGTGGGCGTTCTATTTATGTGTCATTGGATCTGGATGTCAGCTATAATGTATTTGATATCCAATTGGATTTGCTATTATGCATCAAGGTTGATGTTGGGAGATTTTAATATGCACATGTTTACTGGGAATTCAAAGAATGTAGACACAGTTCTATCTAAGATGTTTTATTCCCAGTTACAAAAATGTTATCTTATTCTAGCATTTAAAAACTCACAAAAACATTCCATCATTGCTTATACCATTATTTCAAATGAATTGTTGACCAACCTTATAGGGTTTCAAGTGGTCCCAAGAGTGAAAGTGACCATAATCCCCAATCCATTACATTATCACTCGCAGTGGCTCATTTATCAAAACCAAGAACTCTTGACTCAGAGCATATTGCTTATAATTTGAAAAGGCTGACATGGCCCTCAGCAAAACAAGAAGAGATTTTCGCCTATATAGATCCAACGATACAACTAACACTGAATGGGCATTACATGAAAAATCAATAGTTGAAATTTGGACGTGTCTTTGTTCTTTATTTGTGGACCACTTTCTAGCAAAAACAACGTCTAGGGGGAATACTATTAAGCCAAAAAGAATCATCTGGTATTCATATAGGCTATATCTACAAAAGGATGCACTTAATAAAGCTTCCCAGGCAATCTGCAGTCAACCAAATAGCGTCATCAAATCCATTAAATTATGCACATTAAAGCGCCTAGGAAAAGCTTAAAGAAGCGAGATCTGGAAGGCAAACAGGGCACATCACAAAGGTCTATGGGCTAAATTACACCATGCTAGTACATTCATTAACTTGAGAGCATTTTGGGGCACAATTAATGACCTTGACTATGGCAACAGGAGAAATAATAGTGCTAACATTACTGTGTCAGATTGGGAGTCTTTCATTTCCACCCTGTATGGGGCTTCTCCTGTAAATGCCCTAGGCTCAGATTATGACGTCATCCGTCTGCTTCACCAACTAATTTAAGCAGCGAGGATGATGAAAAAGAAAATCCTTGTGGCAATCAAATGCTAGTGTCTGAGTCATCGCAGAAGGATATGGTAAAAATATTGATAAGTAAGATTAAATCAAACGGGGCGCCAGGCCCAAATGGGATCCCGAAAGCCGCGTTTAAAGCCAAGGTTGACTTATGGTCAAGACTTTTATCACAATTATTTAAAGACATTGTAAAATGTAATTTGGTCCCGAAATCCTGGCACGACAGCATAATGCAGCCAATTTACAAAAGTAGCCTACCTGACAATCTAGCCAATTACAAGTTGATTGCACTAGCCAACGTAGGGGGGAAATCTTTGCAACAGGTTGTAGTATTGTGGTTGTTATGCTTTACATGTCATCCACTGCTCCACCAGTGGAACGCTCTAGAGATGAAGTAACATAGAATGTTGGTGTATGAATTAGGCAGCTGGAGAAGGCCTGAGCGCCTTCCTGGCCTGTCCTAGTGCGGCGGAATTACTGCTGTATTACTGATCTTGTAACTACCATGAATAAATCCTCCTGAACTTCATCTACCTGCGTGGAGTGATTACTACAATGTTATGGCAACGGGGAGGAAGAGTTGTATAAGTTAATTCTCTTCTTCTCTGTCTTCTTCTACTTTTCGCCTGATGTGGATTGCTCTCTCGCATACTTACCAGGCCAGTTGGTGTACAGAGAGTTCTCATTGATAGTTTCTCTTTCTTTCTTTATTTCTTTCTCTCATTTATAGAAGGGAGGATGAGAAACAGGTTATGTTTAAATTTGTTGTTGCTTTCTTTCTCTCTACCTCTGCCTTGTTTCTCTCTAGTACTCTCCTCTCTAATTTGTTCTTTTAGCTTCTACATCTGATATATTTTCCTCTTTTCTGTTTTCCTTCTGAAGGAAAGGAGGATATGTAGTATCTTGGTTATTATGCTTAACATGTCATCCACTGCTCCACCAGTGGAACGCTCTAGAGATGATGTAACATAGAATGTTGTTGTATGAATTAGGCAGCTGGAGAAGGGCTGAGCGCCTTGCTGGCTGCTCCTGGTGGGGCTGAATTACAGCTGTATTAATGATCTTGTAACTAACATCAATAAATCCTCCTGAACTTCATCTACCTGCGTGGAGTGATTACTACAATGTTATGGCAACGGGGAGGAAGAGCTGTATAAGTTAATTCTCTTCTTCTCTGTCTTCTTCTACTTTTCTCCTGATGTGGATTGCTCTCTCGCATACTTACCTGGCCAGCTAATGTACAGAGAGTACTCATTGATAGTTTCTCTTTCTTTCTTTATTTCTTTCTCTCATTTATCGAAGGGAGGATGAGAAACAGGGTGCCGCTCGTAGGCTCTTGTTACCGTCACCGTTGCTGACTCCTGTGTCCACGCGTGTGGTGTGCCCTGCTGAGGCGTTTCTTCTACAGCGGACTACGGACTCTGGGGATTCTGGTCAGGACTGCGATGCCCAGGGCGCACTGCTCCATCTCTATCGCCCGCACCTGGAGACCTCTTTCTAACTCCGCCTCCCTAGACTATTTTAAGCCTCACGGCCCCCGCTTCGCGGGAGCCGCTCGTAGGCTCTTGTTACCGTCACCGTTGCTGACTCCTGTGTCCACGCGTGTGGTGTGCCCTGCTGAGGCGTTTCTTCTACAGCGGACTATGGACTCTGGGGATTCTGGTCAGGACTGCGAGGCCCAGGGCGCACTGCTCCATCTCTATCGCCCGCACCTGGAGACCTCTTCCTAACCCGTCCCCTGTTTATTTAAGTCACGCCTCCTCCCTGCGCGAGCGGGACGCGAGCGGGGCGCAGTCCGGGGCGAAGCCCGGGCAAAGGGTGGGCCCTCTTAGGCCCTCAGAGGCCGAGTGAGGCAGGGCAGGGCCTGGTTATTAACGGGTTATTGTCAGTTAGCGTCACTAGTATTGAATACCCCGGGTTACATTGTCACCATGTCCCAAAGTTCTATTAAAACTGTTAATGATTTGTCGGGGGGGATGTCATCTGGACCGTTGGACATCTATTTTAAAAGGGTATTACCCGATGAGGAAAAGGATAATATTCTAGCCAAAAGAAGAACAGAGTGTCGTCGCTCAGTGGAAAGTTTAAAGCTTAGGGCTCCTGACGGTTTTATTTCCCAGGATTCTTATTGCGACGGCGCTAATCCCAATGGCTTGCTCGATCCTCCCTCTCAGGTGAGTGACTCCCGACAGTTAGGGGAGTGCGCCCCAACATCCAGTGCCCTTATGGCTCAGGATATTCTTGAAATTTCCCCCCTTAGTCTCCCCAGTACTCCTCAGGTTTTAAATAAACCCACTCCCTCACAAGGTAAACATGTTAAGAAGCATACTAAGTCCATTAAACTGGCCACGACCCAAGGTCCTCCACCGAGTAAAAGAAGACGCAAGAAAGGGGGTGTTCCATCTAAACACAAGTTTAGCCACATTGATTTTGGGAAGCATTCATTGAAGACTGCTGGTTCTGCACAAGGGGAAGGAGCTGTAGAGATTTCCATGCTTAATTTGCCCCTCCCCTCTTCAACTACTATCTTAGAACCCGAGGTGTACCCCACTGTGTTATCTTCTATTCCTGCTGAACCTGCATTATCAGCTGCTCCCCCTGTTATCCAAGTTGACGTCTTGGGCCTTTTGATTAAGTCTCTCATCTCACCCATCATTGAAAGTTTATTGAGAGTTGAGAAAAGAATTGCTGACTTAGATTCCGCTATAAGTAGGATAATGGACCCGATTACAGGCTATACGAACAGGGCCTCCCCCACTGCCTCAGTACCTACTACGGTATTACCTAATCCCATTCCCCATTCTACTACGGTTACAACCCAGCCCACTAACCAGACAGTTTCCAACCGACATGGGTTATTGCCCCACACAACTGCGAGTATTCTGGGTGAGACTACTACTAGCGATTTAGGGGGGGGCAAGTAAACGCACTCAAAGGGTCCTTGTGGGAAGAGAGGGAAAGTTCCTGTAATAGAAGGCCCCAATTAAATAATATACCGCAAGTTGATCTACCCCCTGAAGCAGTGCCTTTGGTGGTTGTCTTGACGGGGGTGCCGCCTTTGGCCAATAACAAAAGAGAAGAGTATAGCCAGCTGAAAAATAAAACCATGCATTGGCTTAGTATTTACAGACCAATTGAGACCCTCGAGCGGTTGATCATATCCTGAATGGGCACCCAGGGGAGGGTAACAACTGCATTATTCCACGAGCATTAACATATTTTTACCCCAGATCCTTGGTGTTCCCTTCTCCTTTTATAAACAAGCAGGTTTTATCTTACCCAAACTCCCTGGGAGCACCCATCTCTAGTCATCCGGCACATGACCACTATTTATCTCTTGCAGCCGACTCCTCAAGGTGGAACCTTGTTCCCCCTATTTCTAATAGAAACTATATGAGGAATTGGGTACACCCGAGGCCCTTTACTCCCTTGGAGGCAGTGAACCGGTTTGAGGTGCTCACTAGTATGGAAGACTGCGACTGAAGATTACAGGTTCCTCAGGGCATGGAGGGACGAGTAGGCATAGCCAGCCCTGAGGCCAGCACTCGTGAGTTGTATACAGAGGCCACTGGTTCTGATCCCGGGTCCATGGGCTTAACCTCGGTAATTGGATCTGCCACTGGAAGGACTGTGTCCCCCACTTTACCCGTGTTCCCGGGCAACAGCGCTGTAGGTTTCCCACCGCTAAGCCCACTACACCAAACAGACCCTATAAGAACCCTTACTCCACTCGCACTAGTCGAGAACTTGGGGGTCCTTTCTGATCTACATGCAGTAGACAACAAGGTTATCCACTTGATCTCGTGGAATGTGGCTGGGTTGCAAAGAAAGCTGGCTCTCCCTGAGTGGAATTCTCTTATTGAAAAGTTTGATGTTTGCATGTTCCAAGAAACCTGGAGTATAGTCCCAATACATAAATCTGGATATACCACCTTTTTTCAACCAGCTCAAGGCTGTGGTAGAGGTAGACCAGCTGGAGGTTTACATGTCTGGATAAAAATTTCATTGAACTGGGTTGTTACTAACCACGACTCTGGGTGTTGGGACATCCAACATATCTCGTTTGAGGGACCAACCAAGGGCAGCAGGATAGATTTATTTAACATCTACTCAAGAGGGATCACGGGGAATACCACCTCAAGCACAGTATCTATTTTAGACCAGGCATTAGCCAATTGTTCCCCCTCCTCTAAAATTATTGTGAAGGGGGAATTTAACTGTACTTTTGAGCCCCTGAGTGGTGATGACCCCTTGGGTATAGAGGAGACAGACTCCAGATGGTCTATCCCGGCTCTGTCCTTGGCTCCAATAAAAAAATGGTCTTCAAAGGTAATACAGCTCAACGCCCTCACCGTGGAACATAACCTTAGAGCTCTCAATGGCAGGACTCCCTCTGATCCCGACGGTGCGATGACCTTTAATAGGCTCAGTAGCCCATCAAGAATTGATTATATTTTAATAGATGTGACACTATGGTGTGACTTAATAGACATGGAGGTGGTCCTCTCACAAGATAGCGATCACAATTCTCAATGTATGAAGCTAAGATGGGGGAAGCGTATTGATGACAGGAGACTAACCCACCTGCGGTCCACCAATGAGGTGGTTCCATTCCAGGGTAACCGTAGGTTGAAATGGGACAAAGTTCGCCCACAGGTTGAGAAATTGGTAAGGATTAGGGCGTTAGTAGTAGATCTGACTGTAGAATTGGCGGCCCACGATCAGGGTTCTGGGTTTGCCCAGGGTACGTCTTTTGTACAGGCTTATAAAAACACAGTAGAGGAAGTTGGGAATTTCTTTTTAATCCAAAATAAAAAGGGTAGTGGGGAAAATAAAAAAAACAATATGACTAAACCAAGGAAGCCTTGGTACTCGGCCCATTGCAAGGCAAAAAGAAACGAGATTAGAGTTGCCCTGCGTAAAAAGAGTCAACCATTAGTCAGTGCAGCCAGGAAAGAATACGCAAAGGCTTTGGAGCAGGCTAAGCGTGAGTGGGAGGAACAATATTGGCAGGACCTCAAAGCTGCTTCCAAAAGGAAGAACCCATTGCGGTTTTGGGACCTGATTAATAAAGCAAGGTCGAATAGTTCTCCCCCACTAGTCAATCACATAACTAGCCAGCAATGGCATTCCCACTTCTCAGCGTTGTATGGTGGGACAGAAGCGGCCCCCTCTTCCCCTGTCCCCGCCGCTAGAGTCCCCCCCTTACAGCCGGTTGAGGATCCCTTTCTGTCCTCCGAGGTGATGCTGGCTATCAGGCACCTGTCCCCGAAGAAAGCTGCTGGCCCAGATGGGATACCAGGAGACCTCCTAGTGGAAGACCCGGAACTTTGGGCCAAACTTATTGCCCAAATAATGAACTTGATTTCCAAGGGATTCCCCGTCCCAGAGTCATGGAAGGGTGCGGAGGTAATTACTGTCTTCAAGAAGGGTGCCAGAGATGATCCTGCCAACTACAGACCGATCAGTTTGATCGATGTTTTACAGAAGGTGGTTGGCAGGGTTATCATTATGAGGGTAGGCATCTGGATGGAGGAGAGGCAAATTTTGTCCCATTTAAAAGCTGGGTTCCGGCAATAGGTGGGCACGATGGACCAGGTCTTCCGCTTCTTTGAGATCTACTGGAAGACAGTTACCATCAACAAAGGTAGTTTATACCTAGCTTTCATAGACCTCAGGATGGCGTTTGACCTGGTCCCTCGTGATAGGCTGTGGGAAGTTCTAGAAAAGATGGGCTTCCCAGGTTCCCTCTTGGGCTTTATTGTGCAACTTCATGAGGGGAACTATGCGAGGATCAGATGGGGTACCCAAGGTCAACTGACCGAGAGGATTCCCGTGAGGAGGGGTGTACGCCAGGGATGTGTTATGGCGCCAACGCTGTTTTCTCTCTTCGTGAACGGAGTGGTGGACCATCTGAGAGAGGATCCGGCTGATGCTCCATCCCTGGCAGGTGAAAAAATCCCTACACTACTCTTCGCGGATGACACCATCCTGATCTCCAAGTCCCCGTCTGGTCTCCAAAAGCTCCTGAATCGTTTTAGCACATTTTGTACTGACAGAGGTCTTATTATCAACACCACAAAAACAAAGCTCATGGCCTTAGCACCATCTACTAGATTTAGGAATAATCTTTTGCTCAATGGTGAGCCCCTGGAATTGCTGGACTCTTTTGATTATTTGGGCATCAGGGTCAACAATCGGATGAGCTGGAAAGACCACCTGGCCAAGATGTTGCTAAACCACAAAAGAGTCTCAGGGGCGGTCTTGCGTGAGTACCGGGAGTCCAAGAGTAAGCCAGTTGCACCGCTCCTTGCAATCTATGAGGGCCAAGTTCTACCATCTGCCCTCTACGGCTCCGAACTATGGGGGTTCGAAAATACTTCTGAGCTAGTCAGGTGTGAAAACAAGTTCTTGAGAGACGCGGTTGCCCTTCCTGCCTCTACCCCGTTAATTCCCTTGAGGGCAGATTTGGGCAGGCGTCCGCTCAGAGATTTGGTACGCCTGTGCCCGTTACTCTTTTGGATCCGTTTGCGAAGGACTAGGGAGCTCCACAAGTACGCCGCTGCCCTAGACGAACTAATTTTGCTTAACTCTAATAACAGAATTAAGTGGTTGAGCAATCTGAGGCAGTTGGTTGTCCTTTTGGGTTTGAGTGATATTTGGGAAAGTCAAACCCCACCGCCTAAGCTAGTGATTAAACAGCTGTACTGGGATCTAGTCCAGATAGAGTCCATTACTAGTAGCTCAGGGGGATCTTTATCTGAGCGATTTTTGTCGTTCAAATGGGTAAGGTGCTTTGAACCATTTTTGGACTACATTGAGATACCCTGGGATAGAGCACTTTATCTAAAGGTTAGGTTCGGGATCCTTCCGGTTAATGATTTTACTTCGGGGTGGAAAAAACAGGATGGTTCACTGAACTCTTGCCCTGGTTGCGTAGCACCTACTGAGTCTGTGGCACATCTTTTTTTTGCCTGCCCAGCATATAGGGTAGCAAGGAGGACTTGGTTAAAGCCACTATGTAAGGGGCTGGGTCTTAGATGCCACAAAATGGCTTTGCGAATACTCTGCACCGACACGTCTTCTATTGCTATGGTTTGCGGAGTAGCCACATTTTTGGGAAGTGCTTGGCGGTCACGCATGAGGTGCATCAAGGCCCTGCCCCTTGTCACCTAACAGCGAAAGGCTTTGGTTTGGATGACCCTACCCTGTTGTCATTGTACTCCTTGTTTTGATGTTTCCTTGCTTCACATTTTATTGTATTGCTTATTGTTTTCTTTTATGATGAATTTTTTTTATCGAATAAAGAATTGAGTTGAGTTATGTTTATCTGTTTCTTTAAATTTGTTGTTGCTTTCTTTCTCTCTACCTCTGCCTTGTTTCTCTCTAGTACTCTCCTCTCTATTTATTTCTTTTAGCTTCTACATCTGATATATTGTCCTCTTTTCTGTTTTCCTTCTGGAAGAAAGGAGGATATGTAGTATCTTGGTTGTTATGCTTTACATGTCATCCACTGTTCCACCAGTGGAACGCTCTAGAGATGACGTAACATAGAATGTTGGTGTATGAATTAGACAGTTGGAGAAGGCCTGGTGGAGCTGAATTACTGCTGTATTTCTGATCTTGTAACTAACATGAATAAATCCTCCTGAACTTCATCTACCTGCGTGGAGTGATTACTACACAGGTCTACTTAGTGACTTGGGAGAATGGGTGATGAAAAGGAAAGTAATTCCAATCTCCCAAACCGGATTTTGCAGGGGGCAGTCAACTATTACTAACTTGTTACTACTCACTTTGCTGGTAGAGAGAACAAAATCTAAAAAACAAAAGCTCTATCTTTGTTTTCTGGATCTAAAAGCGGCCTTTGACTCTGATCCTCGTAACCTACTTAGGGCAAAGCTATCAGCATGGGGCGTCCCGAAGCAGCGGATCTAAAGCGGCCTTTGACTCTGATCCTCGTAACCTACTTAGGGCAAAGCTATCAGCATGGGGCGTCCCGAAGCAGCGGACCTAAAGCTGCCTTTGAGTCTGATCCTCGTAACCTACTTAGGGCAAAGCTATCAGCATGGGGCGCACCCAAGCAGCGGACCTAAAGCTGCCTTTGACTCTGATCCTCGTAACCTACTTAGGGCAAAGCTATCAGCATGGGGCGCACCCAAGCAGCGGACCTAAAGCTGCCTTTGACTCTGATCCTCATAACCTACTTAGGGCAAAGCTATCAGCATGGGGCGCACCCAAGCAGCGGACCTAAAAGCTGCCTTTGACTCTGATCCTCGTAACTTACTTTGGGCAAAGCTATCAGCATGGGGCGCACCCAAGCAGCGGACCTAAAAGCTGCCTTTGACTCTGATCCTCGTAACCTACTTAGGGCAAAGCTATCAGCATGGGGCGCCCCGAAGCAGCGGACCTAAAAGCTGCCTTTGACTCTGATCCTCGTAACTTACTTTGGGCAAAGCTATCAGCATGGGGCGCACCCAAGCAGCGGACCTAAAAGCTGCCTTTGACTCTGATCCTCGTAACCTGCTTAGGGCAAAGCTATCAGCATGGGGCGTACCCAAGCAGCTGTGAGATATGATCATATTTCTTTACTCAAATACATGGCTGCAGGTCAGATTGGGTGATGGAGGTTGTACCACACGCTCTTTGGAAACACCTGGTGGCCTCAAACAGGGCTGTGTACTTGTCCCATGTCTTTTTAATCTTGTTATCTCCGGTTTGCCATACTCTCAGCAAAATGGTATTGCGCACTCTCCAAATTTGGAGGCCTTGCTGTAAAATATTTACAATATGCAGATGACAAATGGTCTTCACATGTATATTAAAAAAATGAAAAAGATGGCGATAGGATCAAATAAATTGGACAAGGAATTATGGGAAACCAATGGGGTATTGATTGAATCAGTAAAGCAGTATAAATACTTAGAAATTATGCTGGATGATAGAATGAATTTTGACCCTTTCAATGCGTCGAACGGCTGCGAGCTGTCTGACGTCACGATGGGCGTGTGCATTGGATGGCTCCCGGCCGTCCTAGCACCCACCCACGGGGGAAGCGCTGGCGCTCCCTCCATGGGCCGCCCCTAAACCTGCCCCCACCCGCAATCGAAGGGGAGGCCCTTCCGCTTTACCCCCCCCGGACCCCCATCACATCATGTAATGATGTCGCCGTGCCTCACACGCTGACATCATTATAAGAAACTGGTCGCGCAGGAAGCCATTTGCTTCCTGTGCGTCTGGCAGAGCAGAGGTGAGTTTGTCCTCGGGGAGGGTGGGGGGTGATTTATAAAAGGCATTGGAGGAAAAGAAAGTGTTTTCCTTTTCTCCAATGTCTTTTTCAAGCATTCCTGCTGCACGATCGCGCATGCGGTGCAATCGTGCAGCAGGAATGCTTTTTTTTTTTTTTAAAGGGCCTTTTGTGTTGGGGAGCGGCCCCTTGGGGGAAACATTTTATGGATGTGTCAGCTCCCATTGGGGGAGGCAGATCTATAAAAAAAAAATTTAAACAAAAGACATTATGTGACCACTAGGCCACAAGGGAATTATTTTTTTTATTTAAAAGTGCCTTTGTGCCTTTGTGTCGGGGAGCGGCCCCTTGAGCAAGGGTCGCTCCCCTTGGGAGAGAACATTTTGTGGTTAGGTCTGCCCTCCTTGCGGGGGGCACATCTATAAAAAAAATAAAAAAGACATTATGTGACCACTAGGCCACCAGGGTATTTAGTTTTTTATTTAAAAAGAGCCTTTGTATCGGGGAGCGGCCCCTTGAGCAAAGGTTGCTCCCCTTGGGGGCTGCCATTTTTTTTTAGTTGTCTGGGCCCCTGGGGGGGGCAGATCGAATTAATATTTATATATAAAGAAGTCCCTGTGAGCCCACTAGGCCACCAGGGATTATGATATTTTTTTTAAATATGTTTTTGGGGAGTGGCCCCTTAGACAAGGGAATCATTTATTGTGGCCATTTCTGCCCCCCTTGTTGGCAGATCGGCCTTGTTTTTCTAGGCCCATCTGTCCCCAAGGGGGGCAGAAGCCATTAGACATGAGGGATTGTTTGAGTTGTTTGGGAGCAGCACCTTGGGCAAGGGTTGCTCCCCTTTATGGGGTATTTATTATGGTCATTTCTGGGGACAGATCGGCATATGTTTTCAGGCCCATCTGTCCCCTAGGAGGGCAGAAGCCACTAGACACCAGGCCTTTTTAAATGTTGGTGTAGGGGAGTGACCCTGTGGGCAAGGGTCGCTCTCCCTTTATGAGGGTGAATTTTTTGGCTGTTTCTGCTCCCTGTGGGGGCAGATCGGCCTTATGATTTTAGGCCCACCTACCACCTCTGCTTGGCTGGTGGATAGTGTGTGGACTAGTGCATTATTTGCATTTGTGATTGTCTAATGTGTTTTTTCTCCTTTTTATTCTAGTGCAAAGCTTTTGATTCTTGTTAGCGGTTTTGGCAGGGGTTGATCTGCAGTTTTGCGTAGTTGCATTTTTTTTGGTAAGAAAAACCTTTTAGTTGTGTTTACTCAAATTGAATGAATTTTTTGTAAGTGGTGTCATAATAGAAGCATATTTAGTTAGTGTTTTGTGCATGAAATTCTTTGTGATGTGTTTTGCGTTGTTTTCAGGAAAAAACAAAAGGTGCACTCATTGTGAAGTCAATACACACGGATAATGTTATGTTATGTTAAAGAACTTTTATATAGCGCAGATTCACCAACTGGTCTCTTCGCGCTTTGGAGAGGAAGATAGCGTCCTAGTACCGTGCAATTACATAAGAAAAAGTGAGGTGTTATTCTCATGACTCTCTAAACAGGATAGTTTTAAGAAGTTTCACGAATTTCAAAAGAACGGGCTCCTTGCGCAGGTGTTCTGGCAGGTTATTCCAGAGATATGGAACAAGCCCTGCCCCCCTTGGAGGTGAGTTTAAACCGAGGGGGGACTAAAAGACCCGCCTCCGAGGACCGCAGAATACGTCTCGGGGTATATATTTGAAAGCGCTCCTTAATGTATGCAGGGGCCTGGCCGTATAGGGCTTTATGAGTGATGCAGAGGCCTTTGAAGATGGTCCTTTGCTTCATTATCAGCCAGTGCAGTTTGGTAAGGAAGTCAGAGGCATGCGCCCTTCTGGGCAGGCCAAAAATCAGACGGGCTGCATCATTCTGCACCACCTGCAATTTACTGATCAAGTTTAATGGCAGGCCAATGTACAAAGCGTTGCCATAATCCAGCCTTGAAATAATGGTAGCAGACACAATCATCTGCAATGAGGTCGTTGACAGGAGGGGCACAAGTTTACGTAATTGCCTCAGGAGGCCAATGCATGTCCCCACAACCGATGTAACTTGCCTAGCCATGGTGAGATCAGAGTATATTTTAATACCTAGACTTTTCACCACAGGGACTGTTCAAAGGGTACTTATTTTTATTCAAATTGACCTGCCGGTTATTATGCTGCTCCTGGAGATAACGTTGCTCTAATAGAACATACAGTATGCTGTCACTTTAATGAATTCCTTGGACGGTACAGCGTTTACTGGATCTTCTATATTCTCTTGATTACATTATATACCTGAGGTATTAGACACTACAATACATAATGTTACTGAGGCCAATTTTGCCGTTTAAGATTCAAATCTACTTTGTCAGAGAAGCAAGATGGCGGCTAAATGTTTGGCCGCTTGAGCGGGCCGCTCTTCCTCTCGGCCTCCGAGTGCTATGCTATGCGTACCTGAGAAGCAGTGATTCTGGTTTCCGTGAACGTGGGCAATGTTGAAGGATGCTCTGGCGACTACCGCTTGCCCTCAAAGTGACCTTTTTTCATCGTTGTTGTGTCCGTGTGGCCGGAAAGTTTGGGACCCCTTCCGAGTCGAAGCTCCGGTTACAGAGCTCCATGGCATCTAAGGGATCGAGTCGGGCTCTCCGCCCTAAGCCGTCCGGCTCACAGGTGAAGACGCGTCCTGTATCAACTGGAGGCGCTTGAGCTGGAAAGACTCCCGCAGCGGCTCAAGAGGGGGTCTCATGTCATATGGATGCCGGTCAAGGTGCCCGGGGGGGGCAAGAAACCCCAGCGTCTGATGTACGGCCCAAAGTCCCGGCTTTATTTAAAGTCCGGGTGAATAAGAAGCTTGTACAGGAGGATGAAGCTAAAGTATCGGAAATTCACCTCAGCAGCTCGCAACCCCCTGCCTCGGTATTGGTCTCGGACGCCCTTAGCTGTGTGTGATCTGTTCTCGAGACTGTGGGTGCAGTGCCAGTCGCACTAACGTGAGTGTTACCGGGAACTGAGGCTAGCTGTTGGAGCACGGAGCCTGTTGTTGAGAACCCAGAAAAAGGCATTTTGGGAGCTGTAGTTCTGTCGCAGGCTCAGATGGCTCCAAGCATGATTCCTATAAACTTGCAAAGTGAAGGGGATCCCGGTGATGGACATCAGATCTCTATGGGCGCGAAGGTCACTGAGCGAGTGAAGGATAGAGAACACGGTGAGTCGCTAGGGAACTCTGGACCAACATTAGGTGCCGCGCAAGCCGGGGGATGCGGCATTGAAGTTCTGGATAAAGTCTCTATTGGAGAAGACTTCTATTCTCTGTCCGACCGCTCTTCGGTCGAAAGCATGGTGAAAGATTGGTTAAACGGGGGAAGTTCAGGGGCAGAGGAGACAGGCAATGGTTTAGCAGCTAAGCAAATGTCTGAGGATGATGTTCGAGGAAAGTTATCCGCCTTGGGGAGTTTACAAGGGTCCGATGATTCCTCTAACGGGGCCTATTTAAACTCGTCTAACCCCCAAATTAATACTCAGCCTTTTACATTGCCTCCACTATCCGGTACTGCTGATCCTATCGGCCGAGAGCATCGGAAAGTTACACTGGACACTATCTATGATGTTATTTGGCGCATAGAGCAGAGGCGCAGGCAGAAAGTCTCCACACCCAGAATGTTTTAAGGAAAGTGCAGAACTCCCTTCGTAGGGTTGCTAAGTCATGTGCAGATACTGCCATAAGAATTGGAGAAGCCGAGACACGGCTTTCAACACTAGAGGACGATGTGGTGTCTCAAAAAAAAGAGATTGCAGCTTTGAATGTTCATAGGGATGACTACCTATGGAAAATCACGGACATTGAAAATAGGCTAAGGCGTAATAATCTTAGAATTCTTGGGGTTCCTGAGGGGAAGGAGGGTTCAGACCCCCGGAAGTTTGTAGTCAAACTTTTTTCTGAGGCCTTTCCGGAGGTCACTAGCTGGGACTGGAAGGCAGAGGTTCCCATTCCATCAGAGGAAACCGGTGGGTCAAGAAAACCTCCTCCCAAGAGCTATTTTAATTTCATTAAATCATTTCCTGGCACGAGAAGCTCTTTATGATATGGCCCGGCCCACTAAGAAAGCCCAGGCCAGGGGGTTCGAATTCTTTGTACGTCCGGACTTTTGTCAGGCAACTGTGGACCTCTGGTGGAGACTCCGACAGCTCATCCCGAAGTTCCAAGGAAAAGGAGCGCAGGTTTTCTTACAAAATCCGGCGAAGCTTAAAGTCGTCGTCAAGGGACGGTTGTCAGTGTTCACGGAAGAATGTTCTGCTAAGGAATGTCTGCAGAATTTATAGTTATTTCTTTCACGGACTTAGGACTTTTCGAAATATATATTGTATTTGGCTATAATTTAAGCATCTTTAATGTTTTGGATATTGGGGGGCCGCGGGGGGGGAGGTGGGTGGCCCGACTCTTCATCTACTGGGACTATTGTCCTAGTGCTTCATGGGATGGGTAGGGGTGGGATGGGAGGGGGGAAGTTGGATGGGGTGGGGGTATGGGCGGTGTTGGGGGTTCGTGCAGGGGGTGGTGACGGGGGGTGTAAAAAAAAATCAGCATTGATATATTTTTTGATGTTATTTTGTTTGAGACAAGAGGTTTTTATTTATAAAATAATTAGCAACATAGCTATGTTTGTACTTTTTAAGATAGGTGTAAGGGACCTGGGGCCGGGTCCATATATGTAGCTGGGGGTAAATGTTCAAATTTGAAACAACAAAATGAAAACAATATCATTATGTACTTTAAATATCTGTGGACTGAACTATTTTTAAAAAAGGCAGGTTTTGGCAAAGATAGCTAGAGGACTTTCTTGGGATATTCTCTGTCTCCAGGAGACGCACATTGCTTGGGCCAATAGGGCGTGGCTTAAAAAACTGGGGATGGAGCTGATTGCGTGCTCAAAACAATCTACTAATACTAGGGGCATGGCAATTCTTTGCAAGATGGGGGTACTGTCCTGTAAGAAATATAAGGAGGATAAGTGGATAGGTGGGTGATCATTGAGGCAATGTTTGGAAATATGGAGGTATTAACTATTTGTTCAGTTTATGGGCCAAACTTGGACGAACCTGAAATATATGACCTCCTTAATCTGGAACTTTCTATGTGGGCCCAACCTGTCATACTATGTAGGGATCTAAATATACATTTGGATGAGTCAATCAATATTAATTCAGGTTTATCGTATGTGGGGAGAAAGCCAAGAGTTTATAGGACTCTGTATAACTTAGCTAGGAATCAGGGTCTATACGACGCCTTGAGCAGGCTTAATAAAGGACAGCTAGGCTATACTTTTTACTCAGCTCCCCACCATAAACTGTTTCGGCTCAACTATATATGGGTCTCATCTGTGATATTGGAAAAAGCCACAATTACCCTGCTGCCGAGACTAATCTCGGACCATAATCCCCTTGTGTTAAAATTAGAAATTTCTGTTGCGCCTTCTCCGATGTCCAATTGGACCTTTGATAGGAAACTATTATTCGATCAGGAGTACCGGGATCATATCAAGTTCTGGCTGCAAGGTTTTTTTTAGTTAATAAAAATTCGGCCCCAGACACAGTGGTTTGGGACACATTTAAGGCCGGTGTAAGGGGGGAAACCTTGAGATTTGTGGTACAGAAGCATAAAACTATGAAGCATATATTGGAACAACGCATTCTAGATCTAAGTATGGCGGAATGCGAGCTAGCTCAAAAGATTAAGGACAGGTCGGACGCTTCTGTATCCCAAAATAACGTGGCTATACGGAGGTCTCTAATTTTTCAGCATTATGCTGATGAAGCAGCCGTTAAATATCAGACTTTCCGAAGGGAATGTTATGAGTATGGGGAGCAGATGGGGAAGGTGTTGGCCAATAGATTACGTCAAAAACAGATGCAAACTAAGATTGATAAAATCAAGGATAGAGATGGTTCAATACAAGAAACGGAGGTTGGGGTCCGGGAGGTGTTTAAAAACTTCTATCAAAAGCTGTATGAAAATGAAAAAACTATGGACTCGGGGGAGTATCTGGGGGAAATCCCTTCTTTATGTTTAGGGTCGGTCCAGAAGGATATGCACTCTACTTCAATAATCTGGGAGGAAACTGAGTTGGCGATGGCATCTTTACCTCAGGGGAAAGCGATGGGGCCGGATATGATCCCCTTGGAGTTTTACAGTATTTTTCAGGTTAAATTGCGCAAGGTGTTACTCTCTCTATTTCGGCAGGCATTTAATGGTATAATACCGGATTCATGATCTAAGACAACCATAATAGTTTTTAAAAAGAAAGGGAAGGATGCGCTTGAACCGGCTTCCTATCGCCCAATTACATTAATTAATTCAGACAGCAAGATCTTTTCTAAGCTTCTTGCTAGAAGGTTAGGGAAGGTTATTGCACCCCTAGTCTCACAACGTCAGCACGGGTTTATAGCGGGGAGAGGCACTACTGATCATGTCCGCCGAATAATATCTCTTTTGGATTGGGCTCAGGTCTCTGAAGCTTCAATCGGGGTGGCCCTGTTGGATGCCGAGAAGGCATTCAACAGGGTCTCCTGGGATTTTTTATGGGCGGTTCTCATATGGAAAGGTTTCCCATTATCCTTTATCAAGGCAGCGCAAGCTCTTTATATCCGTCCTGCTGCGACAGTTCGTATATCCGGGAAGTGTTCTGAGGAGTTTAAGATTTACAGGGGCACTCTTCAGGGCTGCCCCTGCTCTCCCCTTCTTTTTGCTCTTTATATTGAGCCTCTGTTGATCAAAATTGAGCAAGACCCAGAGATTAAGTCAGTTAAACCTATGCAGGAATCTGTTAAAGTATTAGCTTACGCAGATGACGTGGCTGTTGTTACAGGGGACGTGGTCAAAATGATGAGAGGTATTGAAATTTTGACGTTGGAGTTCGGTGCCGTTTCAGGCTACAAATTGAACTTACAAAAGACACAAGTCCTTTTTACGGGTACAGAGGTTTTGACAGGTGTTAACACAGTGACAGAGGCTGTTTATTTGGGCATCAAAATTGCCTCAAAGGTACAAACTATTGTTAATCTAAATTTTGACCCAATGTTAGCCTCGTCCAATAAAATGTTAGAGAATTTGGATTATTTGCACCTGTCTCTCTATGGCAGGTGCAATGTTATTAAGATGGTTGTTTTCCCTAAATTTCTTTATCTATTTCGTACAATTCCACTTTTGTTACCCAATTCAATCTTTATAAAGATAGAAAGAATGTGCTCTCGTTTTATATGGGGTTATAAGAGGACAAGGAGAGCTTTTAAATGGCTCAATCTACCAAGGGCAAGGGGGGGTTGGATATTCCCCAATTTCGTTATTATTATTGGGCTGCGATGCTTCAGCATATGGGGATATGGTTTTTTGGTACTCAGATGTATAAAGACCCAGCTGTTTTTCCTTCTATATATGAGCTCATCATGGGGCCTGAAGCTAGGTATTTATTTTCTAAGTTCTCTGAGCCAAGTTATTATAAAAGAACCAGTTTTTAAGATTTTTGGGGCTGCTGCTGCAGTCTGGCGCAAAGTTTGTAAACAGTTTATTTTAAAGGAAAATAATAGCTATATGCCTATAGGAACAACAGGGAAGCTCCCTGTAATCTTTTGCGACTCAACTATTCTGAGATGGAATACTCAGGGGATTAGGAATATTGGGGACCTCTTTTTAAATAATAAAATGATGTTGTTTTGTGAACTTCCGGAGAAGTTTGGGCTGCAACGCTCGGACTCCTTTAAATATCTTCAAATTTGAAGTTTTTTAGATAAACTTAATTTAAGAGGGCGTATTAGTCTGGAAAAGAACTCGATATTGGAGTCTATAGAGGGGAGATGTAAGATTTCTCAACTATTTAAACTTATAATGGCAACCCAGCAGGATGACCTTGTACACTTTGAGCAACGCTGGGATAGAAGGTTGGGGGTAGTAGGCATTGATTTACAGCTTGTATTGGGCCTGGTGGATGCCGTTCTTTTATCAGGTAGTTTCAAAAGTCAATGTTATATGGCTATGTTTGATTTATACTATTCCCCAGCGAAGAAAGCTAAATGGGAGACTAGTCGGGGGGACGTGTGTCCTCGATGTGCCTTGAGGGCAGCTGATTCGGTGCATATGTTTTATGAATGTCCTATACTGGCCCCTTTGCTGAAGGAGGTAAAATGTTTTCTGAACTCAGCTCTGGGAGTGCTTGTTGATATTACACCTCAATTAGTGTTATTTGGAAATGAGTTTGGGGTAAATATCAGAAAGCGTTCAACACCTGAGAAGGGGTTTCTGCTTTTATGTATGGCTGTCTTCCGTTTATGTATCACCTCCAAATGGCTAAGTTCGGATTCACCGTCTTTCTCTATTTGGAAGGCTAAACTGTTAGCTTTGTATAATTTGGAAATTGCTTTGTATAAACTTAAAGACAGAAGAAAAAAGAAATTTGGGTTAGCACTATGGGCGCCAATAATCAATTGGGTCTGATTGAGGTATTCTTTATGTATTGATTATGTATTGACTAAAACTTCTTTGAATGTAATTATGAAATTATCAATGCTGATTTTAACAAAACTTTAAAAAAATAAAAAAAAAGATTCAAATCTACTTTAACTACTTGCTACTGCTACAGACCAGCTACACACAGAAGAGCCCTGATGAAGTTCCCTCTGGAAAAATAATCGGGAACGAAACGCGTTGGCTGTGTGCCAGTTTTTAAAGATCAATTTGAATAACAAGAAGTACCCTTTGAACAGATTAATATCCATGTGTATTGACTTCACAAAGAGTGCACCTTCCATTCTTTTCCTGAAAACTTGGCAATTTCTGACACCTCCGGACGGCGGGTGTGGGGAGTGATTGCATCATTTTTTCAAATGTATTATACATGTGGTCTGGATGTGCTTGACCTTGGTCTGCCATTTGTCCTTTTTCTGTTAGCGTGTTTTGTGGTGTCTTATGTGTAATTTTCTTTTTTCTTTCTTTTTTAGTGGGATACTGTTGGTCCTTACTGTGTCTGTGCAGAGTAGGTGGTGGTGAGTCTAGCTGCTTCTGGCAAGTGAGTGGTGTAGTGTTGGAGTATATAGGTCTTTGTGATAAAGCTACATTTCGTTTATTTCTTTCTTACAAAGGGTTTGTTGTTTTATGACTTGTTTGACAAGTTACCTTTATTAGTAAGCATTATGGCTAGCCCTAGATTGACTGCTCAGCAGGTGGTTGGTATGCTTCTTGAATCTTCCTCTGAGCAGGATAATGAGACTGACAGTGCGTCTGAGGGAGAGGATGGAGTAGAAGATTCAGGCAGTGAGTTTTCTCTCCCCATGGAATCATCGGATGATGAAGTTACTCTCAGTGCGGACGAAGCTTCTCTCAGTGCGGATATATTGACTGTTTTAGAGGAGGACACTGATGAGACAATGGTGCAAGAGGAATCTGGATTGCAGCCTGGGGCTTTAAGGCTTCCAATTGGAAGTGTTGGACTCTGGGTTGATCCAAACATGATGCAGCCAGTGTTGCCTGCCTTTAGTGGTGATGCAGGGTGTAGAGTGGATTGTGAAACATTTTTACCTATACAGTTTTTTCAGTTGTTCATGGATGATGTATTTTTGGGTGAGATTGTTGAGCAGACTAATTTGTATGCTGAACAGTTTTGAGGGACAACAGTGCCAGACTGAGGCCCCGCTCTAGAGATACCCGGTGGTCTCCCACAAATCTGGATGAGATGAAGACGTTTTTGGACTTTCCATAATGTTCCCAGATCTCCCCTCCTACATAAGGGATACGGGGGACCTCCTGAGTAAATTAGAGGATGTAGAATGGACCAATGATCTCTCATTTGTTACAATGGACGTCTGCTCTCTTTATACTTGCATACCCCTGGATAATGGCTTACAAGCTCTAGCAGAATGTCTATCATACAGAGATGCAACTTTTTTTGAACATACACAGATGTTATTAGATCTAACATGCCTTACTCTGGAAACCAATGTTTTTTTACATCAGGACATTTGGTACAAACAAATGATAGGAGTAGCCATGGGTTTGAAATTTTCTCCGTCCTATGCTAACCTTTACATGGGTCATTTTGAACAACAACACTTGTGGAAAATGTCAAATACTCAACTCACAGAACACATTGTCTATTGGGGTCGCTACATTGACGACATCTTTATTCTCTGGTCAGGTAGCGACCAATGCCTCCTAGATTTGCTGACTCATCTAAATGATAACACTTACAACATCAGATTCACCCACAAGATTAGCAAACGGGAAATATAATTTTTAGATGTAATTCTATATACAAAAGACAATAAAATCGTCTCAAGACTGTTCAGAAAGCCCACAGCTTGCAATGCAGTGCTGCATGCTAGTAGCGGTCATCCTAAGTCCCAATTAAACTCAATCCCTATGGGGGAAATGACTAGACTCAAAAGGAACTGTAGTGAAGACTCAGTGTTCTTAACTGAATTGCAAAAATTGGAGTCAAGACTCCAAAACAGAGGATACTAGAAGGCAATATTAGATTGTGCCAAAAATAAAATACAGAAAAAGTCTTGGTCATGCCTATTAAAAACAGGAAAGAATGACAAAAATAAGAAGAGGGAACGTAAGATCTCATTGGTGACTGATTTCAATACACATAGTCACCACATCTATAACATTTTTCGAAAACATTGGCATATCTTGAGATTAGACAAATCAATAGAAAGACACATTGCCAATAATCCCACTGTAGTACACAGAAGGGGTACAATTTTGAGAGAACTTCTCTGTCCAAGCTATTTGCCTCCCAAAAAGAAGGCAGCCACTTGGTTACCATCTAAACCAGCTGTTTTTTTTAAATGTTCCAACTGCAACATCTGCCAGTTCGCAGCAAATAAAACTATTGAATTTCAATACAACACACCAATAAGATATGCCATCAAATAATTCATTAATTGTAATACCAACTATGTGGTATATTGTATGATCTGTTGTTGCGGACTAATTTATGCGGGAAGTACCATACGACCCCTAAGGGAAAGGATACAAGAACATGTCAGGGCAGTGCGAAACAACAATTGTAGCTATCCATGTGCGGTACACTTTAATCAGAAACACACAATGGAGGAAATAGAAAAAATCAGATTCCATGGGATTTCACACACTGCAAGTGGGCCAAGGGTTGGCGACAGAATACTGACACTGAGAAGGACAGAGACACAGTGGATTATTAAATTGCGAGCGGTAGAAATGGGGCACAATTTTGCTAAAGAATTGCATGTGTTTTTAGCCCAATGAATTATTGGTCTATCTGTTGTACAATAGAAATGAGGGGCCCAGTGATAATGAAGATTCTATAGGTACCAACTCTGTGTCCTTGTGGGGGACATAAAGAATTCAATGTTAAAAGCAAATCTCTTTACTTTTAGATATGATTGCGATCACAATAAATGTATTTGTTTTGTGAAAATCAGTAATGACACCATGTGGTCACAACAAATGTATTCCAATGAAAAAATTACAGATGTAATGAAAAATGATGGATAACAAATGTCACCAATTTCTTTTCCTTCTTTTCGGATTCACACACTTTAGATATGTTTTTCTCTTTCTGACTCTTTTTCTAATTTCTAAAATAATGACACAGGTGGAGGGAATGGCTTTCTAGATGCAGGAGTAAAAAACTTTCCAGACATGTCCTGTACGCGTTTAGCATTTTCATAAAAATACTCCACATGACACATACTCTTTTCAATGCTGTTCTCTTACTTAATATTGAAACGGAATATGGATATCATTAAAAATATATAGAGAACGAATCTCAAAAAATTGATAATCCAGTTTTACTTGGTTGACTTCCATGTATAAACACATTATAACACTCTCCTAATATGGCCGCCGTCTTCGGTGGTCTAGTAACACTAGCTTTGAATATGGGGTGATAGAAACTGATAAGGTGACTATTTTCTGACGTACATTGTTACTTCCGGTCTCGTCAGTTTCTCGATCTGTGTTAAAAACGAGACCGCCAACTCAAACATGGTCTCTTGCCGGACGTATCTCGCAGGGCCCACGCTTTTGACACTTTACATAATACTGTGAGGTAAGCAAAATGTTCGGTCTGCTAGTCTCGTGTGTGGATAGATGTTTTTAATATTGTGTAAAACGTAAATTGGCTTATTGATCAAGTAAGATCATTTTTTGGAGCCGTTTGTAGTGTCCCCACAAGAAATGGAGGATATTCAAACGAAAAGTCGCGATTAGGTTTTGCCGACATAACTATTTGAATATACAACACGTGTCATTTTTGAACATTCTTTTGAGATACATTTCGCGAACTAGCTGTGCTGACAGTTCCCTCAAAAACTGAACTGTAAGAAATAGGTGGACGATGTCTATAGAAACCTGGTAATAAGTGCTGATATTTTCTACTATCAATAAATAAACACTCTGATGTCTGAATCAGTAATATTATGGAATTTTGATAATAAGACACAGTCTATATATATCTTTTCCTTATAGACCTTTTGGAAACACTTGCCTATTATTGAAGAAAATATCGGAAATCAATTGTCAAAATAACATAGGAACCTTAAAACAGTCGAAAGAGGTTAGTGATACGATTATGATTAGGGGAGCATGATCATGCTTGGCCATCACCTTTGACCGATATTAACTTGGCGCACGGTTTGGTAATGGGTCTTTCTCGCATTTTTTTATATTCTCACATTTCGAGGTTAATTTTGGTTGGAAAATAAAAAGGGAGGAAAAAAAAACTCTTTCCTCCCTTTTTTCATTTTTTTCGTTTTTTTTCCTTTCTGTATATCTTTCTACGGTACCTTCTTTTTCTGGTCCTATTTTTCCCTTTTTTTCTTTTTCACCTTTTTTCTGACTTGAGGAAAAGATTTCCCAACAAATTGGGGTATACTTTTTGTATATATGTGCTCAGTGTGAATAAGATCATGCTATTATCTTCACAGCCCTGAAGAAGTCACAAGACGTGACGAAACACGTGTCGGCTGTTGCTCATTTGGATCAAGACCTTGAAACTACAATTATCTTTTTATGAACCGTCTCTCAAAGTACTGGTAAGTGAATGGTATAGAGTATACTCACTTAGGGAACATTTGTTTTTTCGTGGTCTTGTTTTAGAATTGTGATGTTTTTTGTACAATGCTTTTCTAAATAAAAAAAAAACAAATTGTACGCATTTTGTATGAATCCATATCTGTTTGGTTGCCAGTGATACTGTGATAACATCCAATGGTTTCTGTTTTGGTTACATACCAATATGATTAATAGTTGCTACTTCTGAGTGCCGGGATATCTGTATATAACATTCTTAATCCCTATGTTTTAGGCTCTTCACAGCCACATGCCCTTGCCCCACCCACACAGGTGTCCATACGAAATATACTAAAAGTGCAGCTGGTATTTATAAAGCAAGCATGTGTCCTGTGGTCTGCTCTGGAAGGGATTGTATGTATACGTGGAAGATGGGCGCATGTTAACAACAAATCCAGTACAGCTTTACTACATGCGCGGTGGCTGCGTTGTCACTGCTACAGTAACTCTGGGCTGCTCTTTCTGGGAAAGGTGTACTGGAAAGAACTGCATTGTTCAAAACACTGCACGTGTTAAAAAAATAACATAAAAACAAATAGAGTAAGTTTGGAACTTAAAGTGAACCCACCTCAAAACATACGAGTGCAGCCATGCTGAGAGCGCCAGGCTGCGGCACACCTGCACCAGAGACACCGGGGCCGCGGTGTGCATGTTCTGTATTGATGCCTTGGGGAGTAGTACTGCATAACCTTAATAGTTTTCACAGTTATTATTCTCACGATTGGTGCTTGTTTCTGAAGAGTTAAGGATATTATTACAACAACGCCCGATAGGGACACCTTGTAATTACTGTTTTTAATATCTGCCTGGTTTTGAGACTGAGGTGGACCCGACTCACGTAAAGCCTTGCATTTAAGTAGTAGGGTTACTGGGTTTTAGATACCTTTAGTGTAAGCACAGTCAAGAGTTTGAAAACCTTTCCCGGGAGAATGTGGCAGAGGAAATTAGGGCCTACTTTAAGTAACAGTCCATCATGGAATGTACTGCCCATTCTCATAACGGATTTTGGGAAATTTGTGATACTTTTATTGATTTCACGCATTGTTCCTTTAGAATGTATTTATTTGTTTTATTGCGCTTTCTCGTGATTAGGAGGTACTTTGTAGCGCTCGTGGGTTGACAGAAGTTCACCTGTGTTGTCCCTTTCCTGACAAATGGAGATTGTAAGATTCAATACTTTCTAAAGCTAGTTCTCGGTAAGCCTGGACTGTGTGTCAGGGCGCCTGGCGTGCTTCAGTTGACTGTTGCCCTAAATCTATCATTAGCCAAGAAAGTGTCATGGAGTGAGTCAGACTACCTGTGATAAAGACTAGTGCATTTTGGCATCAACAATGCATCAGAGGCAAATTGCCTTTAGTAGCAAAGGATCAGCCCTGGGCTTTCAGTGGGCCGGGTCCTGCTGGTGCTCTGTACCGGAAGCTTTTAAAAGCAGGTGCCAAAACGGGTCCCTGTCGGGCTCCCCATTTTTACCCTCAGGGTGAAAAAAAACCATAACTTTGCAATAGTACAACTCGTCACTGCCTTTGAAGTAAGTTGAGAGACTCATTTTTTAGTTTTCTACAGCAGCAAACTTTTCATTTTTTGAATGACAGGATGTTGACTGAGCCAAGGCGAGGATCGAATCTGCTTTCCCAGCTCAGCTGCTCTCGTCTTCTGCCACAAGCCTGAGGAGCCTTTTCAATATTCTATACAACAAGGAGATAGTTGTTGCTTATTTTTCTTATGCAGCCTGTGGACACTAGGGTGGACTCATCCTTTCCACAGGGAAAAGAGAACGGTCTAACCTCCAGTGAGCACCTAGAACACACGTTACGTCACTTTTCATCTTCCTCCGAATTAGGCAAAGGCTTGTCGTCGCTGTAGAGGACATATGGAAGGTCCGAGGAAAGCTCGATGAAAACCCCTCCCAGGCGGCGAGTCACCTCCCCCACCCTTCCATGTGTATGCCTCTTAATCTCTGACAGACAACCGTGACCACGTGCTTGGTGCCTTAAAAGGTTGTAGTTTATTATAACATAACATTTATCCATATTGACAATTTCATGTTCATGTAAAACATTCTGTTGCCACTTATATTGTGTTTGAAGTTATAGGGGCAGATTTACAACAAAGTAACGCAGCACGGTGCAGCAAGTCATTTTGCTGCGCTGTGCTGCATTAGTTTGGAAAGCACAGAGATGAGACATATTTACAAGAATATGTTGCATCTCTGTGCTTTCCCTGCACTGACGCAGAAACTGCAGACATGCGCCGGCGCAGGCACCCTTGCACCATGGTGCAAGGATGCCTGTGTCGTGGGGAGATTGTTTTTGTGCAGGAAGGGACAGCTTCCTGCACAAAAACAATCACAAGAGGCTTTTTCCTCTTTCAATGTATGCTGTAGAATGCAGCAAGCTTTGAAAGAGGAAAAAACGAGGAGAAATTAAAATATTTCTCCCCGTTGCGCCTCGCTACGCCACCTCTTGGGTGGCGTAGCATTCACACGCAACTCCAGATTTACGATTTCTCGTAAATCTGGAGATGTGTCTTGTTCCATGGGTGTTAGGTGGGAACACCCACAGCACCGCCCATGGAACGCCCCTTCAACGCACAGTGCTGCGAGTGAAGGGGCCATATTTACGAGGAGAGGAAAAGTCACACAGGGTGGCTTTTCCTCTCCTTGTAAATATGGAGGAGCCCCCTGCGCCACCAGTACGTCACAAAAAGTGATGTAGTGGTGGCGCAGGTGGCTTGTAAATCTAGTCCTTTTAGTCCATTCTTTTTTTAATGTCTGCCCTCAAGCAGGCCAATCTCTAGGAAGGGGCCCAACAACCTAAGCCACTGTTTCCACGGTTTAGGCTTCAACTTGCTGCCTATTTGGTGGGTGTCTGTCAGGACCAGACCGGGCTGCAAGTGCCGTCCCGCTTGCCTTTGAATCCTTCTTGGCCCCTCCCCGCTCCTCCAAGAGCCTGCCATGCGGCATCCCAAGGACTCCGTGTGAGCACTTCAGCCTGGTGCTGATTTCTGACCTCTCACTCCTGTAGTACCCCTGCCGTGAGGCATCCCAAGGGCACAGCGGGAGCATCACATCTACTCTGTCTGTAGCTCATTGCCTCCACTGGCTCCCTCAGTGCCCTTGCCTTGAGGCATGCCAAGGACGCTGTGTGAGTCTTCCATCGGGGAACAACCTTTACAACGTGGTTATTACACCGCGATGCGGTTACATCGCAATCGTTACAACGAACGCGATGTAACCACGCTATGCCATCACAACGCAAGTCTTTACATCGACTTGCGCTAGATGGCGTGCTAACATTAAAAATAGTGTAGATCACTATCCCAACACCTTCCCTACTGTTAAGTGGACTGGAGTTGGAATAGTAAATTACACTTTTGTAATGTTAGCACGCCATCTAGTGCAAGTCGATGTAAAGACTTGCGTTGTAATGGGATAGCGTGGTAACATCGCAGTCGTTGTAACAGCCGCGATGTAACAGCACGCGTTGTAATAACTCGCGTTGTTACATCATACATCCCTTCCATCTACCTCTAGCAATTTATCTCCTTTTTCTATCATTCTAGGGTTTTCTCCGCCTCGCCTCTATCCCTGCGGCTGCGATGCCCACCTTTCATCTGGAGTGGGTAGGTGGGATTCACGTCTACTTCTCTTCAGCGAGGGGGGAGTATGTGCATAGGGTGGCCTTTCGCCCCCTTCCTAAACCCCCTCGCTGCTTACTATCGTGCCCTTGGATTGGGAGGGCCGTCTACCGCCCTGGGATGACCAATCCTGGTTTCTCCCTTTTCGGGGCTGTCGTACTGGTGGTGGTGGTCCCGGGCCTCCATTGGGTCCAGCTTCGCCTTACCTGGGCGGGTTTCGACTGGTTGTTTTTAGGGCACATAGAGCTGAAGCATCCTCATTGAGTGAAAGTCGCCATTCACTCACATGGGTGATTTGGTGTCACAGAGAAGTACTGCTCTGGAGTCTTGGAAAATGCTTTGCGATGATTTGCGCGTCTCTTCAAAAAGGCCTGCGAGACCCTCGCCTTTTTAGAAAGGAAAACTGTCCGAAAAATGAATTCCTTGACCCATTTTAGAAAAAGAAATACTTGTGGGGACACTGGAAAGGACCTAACTCGCTTATAGAACTGAGAGAAGCACAGGGCTGGTGCTAAGAACAAGTTTCCGGAGCATCTCCTGGCTCCGACCTCAGTGCTCCGCATGTTCTCTTGTGGATGCACACGTCATCAGTCTTCCTTCCCACACACTGAGTCTCGCTCCTCTGCCATGGACACAGCTTCAGCCTCCTGCCTCTTTCCCTCTTAGCATGTGAGCTCCCAGCTCTGTCTCAGGACCATCCTCTCGCCTGCTAAATCACTATATTTGGACTGCCCCTGACACTGCATGTACTACGTTTTTACGCTATTACGCACCACTTACTGTTTATTACAATTACACCTGCTCTAGGAACCTCAGTCTCATATGCTCTACTCGGAGATCCCACGGAGGCAGCGTCCCCATCTCACCTCGACAAGGGTGAGCCACAATCGTCTAATGTCAAGGAAGGTACCGCAAAACATGTATGCGCATTTAAAGGTAAGGTCTATCAAAACGGCCACCGGGTAATAATTCAGTTGCCTGATGTTAAAGTAACCCCGAGCGTAGTACTCCGCTTCGCCCACGGAGTGTACGTAGCGTTGCCTGCTTCGCGGTTTTCGAAGTAGGCAAAGCAGGCACACGCCAGGGCGAAGCAGAGCTGCCTTCCGCCCGCCACCAGCCTCCCGCCGGCCTCCTTTTAAAATAATGTAAACTATAATAGAAAAATTAAATATAATGCCTTACCTGCAGCGCGGCGTCCCGGAGCTCCCTCTTCCTCGTTGCCGATAACTTCTTTTCACAAATGCGCATGCGCAGACGCCCGTGCATTCGCATTTCTCTTGTTGTCGAAGGGGGCTGTTGTGCCGGTTCCAGTGGAAGAAGTGGGCCTGGGGTTCTATTCCCATCTGTTTCTGGTCCCAAAACCAGATGGTTCCTTCCGCCCGATTCCTAATCTCCGGGCTTTGAACAAGTTGGTGCGATTGGATCATTTTCGGATGGTCGGCTTGGCATCATCCTTGACCCCTCCCTCTCCATGATCCGCCAGATCAACGCCGTTGCTTCCACTAGTTTCAACTGCCATGGCATCCTCTGTTAGACCTTCAAATGGATTCACCCCAAATGCAGAAGGACCATCACCCACGCACTCATAACCAGCAGACTGGACGATGGCAATGCCCAGTATGTCGAAATCAACAGGACTCTTCTACACAAACCCCAAACCATCCAGAACGCTGTAGCCAGACTCATCCTCGGGACACTATGTCACGAACACATGATCCAACACCTATGAGGCCTCCACTGGCTCCCCGTTGAGAAGAGGGTCACCTTCAAACTCCTCACCCATGCCTACAAATCCCTCAACAACATCGGACCCAAATACCTTAATGAGAGAGTATCCTTCCACGTACCCAAGAGGAACCTCCGCTCCGCCGATCTCGCCCTGGCAGAGGTCCCCCGCATCCACAGACATAGAACCGGCGGGGGAGCTTTCTCCTACATTGCAGCCAAGACCTGGAACGACCTCCCTGTGAACATCAGAATTCCCTGACCCTGCACACGTTCAAGAAGGACCTCAAGACCTGGCTCTTCGACTGATCCGGAACCGTTCCCCCCAGCACCTTAGGACCCACACGGGTGAGTAACACGCTATATAAACCCCTATTTGATTGATTGATTGATGGTCACCTTGCAGTCCGTCATTCCCCTCATCCAGGAGGTCAATTTTTGGCTTCTCTGGACTTAGAAGTTGCCTATTTTCACGTTCCGGTCCATCCAGCCAGTCAGCGGTTCCTGATGTTTGCAGTTCAAGGGATGCATTTCCAATTTCAGGTTTTGCCGTTCGGCCTCTCCACTACTCCCAGAGCTTTTACAAAGGTATTGGCTCCTGCTGTGGGGGGTTTGCAGCATTGGGGTTTCTCTGTGTTTCCCTATATTGATGATTGTTTGATCTCTACTTCCTCCTTTCCTAAAGCTCTTCTTGCGGTGGAGGCTACGTTGACCTTGTTCCAGGATCTGGGGTTCAAGATGAATTTGGCCAAGTCTCATCTGAATCCTGTTCAGAGACTTCAGTTCATCGGGGGTCTGTTCGACACCTCATTGGGAGTGGTGTTTTTCCCTCCTGTTCGGATCCTTTCCTTGCAGACTCTGTTGTGGGATCTGTTGAGTTGTCCTTCTGCCCGGCTCGTGTTTGGTTGCAGGTCCAGGGGTTGATGGCTGCCACCACTGCTGTGGTTCCTTGGGCTTGTCTACATCTCAAGCCCTTGGTGACTCATCTGTTGGCTCGTTGGGACTCCTCCTGGGTGCATTACGAGACTCTGGTTCCTCTCGTTTCTGCTCTGGTTCAGGACTTGGACTGGTGGCTTTGCACTCCCAATCTGGAGAAGGGGGTGTGGTGTTGTCTTCCTCCTCCCCTTTTGTTAACCACGAATGCCAGTCTTTGGCATTGTGGGCCACATTGGGGTCCTTAGAGGCCAAAGGTCAGTGGTCTCAGAGGGACAGCGCCCGTTCCTCGAACTGGCGGAAGTTGACGGCTAACTGGGAGGTGGTGCAGTTCTTTCATTTTCATCTCCCCGGGGCAAATCTGTTGGTTTGTACCGACAATCAGGTGGCTCATTGTTACTTGAACCGTCAGGCGGGGACCAAGTGCGCATCTCTGAATCTGTTGGCCTCAATTATTTGTGATTGGGCGGAGTCTCACCTGTTGGCCTGGAGGGCGATATACATTCTGGGACAGTTGAATTTTCATGCGGACGGTTTGAGGCCGCAACCTTCCATCCTCTGTTCTGTGCAATATCTCCCTTCCTCTGTTCCAGTTCTTTGTCTTTGGTTCGGGTTCTCCCTGGGTATATCTCTTTGCCTCTCCTCACAACGCTCTTCTCCCCCGGTTTTGTTCTGAGGTGATCTGTCCTCAGGCTTGGATGATGGATGCTCTTTCGATTCCCTGGCCTTCTGTATGCCTTCCCTCATATTCCCCTCCTCCCGAGGGTGCTGCAGAAGATTTGGGGGAGAGGGTGTCAGTCCTGTTTATTGCTCCCCGCTGGCCTCACAGCCTTTGGCTTCCTCTCCTGGTGCGGCTGGCGGGGGGTCGGTTTGTCTGGCTTTCTTTGGTTCCGGCTCCTCTTCAGTTTCCGCTCCTGTCTCTGCCTTGTCTTTGCTGTTTGCAGTTGACAGCCTGGCTCTTGAGCGGTTGACTTCTGTGGTGGCTCGTGACATCCAGTTGTCGTGTCGGCCTTCGACCCTTAATGCCATGCTCATCATCGGGTCTCTTTTGTCTCTTGCTGTTCTTCCCATGGGGTGGATCCTGTGCTGGTTGATCCTGCATCTGTGTTGGATTTTCTCTGGGATGGTTTTTTGAAGGGCCTTTCCCCTTCCACTTTGTCTGCTCAGTTGGCGGCGGTTCATGCTTGAAGAAGTCCTGGGGCCTCCTTGGAGGCTGTTGCCCCTTTGGTGAGTGGGCTTCTTTGGAGCTGTAGGCTTCGTCGGGCGGTTTCTCCTGTGATGGTGCCTTCCTGGGATTTGCCTACTGTTTTGCGGGGTCTGCAGTTGCCCTCTTTTTAGCCCTTGTTGGATGCGGACTTGTTGTGATTGAGAGCTAAGGTGGCGTTTTTGTTGGCCATCACCTCCGCTTGTCGGTTGGGGACATTGGGTGTCTTGCTCATTTTTTTCCCTTATTTACAGTTCCTGCAGGCTTGAGTTGTTTTGAGGATTGATCCGGCTTTTCCATCTAAGGTTTCTTCCCAGTTCCATTTGCAACAGGAGGTGATCCTTCCTGATTTGCCAACGGAGGGGGATCCCATGTTACCTCTTCTTTGGATGTTCGCAGGGCTCTAGTTTTCACAAAGAAGTCGCGATGGAGGAAGAGGGCAGCCTGGGGACGCCGCAGATAAGGTAAGGAGTTTTCAAAGTCTTTAAATAGTTACACATACTTGTTAATAGAGCGGGTGGGAGGCGGGTGGGAGGCCAACTCAGCTCCACCGCGAGTGTGCAGAGTTTTGCCTACTCCACCTAATTCGTGGAGCGCAGAGCAGTCAAAACTCCACACACTCTGTGGGCGAAGCGGAGTTCTTCGCCCACGGTTAGTCTTGATACAGTCTCCTGACTGACTGTCTTGCTTGAACGGGCTGTGTCTTGGTACGGTCTTTTGGGCTGTTTTGGTTTGAACTTGGTGGGTTTGCGGACCCTTTTTTTTAAAGATACAGTGTGTTTGCGAACAGTCAGCCAGACCAACCGGTAATTTGGTTTCTTTATCATTGCAAAAGGTCTGGGGCTAGCGCCTGTCTTCTTGAACTTGGTACAGTCTCCGGACTGCAGTGGGCGGTTTGCACACCATTTTGTTTTGGTTCTTGAACAATTGTTCTCTTTTTATTTTCCTTTTATTATTTTTGTTGATGTTGTATTTGTTCGTTGGGAACGGTGTATGTGTCTAATATTAAGATGCCTTGTCTAAGTAAGCTTGGATGTTTTGTATGTTGATGTTGTTCTACTGATGCTCGATTGGAAGAGAGCCAGCCTGCTCCTCCGGAGGGTTCTCCAAATTTTGACGTATATGTCAAACACGGTATTGACCCTATTATGTTTAGCAAGTTGTGGCATAGATATACGAGGGACAATGCTGAGTTACAGTGAGTTACAGTGGCCACTTACTGGCTCCTTTGATGAACAGAGATTGAATTTCTTGTAGGATAAATTGTTCACCAAAAAGAGCAGTCAGTCGATGTTTGATTCTCTAAGAGAGTGGCAGAAAGAAGCAAAGCAGCGCAGTATGAGTGCAGAGAAAGAGGTCCTAAAGAGACACACGGAAACTATAATACAGAAAGCAGTGGCCTATGAGGGGGAAAGGGTAGAGAAAGGTATAGAATGTGTAGATAGAAAGCTCCAACTACAGACTGATAAATATTATGTTGCTAGAGAGGAAGGTGATGATTTCGTAGAAGAGCTATTGGATTCTCGCCCCCCACCTCCTTATGCCCATGAATGGACATACCTGATAGTCCTGACTTCCCAGTCTTCGGCCTCTAGTGCCGCTCTTTCTAGTGTTTCTGTTTCTGGCACTACTGCTTTAGCCCCGGCCCCATTCGCTTCTCCTCCACCCATGCCAGTCACAGGGGCGGGAGCCTGTAAGCTCTCCTGTCCTGTCTATTAGTTCCGGTTCAACTGCTACGCCCCCTTTCACCCCTACAACCCTGTCTCCCTACATGATGGTACCTGTCTCTGCATCAGCTCTTTCCCCCTTGGGTGTAAACCCCCAAATACTGTCAAACGTTGAGACGCCTGTACGTGGGATGCATGAAGAAAATTGGGCAGCAGAGCGAGACCGCATGGAGAAAGTTTTGCTGTGGGTGATGAAGAAAAGCAAATGGTGGCAAATCAAGCAGCTCAGTGGGCTCGGAACATGATCTATAGCGCGGGAGATGTGTGGAGTGTGATAAGAGATTATAAACCCTTTGTACAGCAGCATGCTCTTAAGCACATGTCAGCCACGCTAATAGGACTGTGGAAACAGTGTTTTCAGTGTGCTGCACCGCAGATCATCTATGGCATACAGGACAGGGTATATGCTACAGGTATGGCTCCTAATGAGGTCTTTGCCAATGTAACAACACTGGTGGGGTACCGTGGCAGACTGCTCCAAAAGGTTCCGACAATAGGGGCTACAGCACCCTATGAGGGAGGTCCATCCCATTTACCATCCTGAAATACCAGAAATGCGTGACTCCATGGACACTGTAATTAGACCACAGGTTGATGCTCGGTTCCAGGAGCAATGGATCTATGCTCCTTGGAAGAGGAGTGAGGTCCTATCCCTAAAGAGTCAGCTGCCAGACCCCTGGAAAAATCCCACTGCATATTATAAGGAATTGACGGAGGAGGCCTCCTCCACAGTAATGACGTTAGCTGATATTGAATTGTTCTCTGATCTATTGGTAGCGGTGGACATATGGAGACAGGTACATACACAGGATCATGCATTGGAGTTAGGTGGTACATGGGATGAGATCAAGGTGTGGAATAAGGAGTGTAAGCCCGGCAATAAGCCGAAAGCAGAGCTCCTAGCTTTACCGGGTCGAATTATCACTTACATGCACTCCCTTATCCTGCCTAAAAGAGTGGCTTGGGATAAGTTGACTCCATGTCGTCAGAAAAAGGATGAAAGATTTTTGGATTTCTTTACTAGATTTGAAGGGGTGTTTCTAGATTTTAATGATCAGGACCTGTCACAGGAGGGTGGTGTTCGTTTGTTAACAGATTTGTCACTAATTTGCTTCCAGAGATTGCAACCAGGTTGCAGGCTTCAGAAAGTACCTGGACAACATCATCCCCGTCCATGATTTTGAGTATGGCACAGTACTACGAGCATAGAGAGAATGAGGACAAAGGGAAGGTGGAGAAAAAGTCAACGGATTTGAAGACGAGAGTGTTGATGCAGCAGGTTGCAAGGGGGAGAGGCAGAGGTTCGCGTTCGGCTCAGCGGTTACCCAGATCTAATAGGGGTGGTGCTTCAAGTGCGCTCCTTGGGCTCAACCAATGTGCATATTGTAAGCAGGAGGGACATTGACAGAATGAGTGTCCGGAGTTGTTGCAGAGATGAGAGGTTGAGGGTTTAGAGGATGTGGAAGAGGAGGAGGAGGCCGAAGGGGAACGCAGTTAGAGGATACCTCATACAATAGGCAAAGCGGGAACTATTTTGACGACCCTCGAATCCGACAGTACTCCCATGATGACTATGACATGGACAAGGTGACTGGGTTGTCTCACAGCTAGGACAGCCAGGGACAGGGTAAGGGACCAGTTCCGGTGCCTCTAGATCAGCGCCGACCCTACATCACTGCTGATTTACATGGCACCACAAAAAACAATTCTAGTTATGTTACTGATGTTACTGACATTTTTAAAGCGCTCTGTTACCCTGAGGTGTCCTGGCGCTATGCGCTACCTACCAAAAGAGGAAGCTATGACAATTGGCTGGGAGGATCATTTAGGTAAATAGCCAAGTTTTTAATCCCTTTCTGAAGGCAAAAAGCTCTGTTGAGTTCCTGAGATGGAGAGGAAGGCTGTTCCATGACTTAATGGCGCAGTAGCAAAACCTCCTACCACCCCAGCTGGATTTATTATAGCGGGGGAGAATAGCGAGTTTAGTTTACAGGGAGCGCAAGGCTCTCCCCGGAACATACCTGTGGGATTCTGGTTGTCACAGCTATGTCTAGCTTGTGTCATCTGGTTTCTCTAGGTTCTCATTATGATGTAGGAATGTTCTAGCTGTTACCTAGGTTAAGGAATGTGTACGTTTGAAGGTGTGGGCTGGGTCATGGGACAGTTGGAGAGAGATAACTGTTGTCCTGAGGAGCTGGATGTAGGATTGGATGGGTCCTATTATTTGGAATAAACCTGCATATACTTCAAGAATTTCCTGCGTCAAAGCATCTTATTTTGTCTTAAGGAGATTCCTACATTGGCGTAGTTGGCAGCTGGACCAAGGAAGGACCCAACAACCACGACGCTCTGTCTTGCAATTTACTTAAGGTACTCTGTTTTTACATTTTTGGGCTGGGAGCTTTCGCCGTGAAGGTATTATTTGGGGTCAAATATTCGTCACGGGCTCGCCCTTTTGTATTGGAAAATCTGTCATTTTCTGACTTTGGAGCTAAAGTACATTGTTCTAAGATGGTGTGGCTGGGAGCTTTCGCCGTGAAAGTATAAATTGGTATAAATAATTCGTCACGGGCTCGCCCTTTTCATTTTTGTTTTTTTTAACAAACGGAAATTGGTGTTTGCTGTCCAAGCAAGGCAAAACAGTTTTAAAATATTCTCGAACTGTATTGCGCAACGTGGCATACCTTGTTCACGTTTGATTTGAGTGGCGGGGGCTTCGTGGTGCTGTGGTGGTGTATCATGTCTTGTACTTGAAGTTGCGGCTGAGGCTTCTGAGTAACGACGTGATCCATACTGCCTCCGGAGGAGCTCCTCACTTGTTGCCTGTCTACTGTTAATGATGACGTGGTAGAATCCCGCAAAGGGATTCGGTGAAGACCAGCGTCGTCATTAGTGTGTCTGCGGGAGCCTTGGTAACGGAGTCTTGAGGAAATATCTGTGACTTTGAAGAAGCAGTTTCGTTACGGGCGTGAGGAAGTGGAGTCTTCGAGTTTTTTTTTTCAAGCCTGCTGCGAAGGATCGGGACAGTGAGTGGTTTTTGGTATCAATTTAATGAAGCCAAGCAGCAAGTACATTTCAGTGACTTAATGGTAACATTTTCAGCAAGGTCTACATTTGTGCGGTTTATGAGCAGAATTGGATGGTTTTAGTCCTGTAATATCGGACTCTCTGTTGCTTTCCATGTAAAGTGTTTGCTTAAACTTAGAGGTGTGCATCATTTTGGTGTGTGATGCTGACATCTACTGTTCATGTGCTGTAATTGTTTTTCATTATATTTTTAAGGTCTTATTATTAGTACTGGGGAATTTTAACCCCTTCGATGCTCATGACGGAGCGGTTCCGTCATGAGCATCGGCTGAGCTGTGCTCATGACGGAACCGCTCCGTCATGAGCACAACCCCTGGGGGAAGCGCTGGCGCTCCCCCCCTGGGGCATCAATCGTGCCCCCACAGAGGGGGATGGCAGCGGAAGAGTTTCCGCTGCCACCCCCGAGCCCCCCACGCTTCCTGATGACGGCAGCGCGCACAGCGTGCGCCGGCGTCATCAGGAAGCGTTGGACGCGCTGGAATTCATTTCTTCCAGCGCGTCCAACGGGGAGGGTGAGTGTTTTCTTGCGGTGTTGCGGGGGGGGGGGGCAAATTCCAGTGCCTTGAGGCATCGGGGGAGAGGAAAGAGTATTTCCTCTCCCCTGATGTCTCAATGCTGGGCATTCCTGTCCCACGATCGCGCACAGCGTCGCGATCGTGGAGCAGGGATGCCCCACTAGACGCCAGGGATTTGTATTTCGGCATTTGGGAAGTGACCCCTTGGGCAAGGGTCGCTTCCCTGGGGGATATTTTTTGAACAGACTTTTCTGCCCCCCCTGGGGGCAGATCGGTCCACTTTCGGTCCGTTTCTGCCCCCAGGGGGGGCAGAAAAACCCACTAGCCACCAGGGATTTATTTATTGTTGTATGGGAAGCCACCCCTTGGGCAAGGGTCGCTTCCCTGGGGGATATTTTTTGAACAGACTTTTCTGCCCCCCCTGGGGGCAGATCGGTCCACTTTCGGTCCGTTTCTGCCCCCAGGGGGGGGCAGAAAAGCCCACTAGCCACCAGGGATTTAGTTATTGTTGTATGGGAAGCGACCCCTTGGGCAAGGGTCGCTTCCCTGGGGGATATTTTCTGCTCAGACTTTTCTGCCCCCCCTGGGGCAGATCGGTCCACTTTTGGTCCGTTTCTGCCCCCAGGGGGGCAGAAACGCCCACTAGCCACCAGGGATTTATTTATTGTTGTATGGGAAGCGACCCCTTGGGCAAGGGTCGCTTCCCTGGGGGATATTTTTTGCTTTGACTTTTCTGCCCCCCCTGGGGGCAGATTGGTCCACTTTCGGTCCGTTTCTGCCCCCAGGGGGGGCAGAAAAGCCCACTAGCCACCAGGGATTTATTTATTGTGATATGGGAAATGACCCCTTGGGCAAGGGTCGCTTCCCTGGGGGATAATTTTTGCACAGAATTTTCTGCCCCCCCTGGGGGCAGATCGGTCCACTTTCGGTCCGTTTCTGCCCCCAGAAAAGCCCACTAGACACCAGGGATGTCGTTATATTGATATGGGAAGCGACCCCTTGGGCAAGGGTCGCTTCCCTTGGGGAATAATTTTTGCACAGACTTTTCTGCCCCCCCTGGGGGCAGATCGGTCCACTTTCGGTCCGTTTCTGGCCCCGGGGGGGGCAGAAATGCCCACTAGACACCAGGGAAGTAGTGTAAATAAAAATGGAAGTGACCCCTTTTGCAAGTGTCGCTTCCAGGGGGCAATTTTTATAATATGTATTTGGCCCACCCGCCCCGGGACAGAGTAGCCTTTTTTTTCCTGCTGTTTTCTGCCCCACCTGGCACATAACCCGATTGACCATTTGGGTAGTTACATAGCATGTTGTAATGTTTATTGTTATATTTTTTGTGAATTGCAATAGTAATGTGTTTTTTTTTACTTTTTTGTTCTAGGTGAAGGCTTTTGCTCTTTTCAGTTTGCCATGTTGTTACTGGTGGTTCTGCTGTTTGTGTAGTTTGGCAAGAGACTCTTTTTTGTACAATGTAAATGTGTTTGATTTCTCTGCATGAATTTTTTTTGCAAATGGTGTAATAATAGCAGTATGTTTGTTTTTTGAGTGTCAAAAACTTTTTGCATTGGTGCTCGATGTGTATTTTGTTGTCTTGTGAGTAATTTGTTTTTTTTTCTTCTTTCTAGTTTGATATCGTTGGATTTTGCTGTGTCACTGCAGAGTTGGTTTCTGGTGAGTGCAGCTGTCTCTTGTAATTGGATTTTATAGTTTTTGAGTACATTGATCTTTGTGATAAAGGTACACATTTCTTTACTTACTTGGTTTGCACATTGTTGGTTGTTGTTGACTTGTTTGTGCAGTCTTCTATCTTAGTAAGTATAATGGCTAGCCGCAGGATTACTGCTCAGCAGGTTGTTGGTTTGCTGTTTGAGTCTTCCTCTGACCATGGTTCAGAGACTGACTCTGCATCTGAGGGAGAGGAGGCAGGAGACGATTCTGGCAGTGAGTTGTCTCTCCGTATGGAGTCATCAGATCATGAAGATACTCTTAGTGCGGATGAAGTGCCTGTGTTAGAGGAGGAGACTGATGTGCCGATAGTGCGGCAAGAGGCATCTGGGCTGCCGCCTGGGGCTGCAAGGCTTCCCGTTGGTGTAGTGCGGCAAGAGGCTTCTGGGCTGCAGCCTGCGGCTGCAAGGCTTCCCATTGGTGTAGTGCGGCAAGAGGCATTTGGGCTGCAGGCTGGGGCTGCAAGGCTTCCCTTTGAAAGTGATGACCTCTGGGTTGCCCCTGGCATGGTGCAGCTGGCATTGCCAGAGTTTACTGGTGTTCCAGGGTCTAGAGTGAATACTGAAAACTTTTTGCCGGTAAATTTTTTTCAGTTGTTTATGGACGATGTGTTTTTGGCAGAGATTGTTGAGCAGACTAATTTGTATGCCGAACAGTTTTTGAGGGACAACAGTGCCAGTCTTAAGCCATACTCTAGAGCTACCCGGTGGACTCCCACAAATGTTGAAGAGATGAAGAAGTTCTTGGGTTTAACTTTTTTGAGGGCTTGCTAAGGAATCCATCAATGTCTTCATATTGGTCTAGCAGTCCCTTGATGGCAACGTCTATTTTTCCGGCAGTCATGAGTCGTGACAGGTATTTGCTTCTGCTTCGAATGATGCACTTTGTTGATAATGGTTTAGCGTTGCTACGAGATCACCCTGACTGTGACCCTCTTTTTAAGATTAGGCCTGTCCTTTATCACTTTGTTGATCGATTTTCTGAGATTTTTGCCCCTGGTAGAGAAATTGCAGTGGATGAGTCTTTGGTGTTGTTCAAGGGCTGCTTGGTTTTTAGGCAATACATTCCTAGTAAGAGGGCACGCTATGGAATAAAGCTGTATATGCTGTGTGACAGTAGGACTCGATATGTCTCTAATTTCAGGGTGTACACCGGTAAGGAATCTAGGTTTAACCTCCCTGGTTGTCCGTCCACTTTTGGAGTGACTGAGAAAATTGTTTGGGAACTTGGTAGAGGATTTTTTAACAAAGGCCACCATTTATATGTAGATAACTTCTACACTGGTGTGCGGTTGTTCAGGGAATTGGCCAAAGTGGACACTGTTGCTTGTGGCACAATCCGCTCTAACCGTAAAGGTTTCCCGAAAGAACTTGTTTGTCAAAAGCTTGTGCGGGGACAGTGCAGTGTGTTGCGTTTCCAGGAGCTTCTTGCTGTGAAGTTTACAGACAGGAGAGCTGTCTACATGCTGACTACCATCCATGATGAAAGCACTGCACCTGTGACTGTTTGGGGTAAGGTCGCTGAAGCGCGCAAACCTGTGTGCATTTTAGACTATAATAGGCACATGGGTGGTGTTGACAGAGTAGATCAGAGGTTGGAACCTTACACTGCTCTTCGTAAGGCTTACATTTGGTACAAGAAGTTGGCTATCCATCTTTTCCACTTGGCAATGTTTAATGCTTTTGTTGTGTTCCAGGATTCTTGCCCTGAGTCAAAGATGACTTTTGCTAAGTTTCAGGAGTCTGTAATAGGCAGCCTTGTTGTAGTGGAACAGGCAAGTGTTCCTAGAGTTGGAGTGGTGGAGGATGTTGCTAGATTGAAAGAACGCCACTTTCCAGATCACATTCCTCCCACACCCGCAAAAGATTTTCCCAGTAGGAGATGTAGAGTCTGTTGGCGAAGAGGTTCGCGGAAGGAGAGTCGTATGTACTGCCCCGACTGTCCCTCTCATCCTGCACTGTGTCTCCCTGCTTGTTTCAGAGCGTACGACACGCGAAATAATTTTTGGGAGCATTCATGAGTGGTAAAGTGAACTGCCTGGTCTGTATTCTTTGGAAAATTTGATTCTGTTTCAAGGTTGGTGTTAGTGCAATGTATTTAGTTGCTGATTTTCTGTTAGAAGATTTGTATCTATTTGCAATTTGTTTGTGTTTTTATTTTTTTCTAAAAAAATCCTAAATGTGATGGCGGTGTGTGTAGGCTTGCGCTTGGCTGTTGGTGTGTTTGGACTGGCACTTGGTTGGTGGTGTGCGTGGAATGGTGCTTGGCTGGCGGTGTGCGTGGACTGGCGGTGTGCATGGACTGGCAGTGTGCGTGGACTGGTGCGTGGCTGGTGGTGTGCGTGGACTGGAGCTTGGCTGGCGGTGTGCGTGGAATGGTGCTTGGCTGGCGGTGTTCGTGGACTGGTACTTGGCTGGCGGTGTGCGTGGACTGGTGGTGTGTGCGGACTGGTGTTTGGCTGGTGGTGTCCGTGGACTGGAGCTTGGCTGGTGGTGTGCGTGGACTGGAGCTTGTCTGGCGGTGTGCCTGGACTGGCGCTTGGCTAGCGGTGTGCGTGGACTGGCGCTTGGCTAGCAGTGTGTGTGGACTGATGCTCAGCTGGCTGTGTGTGAGTAGTGACTTTCTGCTGGACACTACACACACTGCTAGCTGAGTGCCACTCCACGCAATCCATCAGCCTGTGTAGTTGCTGTGTCTGGATTGTGGGCGTGTAAAAGTGATGGGCCATTGAATGGCGCTGTGTGCTGGTGTGAGTTTTGTTATGTGATGGGCCCGCTGCTGGCGGTGTGAATGGTTTTGCATGACACGTATGAAAGGTGTATGAATGGCCTGTAAAGAGGTTGGTGCCTTGTCGTGGCTTTACAGCTCACGAGCTGTGAGTCAATAGTTCAGTTTCTCGCCCTTTCAATTATTGCCAGTGCATTTCATTTCTGTGAAATCACTTGCTAATACAATTGTATCTACTGAACCATCACTCACCCTCGTGCCAACTCCAACCAGTATGTGTGTGTGCTTGCGGATTAGATGGCTGTGCAGTAATATTTGTCTTTCTGAAGCAGGGTGTACCTTGTCCCTTTTTGGTGAATTATGAAATGTGTTGCTTTTGTGCCTGGTGGTGCGAATGGTCTTGTTTGAATCACGTATGAAAGGTGTGTGAATGGCCTGTAAAGTGGTTGGTGCCTTGACGTATCTTTACAGCTCACGAGCTGCGAGTCATTGGTTTGGTTTTTTGTGAATTTAATTATTGACAGTGCATTTCATTTTTGTGAAATCTCTTGTTAATAAAATTTAATACACTGAACCATGACCCGCCCTCGTGCCAAATCCAACCAGTATGTGTGTGTGTTTGAGGAATAGATGGTTGTGCAGGAATCTTTGTCTTTAGTTTCTCTACCAAGGTACACTTTTCATGCAAGAATAACCCACCAACTGTAGATATTGTCGAAAACCCATGGGAGTTCATGGTGATGTCTCTCTTGTGAATTGAAAAAGATTTTTTATCCCCAATGTCCTGTAAACCTCAAAATGTCTGCCACATTTTCTTTGCAATATTATTCCAAAATTCTCACGCTGTAGTAACAATAGTTAATCTGGTTTTGCAAGGGGGGTCACTTTGGTTTTTGGCCCGGTGCTCGGCGGCCATCTAGGGAAACCTACCAAACCCACACATTTCTGAAAACTAGACACCCGGCGGCTTCCAGGGAGGTATGGCTTGCGTGGATCCCCCAACGTTTCCTTACCCAGAATCCCCTGCAAACCTCAATTTTTGCTGAAAAAATCACTTTTTTCACACATTTTGGGGTGGGAAAGTTGTGGCATCACCGGGCTCACACAAATTTACCACCACCCAGCGTTCCCCCTGGTCTCCCGGTAAAAATGGTGCCTCACTTGTGTGGGAGGCCCAAGTACCCGCGGCAGGCAAGGGCCCAAAACGTAGTGAGGCGACATCAAAATGGCCTATCGCAAAACCACCTGGTTTTGCAAGGGGGGTCACTTTGGTTTTTGACCCGGTGCTCGGCGGCCATCTAGGGAAACCTACCAAACCCAATCATTTCTGAAAACTAGACACCCAGCGGCTTCCAGGGAGGTATGGCTTGCATGGATCCCCCAACGTTTCTTTACCCAGAATCCCCTGCAAACCTCAATTTTTGCTGAAAAAATCACTTTTTTTCACACATTTTGGGGTGGGAAAGTTGTGGCATCACCGGGCTCACACAAATTTACCACCACCCAGCGTTCCCCCAGGTCTCCCGGTAAAAATGGTGCCTCACTTGTGTGGGAGGCCCAAGTACCCGCGGCAGGCAAGGGCCCCAAACGTAGTGAGGCGACATTGTGATGTTTTCAATAAAAATTGAGGTTTGCAGGGGATTCTGGGTAAGGAAACGTTGGGGGATCCACGCAAGCCATACCTCCCTGGAAGCCGCCGGGTGTCTAATTTTCAGAAATGTGTGGGTTTGGTAGGTTTCCCTATGTGCCGGCAGAACTAGGGTTCAAAAACTACAGCTAGTCACTTTGCCAAAAAAGCGTCATTTTTCACTGCAAAATTGAGGTGTGACCACGTTGCGTTTTGCGCCGTTTCCTGTCTCGGGCACTAGGCCGACCCGCACAAGTGAGGTACCATTTTTCTCGTAGGACTTTGGGGAACGCGGGGTGGGTGGAAATTTGTGGATCCACGCAGATTCCAGAACTTTCCATTCCAGAAATGTGGGGAAAATGTGTTTTTTTGTGATTTTTTTACGTTTGCAAGGGATTCTGGGTAACAGACCATGGTAGGAGGCAGTCAAGTCACCCCATCCTGGATTTCCCTGGGTGTCTAGTTTTCAAAAAAATGTATAGGTTTGCTAGGTTTCCTTAGGTGCCGGCAGGGCTAGGGTTCAAAAACTACAGCTAGTCACTTTGCCAAAAAAGGGTCATTTTTCACTTCAAAATTGAGGTGTGACCACGTTGCGTTTTGCGCCGTTTCCTGTCGCGGGCACTAGGCCGACCCGCACAAGTGAGGTACCATTTTTCTCGTAGGACTTTGGGGAACGCGGGGTGGGTGGACATTTGTGGATCCACGCAGATTCCAGAACTTCCCATCCCAGAAATGTGGGGAAAATGTGTTTTTTTTTTGTGATTTTTTTACTTTTGCAAGGGATTCTGGGTAACAGACCATGGTGAGAGGCAGTCAAGTCACCCCATCCTGGATTCCCCTGGGTGTCTAGTTTTCAAAAATGTATAGGTTTTCTAGGTTTCCCTAGGTGCCGGCAGGGCTAGGGTTCAAAAACTACAGCTAGTCACTATGCCAAAAAAGGGTCATTTTTCACTGCAAAATTGAGGTTTGACCACGTTGCGTTTTGCGCCGTGTCCTGTCCCAGGCACTAGGCCGACCCGCACAAGTGAGGTACCATTTTTCTCGTAGGACTTTGGGTAACGCGGGGTGGGTGGAAATTTGTGGATCCACGCAGATTCCAGAACTTTCCATCCCAGAAATGTGGGGAAAATGTGTTTTTTTTTTGTGATTTTTTTACTTTTGCAAGGGATTCTGGGTAACAGACCATGGTGAGAGGCAGTCAAGTCACCCCATCCTGGATTCCCCTGGTTGTCTAGTTTTCAAAAATGTATAGGTTTTCTAGGTTTCCCTAGGTGCCGGCAGGGCTAGGGTTCAAAAACTACAGCTAGTCACTATGCCAAAAAAGGGTCATTTTTCACTGCAAAATTGAGGTTTGACCACGTTGCGTTTTGCGCCGTGTCCTGTCCCAGGCACTAGGCCGACCCGCACAAGTGAGGTACCATTTTTCTCGTAGGACTTTGGGGAACGCGGGGTGGGTGGAAATTTGTGGATCCACGCAGATTCCAGAACTTTCCATCCCAGAAATGTGGGGAAAATGTGTTTTTTTTGTCATTTTTTTAAGTTTGCAAGGGATTCTGGGTAACAGACCATGGTGGGAGGCAGTCAAGTCACCCCTTCCTGGATTCCCCTGGGTGTCTAGTTTTAAAAAATGTATAGGTTTGCTAGGTTTCCCTAGGTGCAGGCAGGGCTAGGGTTCAAAAACTACAGCTAGTCACTTTGCCAAAAAAGGGTCATTTTTCACTGCAAAATTGAGGTTTGACCACGTTGCGTTTTGCGCCGTTTCCTGTCACGGGCACTAGGCCGACCCGCACAAGTGAGGTACCATTTTTCTCGTAGGACTTTGGGGAACGCGGGGTGGGTGGAAATTTGTGGATCCACGCAGATTCCAGAACTTTCCATCCCAGAAATGTGGGGAAAATGTGTTTTTTTTGTCATTTTTTTACGTGTGCAAGGGATTCTGGGTAACAGACCATGGTGGGAGGCAGTCAAGTCACCCCATCCTGAATTCCCCTGGGTGTCTAGTTTTAAAAAATGTATAGGTTTGCTAGGTTTCCCAAGGTGCCGGCAGGGCTAGGGTTCAAAAACTACAGCTAGTCACTTTGCCAAAAAAGGGTAATTTTTCACTGCAACATTGAGGTGTGACCACGTTGCGTTTTGCGCCGTTTCCTGTCACGGGCACTAGGCCGACCCGCACAAGTGAGGTACCATTTTTCTCGTAGGACTTTGGGGAACGCGGGGTGGGTGGAAATTTGTGGATCCACGCAGATTCCAGAACTTTCCATCCCAGAAATGTGGGGAAAATGTGGTTTTTTTGTCATTTTTTTACGTTTGCAAGGGATTCTGGGTAACAGACCATGGTGGGAGGCAGTCAAGTCACCCCATCCTGAATTCCCCTGGGTGTCTAGTTTTCAAAAATGTATAGGTTTGCTAGGTTTCCCAAGGTGCCGGCAGGGCTAGGGTTCAAAAACTACAGCTAGTCACTTTGCCAAAAAAGGGTCATTTTTCACTGCAAAATTGAGGTGTGACCACGTTGCGTTTTGCGCCGTTTCCTGTCGCGGGCACTAGGCCGACCCGCACAAGTGAGATAACATTTTTCTCGTAGGAATTTGGGGAACGCGGGGTGCATGGAAATTTGTGGATCCACGCAGATTCCAGAACTTTCCAGCCCAGAAATGTGGGGAAAATGTGTTTTTTTTGTCATTTTTTTATGTTTGCAAGGGACTCTGGGTAACAGACCATGGTGGGAGGCAGTCAAGTCACCCCATCCTGGATTCCCCTGGGTGTCTAGTTTTCAAAAATGTATAGGTTTGCTAGGTTTCCCAAGGTGCCGGCAGGGCTAGGGTTCAAAAACTACAGCTAGTCACTTTGCCAAAAAAGGGTCATTTTTCACTGAAAAATATAGGTGTGACCACGTTGCGTTTTGCGCCATTTCCTGTCGCGGGCACTAGGCCGACCCGCACAAGTGAGGTACCATTTTTCTTGTAGGACTTTGGGGAACGCGGGGTGGGTGGAAATTTGTGGATCCACGCAGATTCCAGAACTTTCCATCCCAGAAATGTGGGGAAAATGTGTTTTTTTTGTCATTTTTTTACGTTTGCAAGGGATTCTGGGTAACAGACCTTGATGGGAGGCAGTCAAGTCACCCCATCCTGGATTCCCCTGGGTGTCTAGTTTTCAAACATGTATAGGTTTGGTAGGTTTCCCTAGGTGCCGGCAGGGCTAGGGTTCAAAAACTACAGCTAGTCACTTTGCCAAAAAGGGGTCATTTTTCACTGCAAAATTGAGGTGTGACCACGTTGTGTTTTGTGCCGTTTCCTGTCGCGGGCACTAGGCCGACCCGCACAAGTGAGGTACCATTTTTCTCGTAGGACTTTGGGGAACGCGGGGTGGGTGGAAATTTGTGGATCCACGCAGATTCCAGAACTTTCCATCCCAGAAATGTGGGGAAAATGTGTTTTTTTTGTTATTTTTTTACGTTTGCAAGGGATTCTGGGTAACAGACCATGGTGGGAGGCAGTCAAGTCACCCCATCCTGGATTCCCCTGGGTGTCTAGTTTACAAAAATGTATAGGTTTGCTAGGTTTCCCTAGGTGCCGGCAGGGCTAGGGTTCAAAAACTACAGCTAGACTCTTCGCAAAAAAAGTGTAAATTTTCAGTGTGAAAATGTGGTGCGTTCACCTTAGGTTTTGAGCCACTTCCTGTCGTGGGCACTATGCCTACCCACACAAGTGAGGTACCATTTTTATCGGGATACTTAGGGTAGTTCAGATTTGTAAAGCAACTGTTATTACCTATTGATTTTTGATGCATGTCTCCCTTCCAAATGAAAGACATTGTGTAAAAAAAAAGTCATTTTGAAAAATGACCAATAATTGTCATGCAAGTATGAGTATTCCCAATTTCGAAAATGTGCAAATATGCACTGTTTCTAAACTCTGTAATTTGTTCCCATTTCAGAAATACATAGGTGTCTTTCATACCGATTTTTCCATGTATACATTTTCCCACAATAATTGCTATATACCCGGAACAAAAAAAAAAATATTACAAAATGCTGCTCAATTTTTTACTCTGGGTTCGTTGGACTCTTGGTGAACCTACAAGTCCTATAAATCCCCACAACCAGGAAGGTCCACCGGATGTAACGGTACATTTCTTTCAAAGAGATGTCATAATTCGAAGAAGTTACAGGTGAAAACGTTGACTCAAAAGGCTGCTTCCTAATGTTTCCTATATTTACCTGTAAGTTTCTATAAAGAAACCTTGATGGATCTACACAAATGACCCCTTGCTGAATTCAGAATTTTGTCTACTTTTCAAAAATGTATAGCTTTCCAGGATCCATTATTGCTTTTCTACCCATTTCTACCATTATCTGGAAGGAGGTTCAAAGCACAAAAAATAGCAAAAATAGGCTATGTCCCAGAAAAATGTCAAAACTGTGTAAAAAATGTTGGATTTCTGTTGGATTTCTGACAAAAAACTGTCATTCCCTAAAAGCTAGAGAAATTGTGATTTCAGCCCCACAAACCCTTTTTTGATATCATTTGCAGAGAAAAACCCAGTATTTTGGCTAATTTCTGGGAACCCTCTAGGAGAATCCACAAACCCTGGGTACCTTTAGAATCCCCATGATGTTGGAAGAAAAGGACGCAAATTTGGCGTGGATACCTAATGTGGTCAAAAAGTTACAGGGGCATAAGCGCGCACTACCCCAAATAGCCCAAAAAAGGCTTAGCACAGGAGGGGAAAAGGCCTAGCAGCGAAGGGGTTAAATGTTTTATTTCTCAGTGACTGGGTGAACATTAGGCCTGGGCGAAGCACTACGCTACGCTCGCGTAGTTTGCGAAGTTCGCGCTACTTCGCGCTACGCGAACTGCACGTAGCACAGTGCGAACACGCGTAGCGTAGTGTTGCGTAGTGCTGCGGTCATTTTTTGCTTGCTCGCGGTCCTCAACGTCAAGTTGGCGACCGCGAGCAAGCAAAATGACATCCTGGCGAGACTTTTTCCTTGTTCGCGATCGCGAGCATGGAAAATAAACCTCCCGGCGAGATTCCCAACGCGAGAAGGTCAGGTTTCTCATTGCGAGGGGTCGAGTATGCTCGCGACCGCTCGCGATGAGAAACTACCAGTTCGCGTTGAGAAAGCTGAAGCTCGAGGAAACATCTACTCGAACAGCAGAAAACTACAGCTCGCACTGTGCAAGATGCCATTTTCAATGATTGCACAGTGCCGGTTGCTTGTCCACACTGTGCAATCATTGAAAACAACATCTTGCACAGTGCGAACATGTTACTTCGCAGTTCGCGAAGTGCTACGCGTAGCTCGCGTAGTGCGAACTTCACTTTGCGTAGCTTCGCGAAGTGCTACTTCGCGAACTACGCCCACCCTTAGTGAACATACTGCTTTAGTGTTATATATTAGTTAACTGAGCTTAATTTTGCAGTTGGTGTGGGAGGTATACTAATACACAATCCTGTGTTAAGTTTTGCTTGTAAATATTCTTTAACAGGCAATAACCATGCAGAATGTGACTGCTCCTCCCTTCTTTTTGTCAGAGCCTGGTGAACCCACTATCAGGTGGAAGAAGTGGAAGAAGGTTTTTGAGCGTTATGCTAAAGTCTGTGGTAATAATCTTGGGACGGAGAGGAAAACTGCTCTTCTCTTACACTGTCTTGGTTCGGAGGGGCAAGATGTTTTTGATCATTTAGCTGATCTCTTGGCTGTTGAAAGCAGGGGGTTAAATGAATATGAAGTCTGTATAAAAAAATTAGACAATCATTACCTCCCTAAAGTGAGTACAATATTGGAGCGGTACTGCTGCAGATCGGCGCATATAAATTCTCCCTACTTCCACGGACAGAGTAAATCCACAGTCGCACGCACATACACTGATCATACGCTAGGGCCCATCACACTGAAATTAATACTATTACTCTATCCACACTGAATATAGGAGAGGAACCTAAACCAATCTGCATCTAAAGCGAGGTCAATGCGACCATAAAGATATTGTCCTGAGTCATGATTTTAAACATAGGAAATACATTTGAAACTCAATACATGACAAAGAAATAACCACCGACACTGATATTCAAACAAAGATCATTTTTATCTAAATTAGTTCAATGAAAGTCAATCAATAGCAAGATCATTATTCTCATAATTACCTATTCTAGCTAAATGGGTCAGGACAGGTCTCTCAGTAAAGTCTCCCGAGTCGCCGTCCTCACGATCGGCATCGATCCTCACGAGCATGGGTTCAGGAAGAAGTGGCCTTAGACCCTCCCTAGTCTAACATTATTAATAATAAAACTAGCGGAAAAAAGTAACAAATAAATTCTGAATGTCCGTTGAGCCGCTGAGCGGAGCAAGCAGGAAAGGATGTCACTTGGTAACATTTAGAAAACCTCCGCTCAGAAAAAATCACAAAAATAAAAACACGGAAGAAGGAAACTCGAGTTTGCAAGCGATACATTTATGAATGCTCTTCCTTGGTACCATAGCGAAGCCACCACAGGTTTATCGTAGTTCATTGTGGCTTTATTCTTTTCCAAGGGCAATTGGAAGCATGCCCGGAGCTGCTGTCCTCTCGGAAACTTTTAAATCAGACAGAAGCTGTGGTCAGGTGACTTTCAACCATGTTCAGCAAGGCCTCTCGTCAAAATTCAATCACTCGAGCGCAGGCTGTAAATAGCAGCCATCTTGATTTAGGCCAAAACGGACCATCTTAATTAAAAGAAACACAAAACAATGTTACCACATCATAATGATTATACAGTGTTAATTCCCACTAATACCCTTATGTGTATGTAATTACTTAGCCGTCTGCAACACAAAGAAGCATTAGCACACGTTATTTTAAAAGCGCAAACTCGAAACAAATAGCACTTTTGCGACACTCATTCAATTAAATTGCACATATTATTAAGCAACATATATGCATTCCCACGTGTAGTTTCTCTCATTAGTAATGTTGGTTAATCAAGACTTTTAACAAAACAAATAATTAGTGATTATAAATTAGAAATTTTAATCATAACATATAAACAAAACTGGAGCTTAAAACTCAATAAATTTTCAACAGAAAACTCTGCTCCAGCAATCCCTCCTTTGGTGATATATTATCACCACAAAAACCAACCCAAAAAAAAAAAAAAAAAATTTGTCCCAAGTTTAGGAGAAATTGAAAATGTCTTTTATGTCACAACATTAAACACCAGACTCCCTCACATCATCACTCTTCGACTCCAAGTAAACACTCTCCCTCAATTCTTCTAATTCTATTTCTTGTGGGTCTCTCCTTGACCTCTTTTGTTTCTTTTCAGCATTTCCTCTAATTATTATCTTTTTCCCTCCCCTGTTTTTACAACACAAACACCCCAATCTTAGTATCAGTAAAGCAACAATTACGCATGTCAATGGAAATAATATTCTACCAATAATTGTACTACCTATCTTAGCAATAAAACCCTTAACAGCAACTATCTTATTAGCTATTATAGTCCAGATACTTTCAGCTTCCAGTGGTACTAATTCCTCATGCAAATCAGTAATATTTTTGATATAAACCTTCAGATCTTTACTTTCGTCAGGAATGTAAGTGCAACAATGTTGAACTTTCAGCATTCCACAAACTCCACCCTCCTTGGCCAATAGAATATCAAGGGCAAGTCGATTTTGCATAGACATGGCACGTACGGCAATCATCTCCGTATTTACCAAAAGAAACCCTCCAGCGGTACTTGTCGATAAGCGATCCACCACTGTTGACAGTTTCCGAATTCCATATGCATTTAAAGAAATTCCCACTGCTGGAATTAAAGCTCCAAAAATATCACCTACGATTTCTGACCAAGTTTCTCTCTTAAAACGTGTTAGTAAATTAATGTGTTCTACATCTTCTATCCTATCTATATGAAAAATCTTTGGAAAGACCAGGCCCACATAACACGTGCCATACCAATGGTCAGGCAACTTGTAATAAGCCTTGTTCCCACAAACATAATACACTCCTGGGAAAACTGGATCTTCTCCACCTTTAAAACCCCATCCTGTTGCAATGAAGTATGTATCATTACACTCACTAGTCCCAACAAAATACCTATCATATTGGGATTTCTTTCTGGTAATGCATAGTTTACCCTTCTGTGGTGCATCTAAAGCCAAAGTTGGACTGGCCCCATTCCTCAATTCCTTTCCCATCTCAATATCCCAAATTGTCTCACTCATTTTATATTTCCCTGACTTTTCATGCATGCTCATTCTCCTTTCCTCTACCATGTCCAGGAAAGCTTTTTCTTCTTCTTTTAAACCGCAAGTTAAATGTTTTCTAAAAATGTAATCTAATGTTAATTCTTCTTTCTCAATAAAAATCTCACCAAAAATGTTAGCTTCTTTAGCTGGATTCAGCTTTTTGTTCATAGGCAATTGCCCAAAAATGTTATCCTTGTTAGACATCTCATAATCTATTTTCCCTAACAAATAAAAAACACTACTTAACACACTACATGAAATCCCATACGTAGCTGGTAAATGGTGATAAGTAACACCTTCTGAAACGGATGCAGGTAATTGCATACAAACGTAGCAATCCCTAACTTCCATTGTCTTTACGTATTCGTATAACAACTTTGAAAAAACATTGCTAGAAAAATCATTAATTGACCTATCTTATTGTATGTAAATGTTACTAATTCTAGTTGGAACTACTTTCTGTGAACTCTTCTCTACATTAGTCACATTCTCAGTATGTATTCCAAAAGTACCTACTGTAACTCTAAAAGTAACTAATAAAGCTAGTACACCCCATAATAGCATTAATAATCCACTACAGCAGCAGCACATTCTACACCATCTTTTCAAGAAGGCACATCTACTTTGATTATTCTCTGTGTTAGCCATTTTACTACTTTGGCTGTGTCTTTTGACTTAGCCTCTTCTACTCCACTACTGAAACACTAGAACACTAGATTATTTCAAACAGCTAATTTCAGATTTTCTTCTTTTCACTTTTCTCCAAGTGACTCCTTTAGTTCACTCAATTTGGATTTTCATCACTTTTCACTTCTTCTTCAGCAACATCAAATTGTATCAGATCTTCAACAACATGATGAGCATCCGACTCTTCTCCAATGTCAGTCAAGATAACTTTCAGGATTCCAACAGTTTTCTCCTCAACCACTTCACGTATGGTCCCCTCTGGATTTCCTTGACTTTCTGCCTCTTCACCTTCAGACAGTGCCACATACGTCCATTCCGGTGACCTATACTTCTGGTTAGGTTTTCTGATTCTCTTGATCTCTTCTGGTTCTTTTGAGACCTTTTGTTTTTCACCTTTTGCTTGATTCTGACTTGACACCTCGTTCACCTGTTCAGCTTTCGATGAATTTGCTCGTGTCAGTCTGTACCTCAGCCTCTTTATCCTGTTAGGCCAAAGATCTCCTCTTACAACCCTCTTTGGTCTCACTTCTTTATTATTTCTTTCTCCAATCCAAGTTCTCTTTCTCAGAACTCGACCCTCTGATTTCTCATTTTCACTCTCATCTGATTCTGTTTCATTTGCCTCTTGTTCTTCAACAGATTTCTTTCGCTCCACAGTCTTTTCCACCACTGATTGAGATTTCCCTATTTCTGTCCCTCCTCGGGTCCCCGACACGCAATCTTCTTGCTGTCTACTTGTCCCTTCACCTAGCTTATCAGGAGTGTTCCCTACACCTCCTCGGGGGTCTTCCGCAAACTGTCCCTCTCTAACTTCTTCTGACCCTGCTTCTTCAGGTGTAATCTCAAGTGGATTTTCAACCTCTTCAACTGATTCAGGTGTAGTCTCTGTGGAATTGCTCTTTTCTCTTCTTTCTTCTCCACTGCTTGTTGGAACTTCAGGCACTCTTACAGAATCTGATCTCTCCTCCGAGACTCCCAATGTTTCTCTTGAAGCCTCTCTCGGAAAGAAAAAAGAATCACCTGACTCTCTTTCTCCTTTACCCCTTTCAGGATTCTTTTTTCTTCTCACTGGTTCAGTTTCTGCATCATCACTGGAATCTGACTCTTCAAAATACTCTTTACCAGTCCCATCCTTTGGGTTCGGAACTCTCAGAGTATGACTTGCATGCACCCAGTTCTTCACACCAGCACACTTCACTGCAGTCGTCGTAGTCAGAATAACTTGTCTTGGCCTTCCCCACCTTGGAACCAAGCAATTTCTTCTTCTGTGCACCTTAATCCTCACCCAGTCCCCTGGACTCAGATCATGGGCTTGCTTCTTCTCAAGTGTAGTAGCGTCTTCTCCAACCTGGTGAAACACAGAATGAACTGCGTCAGCCAGGCCTTTACAGTAATCCAAAATCATGTCATCAGTTATTGTCATCAACTTGTTGACAGGCACAAATGCATGTCTCATCGCACGTCCCATTAATATTTCGTGCGGACTCAACCCTGTGGTTCTATCTGGAGTAGACCTAATAGTCATCAGCACTAGAGGCAAGACATCAGGCCATTTCATTCCAGTGGCTAAACACATCTTACCAATTCGGTTTTTTATTGTGCCGTTCATCTGTTCAACGACGCCAGAAGCCTCTGGTCTGTATGCACAATGTAGCTTCTGCTGTATGCTTAACGCTTCACAAATTAAACCCATGAGCTCATTGTAGAAGTGTCCACCTCTATCAGACTCAATTGTCACTGGGAACCCTTACCTAGGAATCAACTCTCTTAACAGTAACTTTGCAACTGTTATTCCATCATTCCTCCTAGTCGGATAGGCCTCCACCCATCTTGAGAACAAACAGACTACCACTAGAACAAACCTCAATCTGTTCACTTGGGGCATTTCAATAAAATCTATTTGCATTCTGGTAAAAGGACCTCCTTCTCTGCCTATTGTTCCTAGGCTCACCACTGTCTTTTTCCCAGTATTGAACTGCTGACAAATCAAACATCTCTGACAGATGCTCTCTGCAATTAACCTGAACTTTGCATTGTACCAGGTTTGTTTAAAGGACCTAATCATCGCATCCCTCCCCAGATGTCCCTGGCCATGATACATTCTTGCCATTGTCGACAACATGGAATTGGGCATGACTGGTCTACCATCTCTATAGATCCAAACATGATCTATCTCTCTTGGGGCACAACCTGCCTTAATCCAATCTCTCATTTCCTCATCTCCTGCCTCATCCTGCAACTGTTTCACTTCATCTCACGTTTCTAGGACATTAGTAAACATCACAGAACAAAAAGACATCTCCCTTTCTCGTGCCCTATTAATCGAATGATTGTTCTTTGCACAATACTGTGCTATGTCATTGGCAAAACGATTACCAAGAGTAACAAAATCATCTCCTTGTCCATGAGCAGCACACTTCACAACTGCTAGTTATTTAGGCAGCTGTATCGCCTCAAGCAACTTTCCAATCACTTCAGCATTCTTTATTGGAATCCCACTCGACGTCAAGAAACCTCTCTGTAGCCAAAGTTGGCCAAAATCATGAACGACTCCAAATCCGTACTGACTATCAGTCATCACAGTCACTCCCAGATTCTTCCCAATTTTGCAAGCTTTTGTCAATGCCACTAATTCAGCCACTTGAGCAGATCTTACTCCTTTCAAAGGCGAAGCTTCCATAACTTCTGAAACATTGCACACCGCATATGCTGCACTTAGCACACCATCATCAGTTCTCAAACATGATCCATCCACAAACAACACATGATCACTCTCAGGCAACGGCAAATCTCTTATGTCTGGTCTTGGTTTTGTGCAGTAGTCAAGCACATCCAAACAATCATGATCAACATCATCTCCCACATTCACATTGTCGGCATCTGGTAACAACGTTGCTGGATTTACATTCACACATCTCTCAAGAGTCACATTTGATGCTCCCAGAATAATTTTCTCATATTTAGTCAATCGACTATGTTACATGTACTGAGTCCTGCTTCTTGTCAAAAGAATAGCCACATCATGAGGTACGAATACCCTTACAGGATATCCCATTATTATGCCCTCACTCTGTTCCAAACTTCTACATGTAGCAGCTACTGCTTTCAGACAACCTGGCAAACCCACAGCTACGGGGTCAAGTGTCGATGAGAAGTACACAATTGGCCTTCTCAGTTGTCCATGCTTCTGAATTAACACTGAAAGTGCACATCCATTTCTCTCACTGCAATACAACTCAAACTCTTTCTCATAGTCTGACATTCCCAAAGCAGGGGCTTCACACATTCTGCTCTTCAACTCCTCAAATGCTGCCATTTGTTCTCCATCCAGTTCCAATGGGTCTCTCACCTCACTCTTAGTCAATTTAATCAGTGGCTTTGCTATCAGGGAGAAATTACTTATCCACTGACGACAATAACCCACCATCCCCAGAAACATCCCCACCTCTCTCTGGGTCATTGGGGCTCTCAATCCTCTGATAATTTTGATCCTGTCATCGGTCACCTTTCTCAGACCCTTTTCAATATTATGTCCAAGATAATGCACCTCTTTCTTGCAAAATTGCAATTTGGCTGGAGATACCTTTAATCCTCCATCTGCCAGATGATTCAGTAAAGCTATGGTATCTACTTCACAAGCTTCACGTGTCTTCGATGCCACAAGTAGGTCATCGATGTACTGCACTAGTACTGAGCTTTCAGGCATGATCAAACTCTCCAATGATTTCTTCAATAACTGATTGAATATCGAAGGACTCTCTGTATACCCCTGTGGGATACGACACCATGCTAAAATACGCTGTCCAAACCGAAATGCAAAAATCGGCTGGCTATCATGATGCAATGGAATTGAAAAGAAAGCATGACACAAATCAATCACTGTGTACCACTCAGCATCATGAGGAATCTGATACAAAATCACGGACGGATTTGTCACAATGGGACAACATGCCACCACAATTTTGTTAACCTTTCTCAAATCTTGTACAATCCTGAACTTTCCATTAGGTTTCTTCAGCCCCATTATCGGTGAATTACACGGGCTACTCAGTAACTCACTCAAAACACCCTGTTGAATCATCTTGTCAATTATAGGAGTTATTCCCTCAATTATTTCTGGTGTCAATCTGTACTGAGGAATATTAGGATAAACGATCCCCTCTTTCACTGAAATCTTCACTGGATCTACATTATTCATCAATCCCACATCTTCTCCAGTAAAATCCCAAACTGCTGTTTTCACTGTGTGTCTCAACTCCTGAGGCAAATCATCTGGGTTAAACACTGCATATGTACCAACAATCTCACTCTCTCTATTATCTCTAGAGTCATCCGGTACAAAACATCCTCATCTGGTGTTTCAAAAGCTATTCCATCCGGAGTACAAAAAATTGTACAATTCATCTTGCACAATAGGTCCCTACCTAACAAGTTCACTGGACTAGTGTCACAGACTACAAACCTGTGCATGTCTGAAAATGTCCCTATTCTTACCCTTACTGGTTCGGTAAGACGAGTCTTAATCTGTGTATTGGCTACACCAACCACTTGGATTGCTTCGTCCGAGAGAGGAAGATTTCTAATATCTGCTGACCTGACAGTTGATCTCGGCGCTCCCGTGTCTACCAAAAAAGTAACACTTTCCCCATTTATTTTCCCATCTACAAATGGTCCTGCCTGGTCTATTTCTAGAGTTGCACCAAGTATGCACTCTTCCTCCTCTCTTCGGCACCGTCAATAGTCCCCTTCAGACTCACTCCCCTCATTCTTTAACCAGTACTGCTGTACCGGGTTTGAACGTCTCGGTTTGTTTACCTGCTCATCATTGTAGAATCCTGAGTCCTGGTTATACTTTTGGGACCCTCTATTCTGCGGCAAGGGCGGTTTTGGCTCTTGACTCTGCTGTCTGACAACCTTCTGCTGTTGCTGCTGATGATTACACCCCTCGTTCTGCACCTGTTGATTCAAGGTTTTATTCTCATTACTCACTAATGGTGGATTGGTACACTCGGATCTCCAATGCCACAATTGTCCACAGTTGTGACAAGGGAACTTCTTCTTTGCTTCTTCTAGATTCTCCTTTCCTTTTCCTGCATATCTGGGCCTATTTCCTGGATTATTTGCCTGTTCCACCAACTGTGCTTCTTGTCTTTCAGCAACTTTCACCTGTGCCCACATTGCCTTTTCTTTCAGCTTTCTTTGTTTTGCTTCAATCTCATCACTGAAGTACTTTGCATGTCTCAAGATTTCATCAATCTTTTTACTCTGCCAATCAACTGTATGCTCACGTATTCTTTCACTGATTTCAGGTCTCAAGCCATATACAAATCTGTATACAAAATGACTCAAATCCTTATCACCCAGGTGTTCATCTCCACCAAACTGTTTAAAAGCCAGTATCAGCCTTTCGTAAAAAGCATGAACTGATTATTTTGCTTCCTGATGTGTTCGATCTATCTTAACCCAGTCTGTCTCTTTCGGGGGTACTTTATTTTTCAGGAACACAATAACCTGATCATATTTCTTCATAACCTCTGGGTCTGGTGCTCCTGTTTTCGGATCTCTTGGATACTCCTTTGCAGGCCAATCTACAACTATTTTACACTCTGCCCACAAGTCTGCTGGAACATTTATATCAAACAGACTATTCAGGTCAATCCACAGCACTTTTGACAATTTCACAAACCTGTCTACCTGCCTATACCACTCGACGGGCTTTTCTCTCAGTCGAGGAAAATCATTCGTAAATGACAAAATATCCTGTCTAGTCCATGGGACATGTACATATCCTCCTCCAGGAATCTCTTTCATAGGATAAGCATCCACTGTTTTTTCTTTTTCTCTCATGGGAAAAGCTGAGTAAGTCCTATCCACTGAATCTTCCCTTTTCTTGTACAATCTATCCTTCCACTTTTCCACATCACCCCATTTTCGTAATAAGGCAATCATTTCTTTAATCTGTCCTGTTCTGCCAGCACCATTTAGATTCTCAATATCCTTGTCGGAGAAATCCACCCTGTAAGGCTTCTGCAAAGCTTTCACCTTATCCATGTCAACTCCTTGTTCACTCGCTATTGCTCTTAACCTGTCATGTGTACTCTTTGCCCTCCAGGTGATACTCTTGCACATGAATAACAACTCTACATCGTGATGGTTTTTCAATATATCTGTAGGAATTGTTCCTGCAATAAGCTCCTCCAATTCTATGCGCAACCTGGCTACATCAATTGCCTGTGAATCTTTATCCTTCTTTTGAAGAACTTTCAACCAATCATTCAAATCTTCAGCTGTTATTTCAGTAGACTTTTTCACTGCACCCACTTGTTCCACCATTTTCTGTGGTTCCAAAATCGTTCCTCCCAAACAACCAGTATTCAATCCTGAATTAGGCTGTACATCTGATCCTCCACTACATGTGTCATGTCTTGACTGTCTCAAATTATTTCCTCCCGTTCTCATTCCTGATTCCTCCAAAGTGCAAGTACCAACCAAACCATTTCCAACATAAGGAACTGTCAAACCATTTTCACCCATTCTCTGTTTATCAAAAATAGGCACAACCGGACCTATTGTTACAGGCACTGTAACAGGTTCCAGATTTTTCGTCAGCTCTCTAATTTTCTCAGTCAGCTCAGATGTGGTTCTGGCTAATTCTCTTGTTTTCTCGTCACTAACTCGATTCTCTCTCTCCCGCTCTCTCTCTCTTTCCCTTTCAGTGAAAGAGCTATCACTTTTCAGATCAGGTGTCATAACCTCAGTTTTCACAATTCGCAAAGTATCTCTTATTGGAGTAGCAACTGGCGTGCTCTCTTCTGGTTCTGGTCTATACGGAGGTGGTCTCTTGTAAATCATGTCATCCAAGACCTCATCCTCGTAATCATTAGCCCCATACCTTCTCACTTCTGCATCAGGCACCCTTTCTGTACCCTTCCTCTCTTCCTTCTCGTCAACTCTCCTCATAGGATATAATCCCTCTGACATACTAGCATCTCGCCATCTCCTCATTCGATCATGATGAGTTTCACGATCATATTTCCTCCCGAACATATACCTATAATTGCCTCCACTCCTCTGCTTTTCTCGCTCATGCACCTCATCTTCCCATTCCACCAACGCCTCGAACTGTGTCGGCCTTGGTCTAGGCTCTAGACACATCATTTTTTCCCGTACATTTCTCAACACGGCCAAATTAAATGAACCTTGTTCCAGGAACGCTAAGACACCATCCTCTTTAGTATACTTAGCCCAGTTATCTAACCAAATACAGGTATGATACCCATATTTCGCAACCATGAAGGATGCAGGAGTTCTCGTTGGAGGTAGCAATTCACCTTCTCTAGTTATTATGTTTTTATCCTTGTCGAACCACCTTTTAATTTTACCGAACAAGGATTTCTTCTTCTTTTCCTCAGGTTGGTAATACATTTTAACGTTTACCAATATTCTCTAGTCCCTTCCGCAACTGTACAATCTTTTTGTCCAATAACAGCGCGACTCACACCAACGCACCAATCCTGGAGCGTCTACGTCACCCTGTACTCCTTCCAATCCCTGCGCGGCTCACACTAACGCACCAATCCCAGCGCGAGCACTGTTCTGATCCACTACCCAATCACAGCGCGGTCTGTCTCTGACGTCAGTGGTCGCTGCAGTCGCTTCTGCTCTGTCTCCTGTCACTCGTCTACCCCTCCTTGACAAAGCCTTCTCAGTAGACTTCGTTTCAAATTCTACAAAATCTATTAGTTACAACATATAAACATCTCCATTGTCTGCTTCGTTAACCACAGAATAGTAAAGAAAATTCTTTCTCACAAGAATCCCGCTTTTCTCTAGAACAGCGCTTACCTCTGCTCCACTACGGAATAACTACTCTCGTTGACACAGTAGCACGTCCCTCTACTCTGCCCTTCTAACATGCATCCATTAACTGTTTACTCTAGGACTGCTCCAAAGAGTCTTACAATCAACTAAATGCTCATACATTCACGCACTTTCACACCAGAAAAATATAGCACAACCACACAGAATCCTGCCTTTCCCGAGAACAGAGAACAGTCTGTCCCACTACAGAATTATAACACACGTTAACCAAGCAGCGCTTACCTCTGCCCAGTCCTTCAAACAAGCTCAGAGAATACCTATTACTTCTCCAGTGATAAGCTTTAACGGCAAACCTTACGGATCCCTGGGACTTAAGACCAGAGTTTCACAGATAACCTTCGCTACCATACGCACTCCTTTTATACCGAAAATATGTCTCTAATAGTATCACACGACGATGTCACTGATTCCGAACCCAGACAATGTGACGCACAACTTCAATTGTCACACGTTTTTCCCCCGCATACGTACAGGGCCAACAATCCCGTTTTTCCCGAGAGCAGCACTCACTTCCCTCTGCCCTACTACGGAACCGTCACCAGCTCCCCACGTTCCAGAAGCCGTACACACTACATAGAACTCAATACGACGACCTCAACATATAGTATTAGTACATATACCAACATCAACCAATAAATCAATAAATCAAAAACCTATGTACAAGCAATCGATCAGATCAAGACAATAATCTAACCATCATACTGCTACCAGGAAACTGCTGCAGATCGGCGCATATAAATTCTCCCTACTTCCACGGACAGAGTTAATCCACAGTCGCACGCACATACACTCATCATACGCTAGGGCCCATCACACTGAAATTCATACTATTACTCTATCCACACTGAATATAGGAGAGGAACCTAAACCAATCTGCATCTAAAGCGAGGTCAATGCGACCATAAAGATATCGTCCTGAGTCATGATTTTAAACATAGGAAATACATTTGAAACTCAATAAATGACAAAGAAATAACCACCCGACACTGATATTCAAACAAAGATCATTTTTATCTAAATTAGTTCAATGAAAGTCAATCAATAGCAAGATCATTATTCTCAAAATTTACTATTCTAGCTAAATGGGTCAGGACAGGTCTCTCAGTAAAGTCTCCCGAGTCGCCGTCCTCACGATCGGCATCGATCCTCACGAGCATGGGTTCAGGAAGAAGTGGCCTTAGACCCTCCCTAGTCTAACATTATTTATAATAAAACTAGCGGAAAAAAGTAACAAATAAATTCTGAATATCCGTTGAGCCGCTGAGCAGAGCGAGCAGGAAAGGATGTCACTTGGTAACATTTAGAAAACCTCCGCTCAGAAAAAATCACAACAATAAAAACACGGAAGAAGGAAACTCGAGTTTGCAAGCGATACATTTATGAATGCTCTTCCTTGGTACCATAGCGAAGCCACCACAGGTTTATCGTAGTTCATTGTGGCTTTATTCTTTTCCAAGGGCAATTGGAAGCATGCCCGGAGCTGCTGTCCTCTCGGAAACTTTTAAATCAGACAGAAGCTGTGGTCAGGTGACTTTCAACCATGTTCAGCAAGGCCTCTCGTCAAAATTCAATCACTCGAGCGCAGGCTGTAAATAGCAGCCATCTTGATTTAGGCCAAAACGGACCATCTTAATTAAAAGAAACACAAAACAATGTTACCACATCATAATGATTATACAGTGTTAATTCCCACTAATACCCTTATGTGTATGTAATTACCTAGCCGTCTGCAACACAAAGAAGCATTAGCACACGTTATTTTAAAAGCGCAAACTCGAAACAAATAGCACTTTTGCGACACTCATTTAATTAAATTGCACATATTATTAAGCAACATATATGCATTCCCACGTGTAGTTTCTCTCATTAGTAATGTTGGTTAATCAAGACTTTTAACAAAACAAATAATTAGTGATTATAAATTAGTAATTTTAATCATAACATATAAACAAAACTGGAGCTTAAAACTCAATAAATTTTCAACAGAAAACTCTGCTCCAGCAGTACCAGTTTACCAAGAGACTGCAAAATGATGGAGAATATGTAGAGGTATATTTTACCCAACTAAGGAAGCTTGCTTCCTCCTGTAGGTTTGAACAGCTTTTGGAGGAAAGGATAAGGGACCAGTTTATGTTAGGATGCAACTTGGAGAAGGTTCGTAATGAACTCTGGTTAAGAGATGAACCCTCCTTAGATGAGGTGTTGCAAGTTGCGAAAAGAATTGAACATTCTTTAAAGTGTGTAGATACCTTAAAAAGTGATGGGAAAATTTCTGTTCAGGTTGTAAAGGAAGGTAATGGTACTAAAGACATGTCTAAAAGTACTGAGGGAGCAAAAAGTAAAACAAAAACATTTGTTCCTAAATGTTTTAGGTGTGATAAACTTGGTCATTACGCAAATGATAGAAAATGTCCGGCGCTAAATGCAACTTGTTCAAAGTGCAAGCGCAAGGGCCATCTTGCTGTGGTGTGCAAAATGAAAAATACCACTAGTAATGTCAGAACTGTGGGTGTTGGGCTTCAGGAGGAAGATTTTGTTTGTGGTCAAATTGTTGTGCAAGTTCAAGCTGATTTACAGGAAAATAACTTGGGAGAACATAGATCTTCACCTTTGGATATGATTCAAGTTGAGGGAGAGAAAACAAGAGTTTTGTTTGATTCTGGGGCAAAAATTACCATTATCTCACAAACTTTTTATCAGGAGAGGCTTGCTGGGAAGGTAAAGTTGCTCAAACCAGACATACAACCTCTGGCTTATGGAGGTGAACCTATACCACTGTGTGGGTATTTCATGGGTCTGATTGAATATAGTGGTAGATATGTATCAGGAAAGGTGTATGTCTCCAAGAAGGGTGACAGTATTATAAGCTGGTTTCATCAGGCTGATCTGGGGGTTATGTTGGATCCAGGGAGTTCCACTCCTATTATTCTAAAACAGAACATTCAAATGGTTCATCTGAAGTCTGAAGGGGGTGTTCTGTGTGACATTAAAAGTAAATTTCCTAAAGTGTTTAGAGAAGGTTTAGGTTGTCTAAAGGATTTTAAATTGAATATACCCTTACGTCCTGACTCTAAACCTTCAACATGTAAAGTTAGGGGTGTTCCTTTGGCTGTGAGAGATGAGATGAAGAGGGAATTGGAAAAATTGAAAGAAGGGGGCATAATTGAGGAGGTCTCTAGTACAGAGTGGCTTGCTCCGGTTGTCGCTGCACGCAAGGCCAATGGGTCCCTTCGTTTATGTGTGGATTTGAGACAACTAAATAAATGTGTGGTTGTTGATAGATATCCACTGCCCAATATATCTGAATTACTAATGTTGTTAGGGGGTGCTAAAATTTTTAGTACTATTGACTTGGCATCTGCATATCACCAGATTGAGTTGAATATGTCCTCCAGGGATCTGACTTCATTTGTTACTCCTTTTGGTACATTTAGGTTTGTTAGAATGCCGTTTGGTTTAGTGTCAGCGGCATCGGTTTTTCAGCGCGCTATGGAAAAATTTCTAGAAGGTTGTGATGGTGTGTGTGTCTATCAGGACGATATTTTGATATTTGCGAAAGATCTTAAGGAGCATAGGAAGGTACTTTTTGATGTGTTGAGGAGACTTGAGAATGCTAACCTGACTATAAAACTTGAGAAATGTCATTTTGATACTTCTTCCATTCATTATTTGGGGCACACGATCTCTGGTGAGGGCATCTCTCCGAAGCCTGATTTGGTTGATACGATTTCACGCATGCCGCCTCCTGCTTCAAGGGAGGAATTGATGAAGTTTTTTGGGATGGCGGAGTACTATAATAAGTTTGTAGAAGGTTTTGCTGAACATTGCTCGAGCATGAGAGCACTGTTGAAGAGAGGTGTGGAGTTTCATTGGTCTCGGAATGTGATGAAGAGTTTATAGAGATAAAAAGGAAACTTTGTAATGCGCCTAATCTAAAAGGGTTTTGTTCATCAAGAAATTCAGTGGTAACTACAGATGCAAGCATGAAAGGGTTGGGTGCAGTGTTACAACAGGAGGGTGAGAATGGCTTGGAAACTTGTACTTTTATTTCGAGAGGTCATAAGGATACAGAATCACGTTATTCTGTAATTGAGCGTGAAGCGCTGGCTGTATTTTGGGCGGTCAGGAAGCTGAAGAAGTTTTTGTGGGGTACGAAGTTTATTGTTAAGTCGGATCACAAGCCAATGTGTGAAATTTTTGAGAAGATGGGAATTGATCAGGTTTCAGGAAGGATCAGTAAGTGGGTCATAGCTCTTCAGGAGTATGATTTTCAGGTTAAGTATATTCCTGGTATAGAGAACACAGTGGCAGATACTCTTTCTAGGTTGGTGGATGTTTGTAATGAAGAGGATGACACTGATGATTGGGCTGAGGGTGATTCGCATGTGTGTTTTGTTGACACTGGCATTATTGATGAGGCTTTATGGCGGGAGAAATTAACTCAGGATCCTGTTTTAAATGAAGTGATGAGTTTGATTCAGAGAGGGTGGTGTAAAAAGAAGACTGGTTCGGTTGAGGCTGTAAAATTTTGGGGTGTGAAGGATAAATTGGGGGTGTTTGATGGAATTTTGGTACGTGGAACACGGTTGGTACCTCCATTAGCATTAAGGAAGAGGTTGGTTGATTTGACACATGAATTGCATTCTGGCCTGTCTAGGACCAAGGAGCGGCTTCGGACTTCTTATTGGTGGCCTGAAATGGATTTGTACATTGAGAGGGTTATTAGAGATTGTTCGGTGTGTGCTACTTGTGAAAAATCAAAAGTGGTTAGAGTTCAGCCCATGGTCATAAGGGAGCTTCCAAGTGGCCCGTGGAAGGAGGTGGCTCTGGATATTGTGGGTCCCATTCATTCTAGTGGTCAGCAGAGTTATATTTTTGTTTTATTAGACTTATTCTCTAGGTGGCCTGAAATACAATTCACTTCTGGGATAGAGACTGTGCATGTGATTCGTTTTCTTGAAAGTCTTTTGGGTAGAAAAGGATTTCCCGAGTCAATTTTAACGGATAATGGCGTACAACTGGTTTCTAGAGAGATGGAGAAGTTTCTGAAGGATAGAGGTATTACACACAAGAAATGTTCGTTGTACCATCCAGAAACTAATGGGATGGTGGAAAGGTTTAATAGAGTGATTAAAGAGACGATCTCGTTAGCAAAAAGCTCTGGGAAGAACTGGAAGGAACAGGTTTTGAGGAAAATCGAAGAGTATAGAATGACCCCACACAGTTCTACGGGTCAGTCTCCTTTTGTTCTTTTTAGGGGTAGGGCCCCTTGCACTCAGGTTGAACCTTCTTGGGTTCGACGGTTGGGAGACTCTGTGTGTGGTTATTCTCCTGTAAGGAACAATGAGGAGTGGAGAGTAAGAGAGGAGAATAAGTGTTGTTACAGGAAGGAGAACTTTGATATGAGGAAATCTACCAAGCATACAAAAGTTAAGGTTGGGGATGTGGTTGTTGTAAGGCTTCCAGGTTCAAAAGTAAGTTTCTCCAAACCTTTGCATGTTGTTAAGGTTTTCAGTAATGCTGTTAGAACTAGTGATCATAAGATTTGGAATTTAGGAAGGATTTGTGTGAGTTCTGATTTGAATGAGTATGTGGGAAATACTTTGGAAAAGGAAACTGGTTTGTCTGAGTTCACACGCAAAACTTCTAGGGTTCAAAGAAACCAGGATATTTAAAAGACTATGTTTCTTAATGGTTGGGATTCTGGGTGGGTAATGTCTTGAAACTATTTTGTATATGTGTTTTTTTTTGTTGTGTTTTATCGGAGGGAGGTGTGTGGGATTCTGGTTGTCACAGCTATGTCTAGCTTGTGTCATCTGGTTTCTCTAGGTTCTCATTATGATGTAGGAATGTTCTAGCTGTTACCTAGGTTAAGGAATGTGTAAGTTTGAAGGTGTGGGCTGGGTCATGGGACAGTTGGAGAGAGATAACTGTTGTCCTGAGGAGCTGGATGTAGGATTGGATGGGTCCTATTATTTGGAATAAACCTGCATATACTTCAAGAATTTCCTGCGTTAAAGCATCTTATTTTGTCTTAAGGACACAAAGAGGAAGCTATGACAATTGGCTGGGAGGATCATTTAGGTAAATAGCCAAGTTTTTAATCCCTTCCTGAAGGCAAAAAGCTCTGTTGAGTTCCTGAGATGGAGAGGAAGGCTGTTTCATGCATTAATGGCGCAGTAGCAAAAACTCCTACCACCCCAGCTGGTTTTATTATAGCGGGGGAGAATAGCGAGTTTAGTTTGCAGGGAGTGCAAGGCTTTCCCCGGAACATACCACTGAATTGAGTGTTTCAGGAAATCGGGGCCCATGCCATTAAGGGCTTTGAAGACTATGCACATGGCCTTAAACTGAATCCGTAATGCCACAGGTAGCCAGTGAAGAGTTCTGAGTCCCGCCCTTACTGAAATAAACCTGGGTGTACCAGTGAGCATCCTGGCTGCCACATTCTGTACGATCTGGAGTCTAGACAGATGTTTTTTCTGGATGTTAATGTAGAGACTGTTGCAATAATCCAAACATTACAGAATGAGCGCAGTGACTGCAGTTTTCAGGCAGTCTTCTGGGAGGACAAATTTGATTTTACGGAGAATTTTAAGCATAAAAAAGCAGGATGAAACAACCCTGCTAACCTGATCATCAAGAGAAAGTTTCGAGTCAATAAGCACTCCGAGATTTTTTGCCTTTTCCACCGGAACAGGAGGCCCACCCATTGTAGTCGACCACCAGTCCGGTGTCCAAAGGTTGGCAGCGTTGCCGAATAATATAACCTCTGCATTAAGTTTGAGGCAGTTTGATGCCATCCAGGCTTCGATCGCCTGCATGCAGTTATGACATTTTGAGGCAGTCTCAGCCTCTGACCCTTATTGGATTGACAACACAAATTGCGTTTCATCGGCGTAAGAGGTCAACTGGAATCCAAAAGATTTATTCAAGGTTGCCAGCGGAGCGACACATATATTAAATAATGTCGGGCTGAGCAAAGACCCTGAGGGACTCCACATGGGAGAGAGAAGGGATTAGAACTGTCTCTACCGAGGTCCACAGTTTGTATTCTATTAGCTAGGAGCGATTTCAGGAGGTCCCAAGCCTTGCCTTGGACCCCGACCGCTGATAGACATTCCATCAACACTTCGTGATGTACCGTATCAAATGCGTCCGAGAGATCCAGCATGATAAGTATGGCAGCGCTGCCCTGATCTAGAGCCTCCCTAATCTCATCCGTGGATTTTATTAATGCCAATTCAGTGCTATATTCACCACGAAATCCAAACTGCGTGGTGTCTAAAAGTGAGTTGGTCTGAAGGAATAAGCTAAGTTGACCATTCGTAGCCCTTTCAATCATCTTACCCGGGATTGGGAGATGAGAGATGGGTCTATAATTGCTCGGGTCTTTTGGGTCTAAGTTAGGTTTTTTGAGCAAAGGGAGAATGGAGGCTATTTTCCAGGAAGCCGGGAAATGACCGGTGTTAAAAATGGAGCAAAACAATGGGGTAAGTTGATACAAGGGCTATGAATAGCTCTGTTTCCCATTAACTGGTCCCAGGGGCAACTCTGTCTGTAATAATGTTTAGGTGGATTTTCCAGTTATGCCGGTTGTTAGCCCCATTTCCAAACCTCTTGCCTTGACTGTTGGTCCCTTCACGGTTGATTCACCATTTTTATTGATGTCCAATTGTAGGGAGAATTTGCTGGGACTGGATTTGTTAAAAAGGTTACATGTGACAATATTTTGTTCTCCTGATGGTGTATACATGACTATTGGATCACAGGTGACCCGTGCAAAGCATGCTTTGCAAACGATGTTCCCCTCCCTGCAGAGTTGAAAGATGTGCCAACCACATTGTGGGCTACAGGGAACACAGATGTGGGGTTGCTTCAGATCCCACTGGTCTCCATACAGATAAAGGATAATGCCAAATTGCCACGCATTCCCCAGTACAAGATCTCGCAGGCAGGAGAAATGGCCATATTACAAATAATTCAGGATTTGATTAAGTCTGGTGTGGTTGAGGAGACAGTAGTGAATGTGTGCGATAGCCCTATTCTTCCTATCCTTAAAAAGACACCCTTGGACTCTTCTGATGCCCATCCTGAGGTTTACCGATTTGTGATCGACCTGAGAGAGGTAAATAAGATTGTGGTTCCCCAGTACCCTGTGGTCCCAGACATTATCACGATCCTGAAAATGATTCCCCCATCTGCACAATTCTTTTCTGTCATGGGCCTAAAGAATGCTTTCTTCAGCATACCCATCCATATGGATAGAAGATATCTGTTTGGGTTTGCAATAGCCGGTCGGAGCTTTAGATTATGCTGTGCTCCACAAGTCTATACATAAAGTCCTAGTATTTAGAGTCAAGCTTTGAAAGCTCAATTAGATTCTTTGGAGCTTCCCCCTCGTAATGTGCTGTTGCAGTACATTGACGACCTCCTTGTGGCTTCGGACACTGAGGTTGGTTGCAAAGAAGCCACAGTTAAATTATTGTTGCATTTGGCTCATCATGGACACAAAGAGTCACTTTTGAAATTTCAATATTGTCGACAGGAGGTCACCTACTTAGGTCACCTACTGTTGGAGCATCGCAGACTAACACCTGAACGCATAGCTGCTATTACTAATATGTCTGTCACTAAGACCCAACGCGAGGTACGCGCGTTCATTGGGATAACTTTGTTTTTTTCAGCATTGGATCCCTATCTACTCCCTACTAACAAAACCCCTTCTTTACCTGACCACCAAAGATGTGCATGAACCCCTGCCTTGGACATCTTCATGCCAGGAAGCTTTCGAGCAATTAATGGTTGCACTTTGCTCTGCTCCTGTGCTTGGTACTCCTGATTATCAGAAGCCTTTTGTGCTCTACATGCATGAGGCGGACAATTGCACGCTTTCTGTTCTAACACAGGGTTTCGGTGGTAAGCAGAGACCCTCCTCCTACTTCTCTGCCATGCTCGATCACGTCGCAAGACTCTCCTGAGCTGTCTGAGAGCTGCTACATCAGTTTCTATCAAACAATCGGCAGGGCTTGTCCTTGATACTGATCTCACAGTAATGGTACCTCATGCTGTGGATACGCTTTTGAACAAGACAAAGACTCAGCACCTTACTTGTGCACAACTGATTGGATATGACCTGACCTTGTTTGCTCCGCACATTATCATCAAAAGATGTGCCACTCTGAACCCAGCCACGTTACTACCCCTCCCTTCGGAAGAAAAGGACAATGATTGTTTATTTCGAACTGAGGAAGTAACAAAAGGACGGATAGACCTGACTGATGTTGCTTTATCTGACCCCCAAGGGGAATTATATGTTGATGGCTCTTGTTTCAAGCTACCATATGGCACCACCACTCCAGCCTATGCAATCACAATGTTACACACTGTAGTTGAGGCATTCCGTATCTCACATCAATCGGCTCAAGCTGCAGAGTTGGTTGCCCTTCTCAGGGCTTGTGAGTTGAGTGAGGGACTGGCTGTTAATATCTACACCAACAGCCAGTACGCATTTGGGGTGACCCATAATTTGGGCGCCTCTGGGCAGAGAGAGGGTTCTTAACTTCGCACGGACTGCGAATACAGAACATCCCATTGATACACAGATTGCTGTCCGCATTCACACTTCCTGATTAGTTAGCAATAGTAAAATGTAGCGCTCATAAAGCCTTCACAGATGATGTGGGGAGGGGAAATGTGTTCGCAGACCAGACAGCTAAGGAGACAGCTCGATCAAAGATGAAAAAGATGTTTGTTGAAGGTCCCTCTAGGTGGGTCCCACACAATGGAATGTTTGTGGACACATTGGAAAATGTCAGGGAAATCCAGGGTGAGGCGACTCTAGATGAATTGGCAATGTGGGAGGAGAGAACGGGTCGTTTGGACGAGGATGGGTGTTGGACTGACTTGTCTGGGAAACAGCTATGGTTACTGCCTAATTCCTACGTGCTCCCTGTTGTTACCATAGCTCATGGCCCAGCGCATATCTGTGCCAAAGTAATATGCAAGCTACTAGACCCAGCATGGCAGAATGATAATATCACTAAGGCAGCAGCACACCTACTGCAGCATTGTATCATTTGTTTAAATCATAATCCTGGAAAAGGCACTCCTACACCCACTGGCAACTTTGCACCGCCTTTCTTCCCTTTCGAGGTTTACCAGATGGATTTCATCAAAATGGAATGAGTGAATAACTTGAAGTATGTGCTGGCAGTGATTTGAGCATTCAGTAAATGGATTGAGGCTTACCCCACTAAAGAGAATACAGCTATGGCGACGGCCAAGGCACTTTTAAAAGAGTTCTTCCCGCGCTATGGATTGCCACTCGTGATTTGGAGTGACAACGGAAGTCACTTCAATTCAAAGGTCATTGAATTGGTGTGCAACGGCTTGAATATTAAGCAGAAGTTTCATGCAGCAAACCACCCTCAGTCAACAGGCCTGGTTGAGAAGTACAATGGTACTCTCAAACTGAAACTACTAAAGATTCAAGAAAGCACTGGTTTGCGATTGCCAGATGCGTTAACCTTGGCCTTACTATCTACCAGAGTGACTGTGCATTCTAGGACAGGGTTGTCCAACCATGAAGTGGTCTTTGGACGCCCTGCTAATGTCTGGGGCGTCCCAAGACCAACGCGCTTTTCTGAGATAGAGTACCCCCTGTTTGTAGACTATTTGTATGAATTGTCTAAAGATCTTCGTTCTCTTCACCAACAGATACATGCCGTGTTGCAGCCAGTACCAGAGGGTCCCGGGCACCTAATACATCCCGGAGATTATGTAATAATTAAACAATTTCATTGAAAAAGCTGTTTGGAGCTGAGGTGGAAGGGGACTGTCATCGTTCTTCTCATCACTTGTACAGCTGTAAATTTAGACGTCAGAAAACACTGGATACATGCATCTCATGTGAAGTGGGTGCCCCTTCCGGTCCCGTATAACTGTTGGGTCAATGATGACATCGCTGATCAGGAATGTGAGAGGGTGCCATGCTTCATTCCCTTCTCTGATGCCCGATTGAGGTGGGTGCGGACAGACGAAGAGAATGACGCAGCCCTGTCTGAGGCGATTCCCCCAGAGATAAGGGCTGCCTCGGATAACTCTGTTTCCAATACACCCAACTCTGAGTCTTGATGCCCATCTGATCCTGAGATTCTGCAATTTTTGTTGATGAAACAGTGCCTGAAGTAACAAAATATAATCTGAGGCCCCGAAAGAAGAACGGTGCACCAGTAGAACAGTCTAGGAGTTAGGGAAGGACTTGAGCTTAGGGCGCAGGTGCTGTGCCTAAGGTACCTGTATTTGACTAGAGTGAACAACACTGGTGCACTGCCCTGGATGCTGGACAGGATAGTTGAGGGCACTTGCCCAGGAGGGAGGGTGCCCTATCCTGAAAGAAGAGGATTTGTTTTTTCAGCAAGGGCTGTGATTGCGCAGTTCCCCTGTAGTAATGTTTCATAGCACCGTCATTGATGAACAATAGGAGCCTACCGGCTAGGCTCTAAATGGATGCTGGGTGACATTTGCCCCCCTGGTACTGTTGTTGCAATAGTGGCCCTAGCCGGTGAATATCTATTTTCCCTTATGACACATATAAGTTGCCCATGAAGTTTTCTAAATGTATCCATTTGGTCGTCCTATCACTGATGAGGAGCAGCCCTTTGCGGCTCCGTGTCCCACTTCAGATGGGCCTGTTTGGTCCTCTTAGTCCACTAAGAGTAAAATAGTGTTTGTTGTAATCATTTTGCTTTCTCTGCTATTCGTATTTGGGGTGCTGTTCTTCTTAGAAGAGAAATATCCTGTGCATGCTTGGATAAGTACCACGCAAACTCCTCCTGAGCATATTTTTGGTACCTTAGCACCTCACAAAGAGGAACACCGGAAGTCCTATAAGGATAATATTTTTATTCAGACGTTGCACCAAACGCATGATGTTTATAATGCAACAAAATTTTGGGTGTGTGGGTTGCTAACTTCTGTCACGCATCAAAGTGAGAGCTTGCTGCCTATGCCCTTATCCTATGTTAATAGTTGTGAGGGGTGGTTCAACTTACTTAGTTTGATCCGCTCATTCTTCCAAGTTGACTCCTTGGACAAAAAAAAACACTGGTTACCGCTCTTTGAAAATGAATGTGTATTTCAATCATAGGTCCCCACCTGTTGTTTCCCCTGGAGATGGATGGTTTGATCGAGTGTTCTTAAATTCTTGCCTCAGGGCCACAGATCAAGGTAAAAAGGCAAACAGAACACAGATGGATAGAGATAGATTTTCGCAATTCAATGTATCAGAATATTACCAATCCTTCCAAACACGCAATGTCACCAAAGATAATCCCATACCCCTGGCAGTGGTAGATGTACTGGCTCCTTTTTGTGTTCAAGGGACAGGAGACATAGAGGTGGGTGGCAGTAAATGCACCACTTCCATATTGAGGATGCCCAAATGTCCACCCTTGATTCCACCACCTAATGTTTATTTTGTTTGTGGTGCTCGTGGTTATGTATGGCTCCCTCAGGGATGGTCTGGAAGGTGCTACCTTTCCTACCTCCTTCCCCCAGTCTATATAGCCCCTCCCTGCTATCACAAGACTCATCGCCTACAGCGTAGTAGTGTCCTAGCCCCGATTTAAGAGAGAAGACAATACAGACAATATTAATCAGACAGATACCTCTTTACAGCAATTCAATGACATAATGAAAGGAATTCTGCCATTCTGGGATCCCATGTTCAATAGCCGTAATATTTGTTGCCTTGCCAGAGTAGTTGAGGGAGTCATTATTACTACTGCAGGTATACTGACTAATATAACAGTCAAACTTTATGCTACGAGACTTGTTGCTCTTCAAAATCAGATGGCTTTAGATTTCATTCTGGCTGATAGGGGTGGAGCCTGTTGTGTCATTGGCAGCAGTTGCTGCGTATACATTCCTGATAGCGCCCCTCCTGTATACTCTGCAATACAGAAATTACACCGACTTGCCTCAGAAATTCACCAAGATAACGGTTCATGGTCCCTCTCAGGGTGGCTCTGGGGTCTAATGACATCATGGGGTTGGAAGATACTAATTGTCCTAATAGCTATCGCAGGTGTCATCTTTACATGTTGCTTATGTATTAAGTGCCTTCCAACATGTTGCACTTACTGCGTGACCAAGCTCACCCCTACTCCTAGGTTCTCAGGGCGTGATAATAAAGTCACTACTATGATGATACAGGGTGTCCAGGATCAATCAATCAATCAATCAATCACGGCATTTATAAAGCGCGCTACTCACCCGGGAGGGTCTTAAGTAGGCCTGGGCAAAAATTTCGTTCCGTTCGCGGAAATTGCGATATTTTGACATTTTTGCGTTCCGCGGAGAGCGCGAAGATGTCAAAAATTCCGGTTTCCGCAGCTTGGCGATAATTTGTTTCTTGCTCGCGCTGTAAAATGATACATTCTCGCGCGCGCGCGATCGCCTTACCTGATTCCCTGCGTTCGCCGACAAGTTTTCTTGATCCGGTCGCGTTCTCCATGAGATGTTGTATTGTTTTTAGCCATTTGCGCTGTCTCGCGACAGTTCGCGCCCGCAGTGACGTCATGCGTCGCGCGATCACGTCTTTCTTCTCGCGATCATGCACCGCGAGAACAACTCAAAACAAGATGGCCGCGCCCGCAAGCAGCCACATGGGTAAGTTGGCGACCCGCAACCATGCAGAAAATCGCGCGAACATGCCGGAAAAAACCTTCCGCATCTTCGCGATATTTCTGCTTGTTTGCGATAATTTTAAACATTCTCGCGATAATTTGCGAAGGTTAATTCCGCAAATTCCGCCCACCCCTAGTCTTAAGGCGCTGGGGGAGGGGGTATGTTACTGCACGAACAGCCAGGTCTTGAGCTGCTTCCTGAAGGAGAGATGGTCCTGGGTTCGCCGAGGGTGGGTGGGGAGGGAGTTGCAGGTCTTGGCTGCCAGGTAGGAGAAGGATCTTCCTCCGGCGGTGGCTCTGCGGATGCGTGGTACGGTGGCGAGGGCGTGGCTGGTTGAACGTAGCTGGCGGGTGGGCGTGTAGAAGGTCATGCGGTCGTTGAGGTACTTGGGGCCCAGGTCGTGGAGAGCCTTGTGTGCTTGGGTGAGGAGTCTGAACGTGATTCTCTTGCTGACGGGGAGCCAGTGTAGGTCTTTCAGGTGTCCGGTGATGTGGCTGTGTCGGGGGATGTCCAGGATGAGTCGTGCGGAGGCGTTCTGGATGCGCTGGAGTCTTTTTTGAAGTTTGGCTGTGGTTCCGGAGTAGAGGGTGTTCCCGTAGTCCAGTCGGCTGGTGACGAGTGCCTGGGTGACGGTCTTCCTGGTTTCAGTGGGGATCCATCTGAAGATCTTGCGGAGCATGCGCAGGGTGTTGAAGCACGAAGATGAGACGGCGTTGACTTGTCTGGTCATCGACAGGGAGGAGTCCAGGATGAAGCCCAGGTTGCGTGCGTGGGCCGTTGGCTTGGGAGCGGTGCCCAGGGCCGGGGGCCACCAGGAGTTGTCCCAGGCGGAGGGTGATGATCCCAGGATGAGGACTTCCTTCTTGTCTGAGTTCAGTTTAAGGCGGCTGTTCCTAATCCAGTCGGCGACGTCTTTCATCCCGTCATGTAGGTTGGCTCTGGCGGTGGAGGGGTCGCTGGTGAGGGAGAGGATCAGCTGGGTGTCGTCGGCGTAGGAGATGATGTTGAGGTTGTGTTGGCGTGCGATGGCTGCGGGGGGGTTCATGTAGACGTTGAAGAGGGTTGGACTGAGTGAAGATCCTTGTGGAACGCCGCAGATCTGATGCTTATAGATGAGGGCATCTTTGAGTATTAGTTGTATTTTCATATTAAGTGTGTTTCTTTCTTGTCCAGTGTTAAATGATTGTCACATGAGTACCCTCAAAAGACATCCTAGGGTGCAGGTCATGATGCACTCCTCTGCAGAGTATTGCTAATAAAGATGTAAGTTTGTATTCTCTACTGTCTGACTGATTCTTCATTCTTGGGAAGGCATAGCAGGTGGTAGTAAGTAACCCGGGTGGCCCCTAAGGGCCACTTCCTTCAAGAACCCGCCCAGCCTGACCCCTGTGCGGGACGTGACCGGGCTTGAAAGAGGGGATGTGTGCCATGCTGGACACGGGGCATGGAGAAGCAATCTGTGCCTTTGGATGGCCTGCTCACCGCTGCTCGATCCCAAGAGCAAAACGCAGTGGGAGTGAACTTTAAAAAAGAAGGTGAGACATGCACTTGCCTTTAGCCATTTGCATTTTTCATTATTGAAAGACACATGCAAAATCCAATCCTACGTGTGGGAGGAGTCAAATGCACACGGAGTAGTTTAGAGTACTTACAAGAAGCCTCGCAGAGCAGCGGATGCGCGCTGGCTCATGCTCGACTTAAAAAAAAATCATACGTGAGGGAGTGGAGATGAGAGGCCATCACACGCTGTACAGTGTGATGGCCAAAAAAACCAATCTCTTAGTGAAATTGCCAGAGAGGGAGCTAAGCCCACAAAGGAGGGACATTTAAGGAAATGCACCATTAACAAGCCAGCATTTGTAAATGACCCAGATAACAGCTAATGGCAATTGGTGGGTGTGCCAAACCCCACAGAAGAGATATAACAGGTCATCAAAGCTTGACCTAATAATAAATGAATGTACAGTAATGATGAGAGTGCATGAATTGAGTTGGGCTCCTGAGGCGGAAGCCGGGAGCGAGCGATCTTTTTAAACATTTACTGTCACTTATTTTCTTGTGTGTTTTTAAGTACTTACCCTCCCGCCCCACCGAAGCAGCGGAGCTAACGCTGAGGCGGCATTTTCACTCCAGCACCCCTTGGCGCCATCCCGCCAAGAACGGAGGCCACGCCCCCTTCTGAGGCCACGCCCCCCGCCGACCACTACTTGTAGAACGCCGATCAGCGGCGCCGGGTAGAACATTGAGTTGGGCTCCTGAGGCGGAAGCCGGGAGCGAGCGATCTTTTTAAACATTTACTGTCACTTATTTTCTTTTGTGTTTTTAAGTACTTACCCTCCCGCCCCACCGAAGCAGCGGAGCTAACGCTGAGGCGGCATTTTCACTCCAGCACCCCTTGGCGCCATCCCGCCAAGAACGGAGGCCACGCCCCCTTCTGAGGCCACGCCCCCCGCCGACCACTACTTGTAGAACGCCGATCAGCGGCGCCGGGTAGAACATTGAGTTGGGCTCCTGAGGCGGAAGTCGGGAGCGAGCGATCTTTTTAAACATTTACTGTCACTTATTTTCTTGTGTGTTTTTAAGTACTTACCCTCCCGCCCCACCGAGGCAGCGGAGCTAACGCTGAGGCGGCATTTTCACTCCAGCACCCCTTGGCGCCATCCCGCCAAGAATGGAGGCCACGCCCCCTTCTGAGGCCACGCCCCCCGCCGACCACTACTTGTAGAACGCCGATCAGCGGCGCCGGGTAGAACATTGAGTTGGGCTCCTGAGGCGGAAGCCGGGAGCGAGCAATCTTTTTAAACATTTACTGTCACTTATTTTCTTGTGTGTTTTTAAGTACTTACCCTCCCGCCCCACCAAAGCAGCGGAGCTAACGCTGAGGTGGCATTTTCACTCCAGCACCCCTTGGCGCCATCCCACCAAGAACGGGGGCCACGCCCCCTTCTGAGGCCACGCCCCCACGGAACAGTATAAATCATGTGCATATTCCGGACGCGCAGCGGACGTGCGCAGCGGGCGCGACGTATGCGCGCCGAAGGTGCGCCTAAGGTAAGCCCATCTGCGCCCGTCCGCGGCCGACCGGGGCCAGGGGCCACCCCCCCTGTTCAGCCACCATGCCAGACCATAACCTACCAAGCGCACATTCTACATCAACTAAACCAGACAGTTGGATCACCCTGCCTACACGCATGGGACCCCGCTATACAACACTCCGCCTGTAACCGGTGTGGATTTCTCTTTTCACCCCAGGTTGCAAAAAAACCCACATTATTCTCCATGTTGTTACTTAACTGCCGCTCACTCCCCAAACACTCTACGGAAATCTTCCTAATATTAGAGGAGTTAAGCCCAGATATCCTCTTTGTCACAGAGACATGGTTACAGGAACACTCCGAACCTGATCTGGTAAAAGCACTTCCTCCAGGCTACCAAATACTCCGCCTTGACCGCAAAAAAGGTATTGGCGGTGGCCTAGCAGTAATCTACAAATTCGAATATGCTGTCACCACTACTCCCGTGAATCTCCCAGACAGCGAATGTCTTCCCTTTTTTATAAAATTTAGCGCCACACATACCTTTTCTGGTATGCTCATATACCGCCCGCCAGGATCACAAGAACAGTTTCCCTCCAATCTAGTCTCATTAGCCGCAAACCCTGCACTCAGCTCTGCCAATTTCACAATTCTAGGTGACCTTAACATCCATCTGGATGATTTGAACGATCCTATAGCCAGAGAACTATCCTCCAGTTTAAATGCCCTCGATCTTCATCAACTCGTCCGTGGGCCCACCCACTTAAAAGGACATCTCTTAGACCCCATCTTTAGTAATTGTCAAGACCTCCACGTTGGAAACCCCTCCCCCCTACCATGGTCCGATAATTTCCTTATCCCGTTCTCCTGGACTTTGCCCCACCACCCCCCTCCCAAACCCCCGACGATACAACGCTCCCGCAACTGGTCAAAAATTCCTTTGACTGAGTGGCAGGATCTCTTACAACGCACCAAACCCTCTAATACATCTGTTTCCACCCAAGGAAACAAGAACTATAACAGATGGATTACCAGCTCCTTAAATTTAGTACTACCACTAAAAAGCATTCACCCCAAGCGGGGCAATGCAACAGCCCCATGGTATACGACTGACCTACGAGAGGCAAAACGTGTCTGTAAACAACTCGAGAGGAAATGGCGCCTTGATTACCTCTCAGCAGATAAAACGAGTTACAGAACAGCTATTAAAAACTATAAAGCAGATATTCAACTAGCTCAGGCCAAATATTATGAACATAAAATTGAAAAGGCAGCGTCCAAACCTAAGGAGATCTACCGGATAGCAAAATCCCTCTCGCAACTTCCTGAGGCCTCAAATGATTATAACAACACTCAGTCCCACTGTGAGGAAATAGCTAAGTTCTTTCATCAGAAAATAGAAATCATCAATGCCTCTTTTTCCCATTCCGTCACTTTGCCCACAGATTTTTCCAATACAGACCTCACTATAGGCCCCCCTCATGCTCTCAATAACTTTCCTTTATTAGACCTTACCAACCTAGAAAAACTCATGGGACAGGTTAAATCTGGATCACCCATCGACCCATCCCCCCCCAGGGTTCTCACCCAGATAACTCACCAGATCTCACCTATCATCCTAGACCTGCTCAATTCCTCCCTTCATACGGGTATTGTCCCACCCCCATGGAAAAAAGCAATGGTCAAAGCGCTACTGAAAAAACCCTGTCTTGATCAATCTAACCCTGCTAACTATCGACCCATCTCCCTCCTTCCTTGGCTCAGTAAACTCCTCGAGAAGCATGTCAACGTTGTTCTCACTGACTTCCTGGAAGCCAATAACATACTGGACCCTTCCCAGACTGGCTTTAGGCCACGCCATGGAACAGAGACCGCACTGGTTGCAGTGACGGAGGAGGCACGAAGGATCTTGGACGGTGGCGGGTCCACGGCCATCGTCCTACTCGACCTAAGTGCCGCCTTCGACACGGTTAATGATAATACTTTACTCCATCGCCTCGATAAAATAGGAGTGTCAGACACAGCACTCTCTTGGATGAGGTCCTTTCTTACGGATAGATCTTTCCAAGTATTTGAGAAAGATTTCATCTCTTCCAGTAAACCTCTCAATTGCGGAGTACCTCAGGGCTCCTCCCTGAGCCCCACTCTTTTTAATATTTACCTCAGTCCTCTAGCTGATGTTGTCCGCCCCTTTGGTGTGAAAATTGTCTCCTATGCGGACGACACGCAGCTAGTGGTAGCACTGGACCCCCCCCTTAACTCCCACCACAGCTTACGTAAATGCTTGGAAGCTGTCGCCGCCTGGATGTCATGCTCCTGTTTAAAACTTAACGGGGACAAAACAGAGGTAATGCTCCTGGGAAATAACATCACGAAATCCATTGACTCCATCTGGCCCCTCTGTTTAGGAAGTCCCCCGCAACCTAAGGAGCAAATTAAGAGTCTTGGTATCTGGCTTGACCAAAGTCTCACCTTTAACCATCAAGCTACCAAGCTCGCTGCCACCTGTTTCGGGCTGATGAGACTACTTAGCAAGATTCTCCCTCTCCTCCCGTTCCATTCAAGATGGATTATGGTCCAAGGACTAATCCTCTCTCGCCTGGACTGCGGAAACGCCCTATATCTTGGGGCCCCACAGTCTACACTTAACAAACTCCAAGTAATTCAAAATTGCGCGGCAAGAATTCTTCTGGACATTCCTCGCCGAACCTCAGTCAAAGCCAGATTAAGGGACCTTCACTGGCTCCCGGTGAGATTCCGGATTGAATTCAAGAGCATGTGCATTGCACATCGCTGCTACAGGGGAACTGGCCCCCCCATCAACTTCCCCCTGGTGGAAGCTTACCAGCTTTCTCGTTCCCTCAGATCCGCGACCTCCCACCTCGTCTCAGTACCACGTATCAGAAGAACTAGATGTGGAGGCCGCTCGCTTTCTTACAATCTAGCCAAGATTTGGAATTCTCTCCCCCTCCCAATTAGAGCAGAATCCAATCTATCTACTTTCCGAAAACTCCTCAAAACTTGGCTCTTCAGTAAAACCTCGGTCTAATCTTCACTTAGCTTCACTCACTTCAGCCTCTCCAAGTCAACCCAATCTTCTTCACAGCGCTGGGATGCCCCTGGGTAGCCATCGCGCTTTACAAATTCTCTTTCCATTCCATTCCAACGCAAGCAAAGTGAGATTATTAGGCTCAGATTCATTTAATAGGCTGCTGCACTAGACCAGGATAGTATGTCATAAGAGAGGTTTCAGAAAAAGTACCGTTTTTTAAACCTCGGTGCACTTCCTCGGACGTTGCTTTCCACAGTAGTAAATAAACAGTAGGATACCTCGGCCCTCCAGAGCAGTGTAGATTCGGGGGGAGTTTGGGGGAGGGCAGGCGAGGCACAGCTGGCATCAGATTGGCAGGGCTGTACTCAAAAAGGAGCACTGTTATCAGGAGGAGCGGGATTTGCTATGGGGACTGCCAGTCTCCTGGGCAGAGGCTGGCTCTCGTCAACGGGGACTGACTGCTGCTTTCGCTGCTCTTGTTTCACACACAGTTCTATTGCCGAGTGCTGACGGGCGGACAAATTAAGTACAGCACTGGGCCCAGAACCACTGCATCTCTGCATTAAAGGCAAGAGATCACCCAGGGAATTTAAATGAGTGTACTCTCTATCTGTGGCACACCCTAGGTGCTCAGGAACCATGATGGCGCTCCACAGGTTCTTGTTCAAGGGTCTATGAAAGTGTTTCAAGATCATCATCTGTAACTGCTTGTATGTCAGTGTGGGTAGTCCATAGATCCGAAGAAAATAATTCTCTCTAACACTGAAGCTCCTCCTAATGTAGCCACAGAACATTCATGTAAGGCTGCGGGATTGATGGCACCCATGTGCCTCCACCCCCAACTTTAGATTATTTAAAGCTCCAGAGCAGTTCCAGGGTCCTCTCTTGTTTACAATGTGCAGCCTAAATGTAAGGTTCTTATCACGTGTCGCTTTTAAGCACTCCACACCTAGTTATGTAGAACTATCTAGACAGGGTTTCCACAAGTCCTAGGCCTCAGAGAGAACACAACCGCCTCGGTGCTGGCATGAGCACCAGCTGCTGGCAGCCTCAGCAAGGCAGATGCAGCATTTCAACCATGCTGAGGGCAGGAGCCCGACTGTGCTGGTAACAGTATGTGTTATCTAGGCGCCCACAGATCGTTCAGCGTCTCATATAAAGTTATTATTATATATTTGAATTTTATGTAGCATGAGCTCGATCCGAAGATATCAGAGCACTTTACATGAGCACCAGTTGCGTTACAGAGGGACACATTTTACAATGGGATGACATGCATCAACGCAGGCACCCTCATAGATACTGATTCCTGTCCTTCTCCCCTGCACTGGTGCACAATGGGATGACGTGCATCAACGCAGGCACCCTCATAGATACTGATACCTGTCCTTCTCCCCTGCACTGGTGCACAATGGGATGACATGCATCAATGCAGGCACCCTCATAGATAATGATTCCTGTCCTTCTCCCCTGCACTGGTGCACAATGGGATGACATGCATCAACGCAGGCACCCTCATAGATACTGATTCCTGTCCTTCTCCCCTGCACTGGTGCACAATGGGATGACATGCATCAACGCAGGCACCCTCATAGATACTGATACCTGTCCTTCTCCCCTGCACTGGTGTACAATGGGATGACATGCATCAACGCAGGCACCCACATAGATATTGATACCTGTCCTTCTGCCCTGCACTAGTGCACAATGGGATGACATGCATCAACGCAGGCACCCTCATAGATACTGATACCTGTCCTTCTCCCCTGCACTGGTGCACAATGGGATGACATGCATCAACGCAGGCACCCTCATAGATATTGATACCTGTCCTTCTCCCCTGCACTGGTGCACAATGGGATGACATGCATTAACGCAGGCACCCTCATAGATACTGATACCTGTCCTTCTCCCCTGCACTGGTGCACAATGGGATGACGTGCATCAACGCAGGCACCCTCATAGATACTGATACCTGTCCTTCTCCACTGCACTGGTGCACAATGGGATGACGTGCATCAACTCAGACACCCTGATAGATACTGATACCTGCCCTTCTCTCCTGCAATGGTGCACAATGGGATGACATGCATCAACGCAGGCACCCTCATAGATACTGATACCTGTCTTTCTCCCCTGCACTGGTGCACTATGGGATGACATGCATCAACGCAGGCACCCTCATAGATACTGATACTGTCCTTCTCCCCTGCGCTGGTGCACAATGGGATGACATGCATCAACGCAGGCACCCTCATAGATACTGAGACCTGTCCTTCTCCCCTGCACTGGTGCACAATGGGATGACATGCATCAACGCAGGCACTCACATAGATATTGATACCTCTCCTTCTCCCCTGCACTAGTGCACAATGGGATGACATGCATCAATGCAGGCACCCTCATAGATACTGATACCTGTCCTTCTCCCCTGCACGGGTGCACAATGGGATGACATGCATCAACGCAGGCACCCTCATAGATATTGATACCTTTCCTTCTCCCCTGCACTGGTGCACAATGGGATGACATGCATCAACGCAGGCACCCTCATAGATATTGATACCTGTCCTTCTCCCCTGCACTGGTGCACAATGGGATGACATGCATTAACGCAGGCACCCTCATAGATACTGATACCTGTCCTTCTCCCCTGCACGGGTGCACAATGGGATGACATGCATCAACGCAGGCACCCTCATAGATATTGATACCTTTCCTTATCCCCTGCGCACAATGGGATGACATGCATCAACGCAGGCACCCTCATAGATATTGATACCTGTCCTTCTCCCCTGCACTGGTGCACAATGGGATGACATGCATTAACACAGGCACCCTCATAGATACTGATACCTGTCCTTCTCCCCTGCACTGGTGCACAATGGGATGACATGCATCAACGGAGGCACCCTCATAGATACTGATTCCTGTCCTTCTCTCCTGCACTGGTGCACAATGGGATGACGTGCATCAATGCAGGCACCCTCATAGATACTGATACCTGTCCTTCTCCACTGCACTGGTGCACAATGGGATGACGTACATCAACTCAGACACCCTGATAGATACTGATACCTGCCCTTCTCTCCTGCTATGGTGCACAATGGGATGACATGCATCAATGCAGGCACCCTCATAGATACTGATACCTGTCCTTCTCCCCTGCACTGGTGCACAATGGGATGACATGCATCAACGCAGGCACCCTCATAGATACTGATACCTGTCCTTCTCCCCTGCGCTGGTGCACAATGGGATGACATGCGTCAACGCAGGCACCCTCATAGATATTGATAACTGTCCTTCTCCCCTGCAGTGGTGCACAATGGGATGATGTGCATCAACGCAGGCACCCTCATAGATACTGATACCTGTCCTTCTCCCCTGCACTGGTGCACAATGGGATGACATGCATCAACGCAGGCACCCTCATAGATACTGATTCCTGTGCTTCTCCCCTGCCCTGGTGCATAATGAGATGACGTGCATCAATGCAGGCACCCTCATAGATATTGCACATTCCTACCTTTTTATTTCGATGCACAGTAGTGCAGCAGGAAGGCTTGCCGTGCTGCAGTGCATCAAAATATTATATAGCAAAAATTTGGAGAAATAGAAGTATTTCTACTCCTTACACCACATTAAGTCCTCCTTTTGAAAGGCACATTTTTAGTGCTGCCTCAGATGTACAGATCCTTGTAAATCTGGGGCAGTGTCAACAAGCCATGGGTGTTGCTGGGAACGCACACAGCAACAGCAATTGCATGTCCCTTTGCTGCAGAAAACTGTGTTGTAGAGGTCCAGATTAGCAAGGCACTGTTAAGCCATACAAAATGGCTTGGCTCAGCCTTATAAATATGGGCTTGCATAGAGCACCACCGGAGCATAAAAAAAAGTGACATTCCAGTGGCGCTAATGGCTTGTAAATATGTCCCTGAGAGTTCTGTGGGGCAACTGAACTGTGATAGATTGTGGTTCACCCGCTGATACAACCTCAAAATGAGGCAACAATTACTTCTCTGTTGATTATTCTTATTCTTGCACATCCATGTGATTCTCACCTTTTTTTCCAAGTTTGTTCCCAATTCAGACAGGAGCCATTACCTGTTTAAAGTCGGGGTGCCAATGAATGGCTCTGTCATCAATGATGAGCTGTTCCTCCCCAGAAGGGCTTAGATGGAAGCTTCCCACTTTAATTCTAGAAGAGTTACCGAGACCATGGTAAAACCAGTTAAAAATGTCAAAGTGCGTGGGCGGGTCCCCGAGATCATCGAAGTAGATTTCATCACCAGAGGAAGTTTTAAAATGAAGATCCCTCATGTAATTATGTAACTGGAAGAAGACAGAGAAACAGAAAGTGGACACAGCAAATAAATAACCATACATTGCAATAATACCTACAGTAGAATGAATAGGGTACTGACTGAGCTGCTACTTTCATTGTTGCATGGGCGGTTGTGATTAAAGCCTTTTTGGTGGGTCACAGGTCATAAAGGTTCCAAATCAATGCACCACATGGTAACTTTATTGTCCAGTTTAGTTATGTAGACAGAACATGTAGGGAAAGAGCTGCTGCACTAGGTTTGAGGCAAAGAATGTGCTATTGATACAAGATGGACTTCAGTGGTAGAGACCACACCATGCCTGTTGAAGAGCGTTGGATGCTGGCACTGGGCAGACAGGTCAGATTGAAGTGATAGGTGTTGCAGGAGTTGGTCATGATGGCAGGCCATGAAGGCAATAACTGGAGCTATTCAGTGGACAGTGCCAGGATACGTGTGTCAGGGCTTGGTCATAAAGAGCCAATGGCTGTGGCCATGCTCTACTTATTGAAGAGGAAGGCATGGCAGAGCATGGTGACAAAGAGCCAATGGCTGTGGCCATGCTCTACTTATTGAAGAGGAAGGCATGGCAGAGCATGGAGACAAAGAGCCAAGGGCTGTGGTCATGCACTATGTGTTGAAGAGGAAGGTGTGGCAGAGCATGGTGACAAAGAGCCAAGGGCTGTGGTCATGCACTATGTGTTGAAGAGGAAGGTGTGGCAGAGCATGGTGACAAAGAGCCAATGGCTGTGGCCATGCTCTACTTATTGAAGAGGAAGGCATGGCAGAGCATGGAGACAAAGAGCCAAGGGCTGTGGTCATGCACTATGTGTTGAAGAGGAAGGTGTGGCAGAGCATGGTTACAAAGATCCAAGGGCTGTGGTCATGCACTATGTGTTGAAGAGGAAGGTGTGGCAGGGCAAGGTTGAATCTGCTCTCATCATGCAGAAGTAATCACAGAGATACTGAGTGCAGCGCCTGATCACAGAGTGATGTTTGAAAAAATATCTGGGTAGATCTGCCCAGTGATATTTCAACAATGAGTTCTTTAATAGTGTATTTATTTTATTAATGTAGTGGTTTTGTGGGGATACACCAAGGCCCAGATGTACAAAGAAGGTGTACAAAGCATTTTAGTCATTGGAAATGGCCAGAGAGACCACAAAAATACGTTTTTTAATGTACAAAAGCACAAATTGAGATTCAGTAATATGTTACCAAATCGCAACTTGTGTTAGTGATTCGGTATTTGGAAGGGGCATGTTTAGGACATCACTTTCAAATACTGAATCAATATCTTATTTATTTCTGTTTTGCAAATGAATTCTGGTCACAAAACTTTAATACTTCCACAAAGAGGAATGGGTCCACAATGAGAACCTTCTCCTTTGAGAATGTAAACAAAATATTTTTTAAGAGCAAGCAATGGTTCCACGGACCACTGTCTACTGTTTCCTTTTTTCATATTACATGCATCCATTTGTCCTTTAAGGAAGATGGGTTGCATAAGAAGAAAAAGAAAGACTGTTTTTTTTCAAAGGAATCACAGAAATGGTTTTTCTGCTGAACACAACAGGCCACCATCCCTGTGATGGTGTTGGTTCCTAACAGGTTACAAATTTCCACCTTTCTTACTGAAATTTCATGAGGTAAGTCAATTTGCGACTCACTCAGATAGCGACATTAGGAATACCAATTTCCTAATTCCAATTTGGGTGTAATTGCAATAAGGAAATCTGTATTCCTAAAGTTAGTAAATCTGGCCTTAAGTCCTGTTTCGATGGTTCATAGGACTGACAGAAAAGAGAAAAAATAAAATGTAAAGAAGAAATTGAAAGTTAGAGTCCACTCAGAAGGATTAACATAGAAACATATGGCCACGTCTGAACTGGGGTGGAGTGGTGGGCAAAATAATGATGGATTAAACCCGGATCTGTGACTGGGGGTGAATGTTTTGCCAATGTGCAACATTCTGTCCATCATCTTGTGTGTTTTGCTGTTTGCTCTATGTGGGAGGGGTATGCCCAGACATTGGTCCCATGCTCACTACGCCACTGGAGTTAAGCTATCCTGGCTAAAGAGGGGGGAAACCCCAGAACCGGTCCTAGGATGCTTGTTTCCGGTCCAGGGAAGACATGGCTTGGCAGTTCGGGCTGGACTCTTCCCATGAGGCACAGGGTCAAGACAGATTTGCATATGGCCATGTCTGAACTGGGGCGGCGTGGTGAGCAAAATAAAGATGGAATAAACCCAGATCTGTGACTGGGGGTGAATGTTTTGCCAATGTGCAACATTCCGTCCCCCATGTGGTGTGTTTTGCTGTTCGCCCTATTTGGGAGGGGTATGCCCAGACATTGGTCCCATGCTCACTACACCACTGGAGTGAAGCTATCCTGGCTGAAGAAGGGTGAAACCCTGAAACCGGTCCTAGGATGCTTGATTCCAGTCCAGGGAAGACATGGCTTGGTAGTTCGGGCTGGACTGTTCCCATGAGGCACAGGGTCAAGACTGATTTGCATATGACCATGTCTGAACTGGGGTGGCATGGTGAGCAAAATAACAATGGATTAATCCCAGATCTGTGACTGGGGGTGAATGTTTTGCCAATGTGCAACATTCCATCCATCATCTTGTGTGTTTAACATAGAAACAGCCTTCATAAAATATGAGACTGATTTAGTATTTACAGTGTTTTAGAGGACCCTACATAAATATATGCATATGTATACATGTATATATATATTCACCGAAAAAACCATAGGTTTTAGGCACGTTATAGTTAGGAATTAGCATTTAAAAAACCTCAGAAATTCACTGAAAAAACCATAGGTTTCAGGGGTGTTATAGTTAGTTGGACTTTTCACTTGTACAAAACCATTGAAATTCCCCCGTTATAGTTAGTTCAGCTAACTATAACTCGCGCGCCCACAATGCACTGATGATGACGTCACATATTACATCACTCATGACATGGTCAGTGACATCACTCATGACATCACTGATGACATCTCAAATGACATCACTGATGACATCACTGATGACGTGATCCAGTGAATGTGTTTTTTTCTGAAAATTAAATATGTTTTATATATGTATATCTCAAGGTCGATGGAAGAATAAATGGGTATATAAGTGTCTAAATGGATGATTTGTTTTTGAAAACTTTATTGTGAAACTGACTGATTAAGTGTATCATAGTGAATACATGGCTTAGTGAGTAATGTTTAAATATGTAAATAGTTGTATCAGTCTCTCACTTTGTGTATAAGTGGCTGCATGGGTTGGTGAGTAGCTACATGGGTGTCTATATAGGTTATTAGTTGGTTTTTTGAGTATCAGTCTGAGTGTCTGCATGGTTCGGTGGGGGGTATTACGTAGTGCATAGGTGCATGAATGAGTGACTCACTGTTTATATGTGTTGAAGACAGCATGTGTGCAGGACTGTATGGGTGGAGGAGTGTGTGTATGGGTGTGTTAGTGAGTGAATGACTGTCTCAATAGTGTCTTTATGAGTAACTACATATGTTTTAAACTAGTATATGTGACTATTGGTGTATATAAGTGAGTATATGTGAGAGTGAGAGATTGAAAGAGTTCCTGTATGAATAAGTATGTTTTTCTATAAGTGATTGTTTAAAAGACTAAGTATGTGTAAGTTTCCGTAGAAGTAAGTGTGGTGGTGTGTGTATAACTGTATATGCAAGTAAATGTATGTTTGATTCTTTATTAGCATGAGTGACTATGTGTGTGAGTAACTCTATGGATGAGTGGCATTGTGTAACAGGATGTATAGGTGTATGAGTACATATGATGAATGAGTACATGTATGAGTGACTGTATAGGACTGTTGGTGAATGAGTGGATGTGTATGTGGATCTTAGAATTACTGAAGAGGTTGTTGTAACTGGTATTGGTATGTCCATTGTTTTGAAAATTTTAGTCTCTATTTTTGAATGTGTGTATCAAAGGTTATATTAGGGTGAGAGGAGGTCTGCCACTCTATCACAAGGATGATGTCATCAGTGATGTCATCAGTGATGTCATTTGAGATGTCATCAGTGATGTCATGAGTGATGTCACTGACCATGTCATGAGTGATGTAATATGTGACGTCATCAGCAGTGCATTGCGGGCGCGCGAGTTATAGTTAGCTGAACTAACTATAACGGGGGAATTTCAATGGTTTTGTACAAGTGAAAAGTCCAGCTAACTATAACACCCCTGAAACCTATGGTTTTTTCAGTGAATTTCTGAGGTTTTTTAAATGCTAATTCCTAACTATAACGTGCCTGAAACCTATGGTTTTTTCGGTGAATTTCAAAGGTTTTTTAAATGCTAATTTCTAACTATGCCTACAGAGATAGGACATGAAAAGAAAGAAGAAAAAATGCACAGAAAGAAAAAAAAGAAGTGCAGAAAGAAGCAACAGAAGTCCTCAAAGACGAAGAAAAGTGCAGGAAGAAGGATAACGTGCAGAAAAAACAAAAAGAAGAGCAGAAAGAAGCCTTGTTGCAAAATCATCCTGTACCCTCAACTTTTTCAGACGGATACTGGTGGTAACTGAGTCTGACTAACCAGTCCTAGAGCCAGTGCTATGTTAAAAGACACTTAGAATACAGTGAAAACACCTACATACACTAGGGAACATTATGCGTTGGGGTCCCCCTGTGATTAGCATGACCTCCTCTGTAAGCCCCTAGTATATAATAGGGCAGGGGGATTAAAACTACCTCCTAAAACAGGCCACAGGGCGTTTTTGCACACGTTAACTCAGGCCCCGTCCCCTCCCTTCACCACTGTGTAAACACGCCCTGTGTCCGTTTTTAGTTGGGAGATTAAGTTCATTTGAATCCTGAGGGTCCCTAGGGTCCAACTAGCCCACTAGGTACCTCCAGTAAGTGCCACAGAGCTGCGTTGCAGAGAGGTGTAAAAAGTGGCACGGCCTGGACCACCTCTCTGCAATGCAGCTCAGTGGCGCTTACTGGAAGCACTTGGTGGGCTAGTTAGCCCCCAGGGGCCCTCAGTATTGAAGTGAAATTATATCCCCAATTTAAAACGTGCCATAGTGCGTGTTTGCACACGTCACCTCAGGCCCCGTCCCCTCCCTTCACCACTGTTTAAACGCGCCCTGTGGCTGTTCTAAGTTGAGAGATTAAGTCCCCTTGAATCCTAAGGGTCCCTAGGGTCAAACTAGACCACTAGGTACCTCCAGTAAGCGCCACAGAGCTGCGTTGCAGAGAGGTGTAAAAAGGGGCTTGGCCTCAGAACTCCTGTCTGCAGCGCAGCTCCCTGGCGCATACTGGAGATGCCTGTTGGGCTAGTTGGCCCTCAGGGACCCTCAGTATTGAAGAGGAATTAATTCCCCAACTTACAACTCGCCAGGGGGTGCGTTTGCAGAGTGCTGCAAGGAGGGGGCGTGGCCTCCGGCACGATGCCAGTCTTTTATTTATTTTAATTTTTTAAGAAGGGGGGCTGTGTGGTTCCCCTTCTTATTCTAATTTATTGGCCCTGATGACCCCATCCCCCAGGGCCTGTCTCCTAATTATATTTTTTTGACCCCAATCCCCAGGGCCGGCCACTGTTTTTTTATTATTTTAAAAAAATATATATTTATAGACACACCTAGGACATGCTGGACAAACCGTACGTACCTATCACCATGACGATTTGTGTGATATTCATTAAAAGGCGACTATGCATACAATGAATCCACGTGGAATGTATTTACACCACTAGTGAAGCTCTGACATGTCTGATGCCCTACCGTGCCTAATCCCGGTAGACACCCTTGTCGTTTATTTATACATACATGGGTAGCTATTGACGGGCACATTTAATACACATGCACACCAAGCCATTCAAAGGGGATTCGACAAAAATTCGACCAAAACTATGCAAGAAACCCCCCTCACGGTTAATAAAACACACATCCACTGCCGGATGTGTAATACTTTTTATTTTACTCTCTGGAAAGGGGACGAACATCACTTGAGAATCACAGCGCGCTCCTGGCAGAGCCCAATGCTGTGTTACACCCACCATTGCCTGCTGAGTGCCACACACCTCTGTGTTGAATTCCACCAGCTAGTGCATATGCTATGACACTCTCTAGCCCATGTGCACTGTAACACTACCCCGTCAATATGTCATGCCACACTTGTCTTCGCACGGGTTATATTGCCCCATCTAACGTGCCTTCCTCGATGCCTATGTTATAACACACAGTGCTATGCCATACATATTACAATCTGGGATCCATATCTTTGTCACAGTGCATATGCAACGTTACACTCCCCAGCACATATTTTATATTACAACTTTAGAGAGTAGTTAGGTTACACAACACTGCCCTGTGCATATTACACTCCAAGGCGCATATCGCATAGCACGCGCTAGTGCCTGTGCTATCTCGCACTCTGCAATGAATCTGTCATTGCGCACAATGTATTGCATATTATATTTCACGCCCGGTTCATCTTATATCACACTTTTTGGTGCATAGTTTATACCATATACTTTATCTAGTTTTCATTTTAAATCGTGCTCTCAGGACTATGTTCTATATAACACTGTGTTCACCTACCCTTTTCACGGGCATTACATTTTGCGATAGAGGGTGGAGGGTCAGGGGGTGTTTCTGCCAAGTGAGCCCGGAGTCACAGTCACAAACGTCCTCTTCTTCCTGAATAAAAGTGAGATTATGCTGTATACTTGTTCATATTTTAAGTAGTTCGCACAGACACATGTTTTAAAAACAATAAAGTTCCTAATACCCGCCTTCTCTGAACAGTTAGCTTGCTGCCCCATCCCCCTCCTCCATATCCTCTGTAGTGTGAATCCATGGACTAGCCTCCTCCCTCCTGCCATGCATGGTCTGATGTGCTGACACTGCCCTCAATTTAGTATGATGTACCAGTCCACTCCTCCTGCCCTCCAGTGCCCAATTCTATGCCCCATCATTGACCTCCTGCTTAAACTCTGTGCTTAGCTTGCTGCCCCTATTCTCCTTCCCCCTGCCCTCCGATGTCTTTGTGCATGCCCCTGCTCCATCCTTTTTGCCCACCATGTTCCATAGACCTGCCACTCCTATCTACTCTGAGTGTTCTGTTGAGCTGCCACTCCCCTCCCATCTGCCTAGCATTGTCAGATGACTGTAACCTGTCCCTGCCACCTCCACCCTGCCTGTCCACATGCCATGCCCCTATCCTCTTCCTCCTGTCCTACATGGTCCATTGTACTGCCACACCCTTCTGCCCTCCCTGGTCTGTTGTGCTGCAACTGCTCCTCCAGCCTGCCCCGTGCGGTCTGTTGTGAGGCCCCTTCCCCTGAACTTTCTTGTCTGTGCACAGGTCCTGACCCTCCCTTCTATCCTCCATCGTCCTTTGTGCATGCCCCTGCACCCTCCTTCTTGCCCATCATAGCCATTGTGCTGCCACTAACCCTCCCACTTGCCATGCATGGTCTTCTGTGCTGCCATGGCCCCTCCCACCTTCCCTGTGTGGTCAGTTAGCTGCCCCTGACCCCCTCCCACCTTCCCTCCATGGTCTGTGTGTATTCCATCACAGTCTCACTGTTGTTCTTCAAGGTGTGTCTTGCTTCTAGTGCCCATCCTGCCTGACCTCCATGGCTATCTTGCTGCTCCTGCCCTGCCCCCTTGCCCCAGCCCTCTGTTTACATGTGCAGACCCCTACACCCTCCCTCCTGGCTTGTCTGTTCCATTGTAATGCCCCTGATCCGTCCCTCCTGCCCTTTATGGTCTGTTATACTGCAGCTTTCTCTCCTGTCTGTCCATTATGGTCAGCTAGCTACCATTGCCTCTTGCCCCTCTGTTCTCTGTTGTCCATGTGCATGGTCCTGTCCCCTCCCTCTTGCTTTCTATGGATTGTTGTGCTGCACTCCCGTCCCGCATGCCCTGTGTGGTGTATTGTGCTGCTGCAAACCCTGATGCCTGCCCTGCAGGGTCAGTTTGGTGCACCTCTCCATGTCCCTCCTGTCCTCTGTTATCCAAGTCCATGTCCCTACCCCATTTCCTTCCATGATCCAATGTACCATACTTGCGAACATTTTGAACTTGGTAAGAGGGAGATTTTGAAAAAAACTGGGGTATTGATTTTCCCCTTTGAGTTACATTGAAAAAGAGGAGATTGTAGACAGGAGACAGATCAAATAACATATGAGCTTAAAAACATTGGACGTTTCCTGGCTGAATCGGGTCTGTTGGCATGTATGGTTGTACTACCATTGCCTCTTCCTTCTGCCCACAATGGTCTATTACATTGCCACAGCCTCTCTTGCAAGTCCTGTATTGTTGGTTTGTTGCCCCTGCCCCCCTTTCCACTGCCCTCCATAGTCTGTTGTGCTGCCACGGCCCTTCCTGCCTGCTCAGTGTGGTTAAATTGTTGCCTTTGCACCCTCCTACCTGCCTTCAATTTTCAGAGTCCGTGCCCCTGGCCTCTGCCTCTCAACAGTATCCTAATGAACAACTAGATTGCTAACATTCTATATTTTTTACAAAAGTGTGGAACGCCTGACGTCATCTTGATGTAATCAAAACTGTAATACCTAGAGCATTTCCTTTAGAAATTACATATATGAGAGCGTCTTTTATTGGCATCAAAATTATGGTTAGTGCTCTAAAAGACTAAAATAAGGACATATTTTCTGAGTTTTCAAATAGCGACAAAGCACTTTTAAATTATTTGTTATCTTTATGTTTTTTTATCCAGTTGACCACTTGATTAAATGTTGCACTTAGGGGGAGAGGATGTGGTGTGACTTCCAGATCTGCAGACTTTGCAACTGGGGAACCAGGTTGGAGTTTCTGCTTCAGCTCGACATTCTGTGATTCTGGTCAAATCACTTAGTCTCCCCATGTCTACAACCAAAATGAATTTGTTCTTGTGTGATGTAACCAATGCTCATGTAAAGCACTCCAATACCTGACAAGTCTGCACTATATAACACTGCAAAAACACAAAATAATAAGTGTTTTGCACACTTCTGTCATTGGGCTATATTTGGGCTACATCTGGGTGATTTTGGGCTACATTTGGGCTCTTTTGTCTCCGGTGGCCATCTTGGGAGATTTATTTGTTATGAAGTTTCCTAATTTCCTCATGTACTGCAGTCTCCTCAGTAGGAAATGCTTTCAGTTTTTACTTTGATTCCATCATGAAGGTATTCAGGTATGTCACACATTTGCCATAAATTCTGAATGTTAGCACTCTAGTTGCTCATTAGATCACTGTAGTAAAACTACTGTTCACCATGGAAGTCTGCTCCTGGTATTAAAAGTGCATGTTTCAGTCTGCATGTCAGAATTTTTTAATGAAATAGAAGAAGATTTGAGAAGTCACTCAAAATGTGCCATCATTTTCTTTCTTCAGCATTAATCATAATTTCTATGGCAAAATGAACCCCCTCATTGTGTTCCTTTTTAAATTAAATGTTTTAAGTGTTACCAGTTTATTCCAATCAAGATGGCTTCAGGTGTGCCATACGTTTGTCATAATGAAGACAGTAAGCGCTCTAGTTGTTTTTAAGAACACTCTGGGACATTCTGTCATTGGGCTATACTTGGGGTACATCTTGGTGATATTTGGGCTACATTTGGGCTCTTTTGTCTCTGGTGGCCATCTTGGGAGACTTATTTGTTATGAAGTTTCCTAATTTCCTCATTTACTGCAGTCTCCTCAGTAGGAAATACTTTCAGTTTTTTACTTTGATTCCATCAAGAAGGCATTCAGATGTGTCACACATTTGCCATAAATTCAGAATGTTAGCACTCTTTTTGCTCATTAGATCACTGTAGTAAAGCTACTGCTCACCAGGGAAAACTGCTGCTGGTATTGAAAGTGCATGTTTCAGTCTGCATGTCAGAATTTTTTTATGAAATAGAAGAGGATTTGAGAAGTCACTCAAAATGTGCCCTAATTTTTCTTTCTGCAGCACTAATCATACTTTTTATGGAAAAATTAACCCCCTCATTTTGTTCCTTTTTAAATTAAATGTTTTAAGAGTTACCACTTTAATCCAAGCAAGATGGCTTCAGGTGTGCCATACGTTTATCATAAGTAGGACTGTTAGCGCTCTAGTTGTTCTTTGGAACACTCTGGGAAGCTGCAGTAGAACACAAAGGAATCAACTGACAGTCTCTGCCCTTGTTGGATGTACATGCTTTACTGAGAATGTCAGACTTCATTCTCACATGACTGAGAAAGATAATGTGAATTTACAGAACATAAGCTCTCAGTTTAGCTTATAGATCACCTTCCAAACCTCTGTGGGAAAAGCATGAGAAAATATTTTTCTCTCAATCATGATATCCCAGCAGAAGGCTTTTTCACATGGTGAAATCACCTTAGAACATACCACAATTCCTAAAATGAGTATGGTACCATCAACAAATGATTTACAATGTAACTAAAGTCTTAAAACCTTCTATTAACTGCAATGCTTTTTAATGAGGTGCTATCATGTATATTGGTCCCAAGATGTCTGCCAACACTTCTTGGATGAAGTGCCGACAGCCAATCAGATCTCAGGATGAGATGTGTGGTTAGGCTCCGCCCACATATATATATGATTTTACTTTTGATTTTCTCAGGAACTACTGAACAGATTGACACCAGACCTGCAAAAGGCACTTCCCTGACCTGAGGACTACCTCTCTGCCAAATTTCAAGTAATTCTGTTCAGCCGTTCGGGCTGTACCTTCGACTAAAGGTCCTATGGAAAAATGCATGGGGAAAACGCGTTTTGGGACCCCCCTTTTTTCTCGGCCCCCGCTTGACGAATCACCCCGAGAGTTTCAGGGTAGGAGCGGAGCGGAGCGCCCCACCTAGTTTGAAAATTTTGCGAGGATTCGTCAACCGGCGCCAAAGTTATTCCAAATAGAATGTTGCGGATTTCCTATGGAAACACGGTCCTAACTATAACTATCTACTGGCGACCGCCAGTAGATTATATATATATATATATATATATATATATTCAGACATAAGTGATAATGAATATCAAGGCGCAGCCACAAAGAAGTTCTCTTTTTTAGAGGAGATGAAAATCCTCTATCAAGATCAACAAACCCCACAAACAAGAGAAAGAGGACGGGGGAGAGGACGAAGCAGAGGACGAGGTCGAGCCCAACATACCTATCGAGAAACCACCGGAAAACCAGATGAAGCAGAAAAACAAAGATATCAGCTTCGCAATCGGACAGTAACAACAACAAAAAAATGAAGACCTTGATGAATGATACAAAGGAACCAAATCTAATAATCAACTTATCTCATCATCAACTGTCACCAGCCAAATACAGTGTACTGAATAAAGGGTTAACCTTTTGTCCAGAAAAACATCAAGACATAGTTGAAACCAAGATAGACGTATACAAATACGTTCGGAAACTAAAATTGAAGAAATTCTTTGAAAAAACTACTTGCAATACAGGCCAAATTGCAATAGTTGAAGACACCAATGTGACTCCAAACATGCAAGAATATACCATAGCTGATACCAATGGTTTAATAACAGCATACAAATTGTCTCATGAAGTGGACCAAGGTGACCTAACAGACACACAATTATTAGAAGAATTGGGAATTCCAACAGATAATCATCCAAGGACCAATTTCAAGATAAAATCATCATTTTGTCCGATACTCCATCCTGGCAATCGGATAGAGACTTTCCATGACCTGGTTGTGGCAGAACTGGAGACCATGGAAAATACCAAACATGGCAATAGAAAAGAAAACCTATCAATACAAGAACGTCAAGCCTTAATAAAGCTAAAAAATAATCATTTAATTGAAATTAAGCCAGCGGATAAAGGTGGCAACATTGTCATCCTCAACAAACAGGATTATATTGATGAAGCCACACGCCAACTCAATGATCAGACCAACTACACCAGATTGACCAACAACCCCATTCCAAAAATGATCATAGAAATACAAGAACGGCTACTGCAATGGCACAAAAAGGGACTATTAAGCTTTGACGAAATGACCTTCCTAACCACAAACAATCCCGTAACACCAACTATATACTTTCTGCCTAAAGTGCATAAAACACTAAATAAACCACCAGCACGCCCCATAATATCCAGTTGTGGATCCCTATACGAAAACATAGCATCCTATGTGGACCACTTTTTGGCACCCATAGTTCCAACATTAAGTTCCTATATTAAAGACACTGGGGACTTCTTGAGAATCCTGATGGAAACAGATTGGCACCCCGAATATTTGCTGGTAACCATTGATGTTGTGTCTTTGTACACTTCTATCAATCACAATATTGGGCTAGCTGCCATTGCCTACTTTCTGAAACAGAGACCTATTGGGGACCTACAGCATTCTACTATGCTACTAGAAATGATCGAAGTATGTCTAACCAATAATGTGTTTTTGTTCAATAAACACATGTACTCGCAGAAACGCGGAACTGCTATGGGAGTTTCCTTCTCTCCAAGCTACGCCAATCTCACCATGGGTTGGTGGGAGAAAAACGTGGCTTGGAGAGAAGAAAACGACCTATACACTGCCAATATAGCATTATGGCTGCGTTTCATTGATGATTTCTTCCTTCTTTGGAAGGGATCTAAAGACAAACTGATAGAGTACAATACTAAATCAGAACGACGTTGGTCTAACATTCACTTTTAACATCCAACAGAAGGAAATTGAATTCTTGGACACCAAGGTGTATATAAAATGCAACAAGATACACACTACTCTATTTCGTAAAAAAACAGCTACGAATAGTATCCTCCATGGAAATAGCTTCCACCCAGAGAATTTAAAAAGAAGTATTCCTTACGGAGAATTTCTAAGAATGAAAAGAAATTGTTCCGATCCGTAAGAAATGGAGGCTAAATTTGAAGACACCAAAAAACGTTTTATTCAATGGGGATATAAACATAAGGATATTACAAATGGAGAAATCAAAGCTAGAAAGAAATCAAGAGCCCAAACTTTAACTTGCAAAGACAAAAACAAAACAAAAGCATCGAATAATGATCCACCAAGACTCATCCTGACATATTCCAAAGAGAGTTTTAAAATTCGTAAAACAATAATGAAATATTGGAATATAATCAAAAAGGATCCTGATATTGGAACAAAAATAGGAAACCAACCATTGATTTCTTATAGAAAAGCACCTTCAATTCAGGACACACTGGTTCACAGCCATTTTGAGACCAAAAAAACAGAGACTTGGCTTCAAAAAAGACAACCAGGATTCACCAAATGCCTCAAATGCAAGGCTTGCAAAGTGGGAAGAAATCTACGAACGATCAAAGACCCCAAAGGCCAAACTTTTGAAATCAAGGGCACCATCACCTGTGAATCCCAATTTGTCATATATCTAATTGAATGTTGCTGTGGCCAACGATACATAGGATCAACAATTTGTCCATTGAAAAAACGCATATTGGAACATATTCGAGGTATTCAAAATAAAGATAACACCTACGCAATAGCAAAGCATATCCAGCAACATGAGGGCAAAACTTGGTTAGACATTAAATATTCAGGTCTAGCATCAATACCAAATCATGAAAGAGGAGGCAATAGAACTCAAAAACTACGACCACTAGAATCCAAACTTATAATACGGTTCAAAACCAAGAATCCGTTTGGACTTAATGGGGATGAGGAGATGCATGTACATCTGTAGATCTCTGTACAAATAAGCATAATGAAATTTAATGACTGCCATATCTCAACTCTTCTCCCCTTCCATTGCGTACCATGTTTCCTTACTTATTCTCCCTTCTCTCTTTTCTATTCTTATCTTTGACTCCCATCTTTTCCTCATAATTCTTTCTCTCCTTCTTCTTTTTCATTTCTCTTTTTCTCAGAGTGATTAGATGTCCATGTCAAGTTATTGGTATAACACATTTCTTTGTTGATTGGTTTAAAAAAAAAAAAAAAAAAAAAATGATTTATGTAATAACAGGGCACTCAGCCCCCAAAACTATGAGCAATAATACGAGCAGACAAAAGCAACTATGCTAAATGCCGTAATTTAGGAAACCTAACCTTTGCTCATTTTAGGCCACTCAGGCCAAACAAGTTAATTTAATTTAATTTAATTTAATTCAATTTAAATTAATTAATTTAATTAAATTAATTTAATCAATTTTCAATTTTCAATTGATAAAGGAACCATCCATCACAATTGATTATGAACCATTACATAAATGAACCCATACAACAAAATAAATGTTATTATAACATTAGACGGACTACCAAGTCCACAATGCACCACCATCAGCTCATGTGACATCTTGGTATAAAATAAGGAAATTGAAAAAAGACTTGTAAAACTACCGTGATCAGGAGCTGTGTCCAGCTTGAAACGCGTAGGTGAAGAGCTATGTAGTCAATAAACACCAACAGACTACACTGGAGCGAGTGCGGCGTTTTTCTTCATTTGCTTTTGGAATTTCAAACGAGGACGGGTCCTTTCCTCGACGCCGGCACCAGCACTAAAGTGTTCCCCTCATAAGGATATTATTATTGCTCATTATATATATATATATATATATATATGTATTACCTACTGGCGGTCGCCAGTAGGTAGTTATAGTTAGGACCCTGTTTCCATAGGAAATCCGCAACATTCTATTTTGAATAACTTTGGCGCCGGTCGACGAATCCTCGCGAATTTCTCAAAATAGGTGGGGCGCTACGCTCCGCTCCTACCCTGAAAGTCTCGGGGGGATTCGTCAATCGGGGGCTGAGATAAAAGGGGGGTCCCAAAACGCGTTTTTCCCATGCATTTTTCCATAGGACCTTTAGACAGGGCTACAGCCCGAACGGCTGAACAGAATTACTAGAAATTTGGCAGAGAGGTAGTCCTCAGGTCAAGGAAGTGCCTTTTGTAGGTTTGGTGTAAATCTGTTCAGTAGATTCTGAGAAAATAGCCTTTAAATCAATATATATATCTGAGCCAGCTTACGGTACGCTTACCGTAAGCTTACCGTACGCGTACGGTGGCGTGCGCGAGCGCGATTCTGATTGGCTGTTACATCTAAGTAAACATTCGAATTGGTCGAAACCAGGAAGCGGCGGCCGCCATTTTCTCTCTCGCACTCTGAGGGGGGGGCTGTAAACAAAGGCAAAAAACATATAAAGGGGCTGTTTAGACAGCGCCCATGTACATAGCCATGTTAGTTGAGTCCTCAAAGATCCCCCAAGGCCAAAAACGGTAAATTTTTATTTTTTGAAAATTTCGCCGATTACGCTTACCGTACGCGTACGGTGCGCTTACGCTAAAAATTTTAATAAAAAAAAAACACTCTCTGTGCATGGCATATTATTGTCATCACTTACAAATTAAATTTAACAGATTACCTATCACAAGGAAGCGCATAATATGTCCTCCATGTGCGCACGGTGCGTAACGTGGGCACGCGGTGCGCGTAGCGCACTGCGTGCCCACCTTGCGTGTACGGCACTAACTGCGTTAAGTGGGCGCGCGGTGCTCGAAGCGCACCGCGTGCTCACTGTGCGCGCACGGTGCGCGAAGCGCACCGTGCGCGCACGGAACGAACTGCGTTAAGTGGGCGTGCACGAGACGAATGGCGTAAAGTAACTTAGCATTTAAAAAAACGTACAAATTCACTGAAAAAACCATAGGTTTCACACACGTTATAGTTAGGAATTAGCATTTAAAACACCTTGCAAATTCACTGAAAAAACCATAGGTTTCAGACATGTTATAGTTAGCGGAAATTTTACTGATAAAAAACCAATGAAATTCCCCCGTTATAGTTAGTGCAGGCAACTATAACTCACGCGACCGCAATCTTCTGCTGATGACATATGTGTCTTTATGAAAAAAAAATATTTGTAATATATGTATAGCTAAAAATTTATGGAAGAAGACATGGGCAAATAAGTGTCTAAATACAGTATTAGCATCAGCAGAGGATTGCGGTCGCGTGAGTTATAGTTGCCTGCACTAACTATAACGGGGGAATTTCATTGGTTTTTTATCAGTAAAATTTTCGCTAACTATAACATATCTGAAACCTATGGTTTTTTCAGTGAATATATATATATATATATATAAATAAAAAATATATATATTACCTACTGGCGGTCGACAGTAGGTAGTTATAGTTAGGACCTTGTTTTTATTCAAAAAGCATTTTTTATTTTCCCAATAACTTTGGCACCGGTTGACGAATCTTCGCAAAAATTTTAATACTTGCGGGGCGTTCCGGTCAGCTCCTATCTTGAAAGTTTCGGGGTGATTTGGCAAGCAGGGGATGAGGAAAAAGGGGGGTCCAAAAACGTGTTTTCTCCATGTTAATTTCCATAGGAAACTTTAGACACGGCTACAGCCCGAACTGCTGAACGGAATTACACCAAATTTGGCAAAAAGGGTAGCCCCTGTTTCAGAAAGAACTCTTTTTGTTAAATGGTGTAAATCCGTTCATTAGTTCCTGAGAAGTTTAAAAAAAAGAGGTTTAAAAATGCATTTTCCATAGGAGACTTTAGACACGGCTACAGCTGGAACTGCTGAACGGAATTACACCAAATTTGGCAAAAAGGTAGTGCTTGCTTCTGAAAGCATCCTTTGTTTTAAATGGTGTAAATCCGTTTAGAAATTGCTGAGAAAAGCAAAAATAAATGTTTTGATATTTAGAGGCACGGAGGATCCGCGCACCCTCACGATTCACAAGCTTTATGCTAATTGACTGTCAACACACCAAACCAGGGAGTGTTGGCAGCCATCTTGTGCCTCGGTAACCGAGGCACAAGAAAACAGGGAAACAAAGTCGAAAAACAAGAAAAAGGGGCAGGGTAGAAACACCCTGACCCCCTAGACCTGCTCAGGGTGTCCCACAAGGACCCCCAGGGCCAAAAGATGAATAAAAAAAATAAAAAATGTCGGCGAGATTCGCGCACCTAGCGTAAATTTCAGCCGAAAATAAAAAAACGAATGAAGCGCGGGTTCCCGCGCTTCGTTTTAAAGAAGCCCCCAGGTAGGCCAGGTCCCAGGGTACTGCCAATTCAGGGATCTGTGGCACAGCCGAGGCGGCAGAGGCGGTGATCACTTGAAATTACCAATGTTGTGTGAGATCAAGGTAACTGTGGCGAATGGCTTCACTGTTCAGGTGCTGCTGCCCATTAGCAGATGCTAACTGCCCTTGGACACATTACGTGCCTTCAGAACAGGCTCTATTCAAGGCAGGCACTTAACAGTCATTAATGGCACCTGTAGAGGGTAGCACCCACTTGTCAGTGCGAGTCTTCAGATTTACATCAATGTAGTGACGGAGTCCTTGGAACACTATTTGGGGGATCTTTCATTCACCGTAGGAGTCAGCTTTCCACCTGGATTTTTCCTCTTGAAAGAGGCTTCCTCGTGGTATGAGGGCCCATATTCCCAAGGCCAGATGGTACTGCAGTGACATTGCATCCATGTCTGCCAGCCTGCACAGATGGTGGCTCCCCTGCTCAGGCGCTGGGGGCGAGTGTGAAGGTCGGGTGATGTGTGCCTTCCTGCCTTATTAGCAAGCAATGATGATGTGGTGAGGCCATTAGGGTGCAAATGAGGGCCTGCACGACTCCAAGCAGGGGGCTGGTTTTCACAGAAGGGGCAGTGCTTTCATATTCAAATGAGCCCTCCAGACCCCTCCCATGGACTCCACAAACCATACTTTCGTGTTTACAAGGCCCTGGTGGTGTCAAATGACTGCTCAGCGTATCCTCGCATTTTCCATTCGAGTGATGCCGAACGCATCTCTGAATATACACACAATATCTGTGTGTGCGATGTAAACACATTTTACCAGTCGAAGATGTATTTTTTCCCAAGTGCTACTGATCTGGTCCCCGAATTTCTGCCTCTTTCATACACCAGCATCTCTCCTGGCATGGTAACCCCTTTGTCTGCCTCTTTCACACACCAGCGTCTCTCTTGGCACGGTAACCCTTTGTCTGCCTCTTTCACACACCAGTGTCTCTCCTGGCATGCTAACCCCTTTGTCTGCCTCTTTCACACACCCGTGTCTTTCCTGGCATGTTAACCCCTTTGTTTGCGTCTTTCACACACCAGTGTCTCTCCTGGCACGGTAACCCCTTTCCTCTGCCTCCTTCACACACCAGTGTCTCTCCTGGCACAGTAAGCCTTTCGTATGCCTCTTTCACACACCAGTGTATCTCCTGGCACGCTAACCCCTTTGTCTGCCTCTTTCACACACCAGCATCTCTCCTGGCACGGTAACCCCTTTGTCTGCCTCCTTCACACACCAGCGTCTCTCCTGGCACGGTAACCCCTTTGTCTGCCTCTTTCACACACCAGTGTCTCTCCTGGCACGGTAACCTCTTTGTCTGCCTCTTTCACACACCAGTGTCTCTCCTGGCACGGTAACCCCTTTGTCTGCCTCTTTCACACACCAGTGTCTCTCCTGGCACTGTAACCCCTTTGTCTGCCTCTTTCACACACCAGTGTATCTCCTGGCACGGTAACCCCTTCGTCTGCGTCTTTCACACACCAGTGTCTCTCCTGGCACGGTAACCCCTTTGTCTGCCTCTTTCACACACCAGTGTGTCTCCTGCCACGGTAACTACTTTGTCTGCCTCTTTCACACACCAGCATCTTTCCTGGCACGGTAACCCCTTTGTCTGCCTATTTCACACTCCAGTGTCTCTCCTGGCACAGTAACCCATTTGTTTGCGTCTTTCACACACCAGCATCTCTCCTGGCACAGTAATCCCTTCGTCTGCCTCTATCACACACCAGCGTCTCTCCTGGCATGGTAACCCCTTTGTCTGCCTCTTTCACACACCAGTGTCTCTCCTGGCAAGGTAACCCCTTAGTCTGCCTCTTTCACACACCAGCGTCTTTCCTGGCACGGTAACCCCTTTGTCTGCCTCTTTCACACACCAGTGTGTCTCCTGGCATGGTAACCCCTTTGCCTGCCTCTTTCACACACCAGTCTCTCTCCTGGCACGGTAACCCCTTCGTCTGCCTCTTTCACACACCGGCATCTCTCCTGGCATGGTAACCCCTTTGTCTGCCTGTTTCACACACCAGTGTCTCTCCTGGCACGGTAACCCCTTTGTTTGCATCTTTCACACACCAGTGTCTCTCCTGGCATGGTAACCCCTTTTGTCTGCCTCTTTCACACACTAGTGTGTCTCCTGGCACACTAAGCCTTTCGTCTGCCTCTTTCACACACCAGTGTCTCTCCTGGTACGGTAACCCCTTTGTCTGCCTCTTTCACACACCAGTGTGTCTCCTGGCATGTTAACCTCTTTGTCTGCCTCTTTCACACACCAGTGTCTCTTCTTGCACGGTAACCCCCTAGTCTGCCTCTTTCACACACCAGTGTCTCTCCTGGCACGGTAACCCCTTTGTCTGCCTTTTTCACACACCAGTGTCTCTCCTGTCATGGTAACCCCTTTGTCTGCCTCTTTCACACACCAGCATCTCTCCTGGCACGGTAACACCTTTGTCTGCCTCTTTCACACACCAGCGTCTCTCCTGGCACGGTAACCCCTTTGTCTGCCTCTTTCCCACACCAGTGTCTCTCCTGGCACGGTAACTTCTTTGTCTGCCTCTTTCACACACCAGTGTCTCTCCTGGCACGGTAACTCCTTTGTCTGCCTCTTTCACACACCAGTGTCTCTCCTGGCACGGTAACCCCTTTGTCTTCCTCTTTCACACACCAGTGTCTCTCCTGGCACGGTAACCCCTTTGTCTGCCTCTTTCAAACACCAGTGTTTCTCCTGGCACGGTAACCCCTTTGTCTGCCTTTTTCACACCCCAGTGTCTCTCCTGGCACGGTAACCCCTTTGTCTGCCTCTTTCACACACCAGTGTCTCTCCTGGCACGGTAACCCCTTTGTCTGCCTCTTTCACACACCAGTGTCTCTCCTGGCATGGTAACCCCTTCATCTGCCTCTTTCACACACCAGTGTCACTCCTGGCACGGTAACCCCTTTGTTTGCGTCTTTCACACACCAGTGTGTCTCCTGGCATGGTAACCCCTTTGTCTGCCTCTTTCAAACACCAGTGTCTCTCCTGTCACGGTAACCCCTTCGTCTGCCTCTTTCACACACCAGTGTCTCTCCTGTCACGGTAACCCATTTGTCTGTCTCTTTCACACACTAGTGTGTCTCCTGGCACGGTAACCCCTCTGTCTGCCCCTTTCACACACCAGCGTCTTTCCTGGCACGGTAGCCCCTTTGTCTGCCTCTTTTATACACCAGTGTCTCTCCTGGCACGGTAACCCCTTTGTTTGCGTCTTTCACACACCAGCATCTCTCCTGGCACGGTAATCCCTTAGTCTGCCTCTTTCACACACCAGCATCTCTCCTGGCACGGTAATCCCTTTGTCTGCCTCTTTCACACACCAGTGTCTCTCCTAGCACGGTAACCCCTTTGTCTGCCTCTTTCACACACCAGCATCTCTCCTCGCACGGTAACCCATTTGTCTGCCTTTTTCACACACCAGCATCTCTCCTGGCACGGTAATCCCTTTGTCTGCCTCTTTCACACACCAGTGTCTCTCCTAGCACGGTAACCCCTTTGTCTGCCTCTTTCACACACCAGCATCTCTCCTGGCACGGTAACCCCTTTGTCTGCCTCTTTCACACACCAGTGTCTCTCCTGGCACGGTAATCCCTTTGTCTGCCTCTTTCACACACCAGTGTCTCTCCTAGCACGGTAACCCCTTTGTCTGCCTCTTTCACACACCAGTGTGTCTCCTGGCACGGTAACCCCTTTGTCTGCCTCTTTCACACACCAGCGTCTTTCCTGGCACGGTAACCCCTTTGTCTGCCTTTTTCACACACCAGCATCTCTCCTGGCACGGTAATCCCTCTGTTAGACTGTTTTCAAGACAGCCACGTTGCACCTCCCAATGGCCCAAACCAGACAGAAGCGAAAGGGAGGGTGAGGCAGCAGACTCAAAAGCTCAACACATTATGGCCACTCTGAGCGAAGCACAAAGGCAAGGGAGCTAGGGATGCGTAAATCGAACAACAGAGGAGGGGGCGATGGGGGTATTGAATATTTTCTGTCACGAGGCAGCGGCTAAAGCCAGGCTCTAATTCTATTAAACTCCAATGTATTTGCTCAGGCCTAAACAACAGGCTTTAAAAAAAAACTTTGCTCAACAGTTCTGAGGTCACCCCTGTATAAATCTGCCATCTGTGCCCACATGCGCCATCTCGCAGCAAACACTGAGGGCCCAGCAGGCAGAGAAGCCAAAAATGCAGCAGGCACACAAAAACTCCCCAGGCTGTCCCAGGTCGATGAAGCAGCCAAAGGGGAGGGGGCAGGACCCTGTGCTCACTGCCCAGGTGATATAGCCCGGTGTGTCCTCTCAGCCTCGATAATTTCCCAGAATAATTAGAGTTAATATGGGTTAATTAATATGCAAATCTCTCAGCAGAGGTTCTGCAGCAGGACCTGTGTGAGAAAACAGCCTTTGCTTTCTCCCACGTCATTTTGGCTATCAGTTATTGGGTATAATTACTGTAACTAACCGAATACACACAAAACTTTTGGAATCTAAAATTGTTACAGTTCTGGTTTTCCACAAGCTGCTACTTCCCTTCAATAAAAGTGAACAATTTCGTTTGGAAAATAAAGGCCTTTCTGTTCCATTTTTGGATGTAAAAAGAAGAAATGAATCAAGTGAATGGCTTATTTTTTTTCTATGCATAATTAGGTCTGTATTTTATGAACATTCCAATGAGCACTTGGGCAAATGTACTTAAAAAAAGATTCCGCCAACCACCTGCACAATCACATCGCATTGTTCGACTCAAAGTGGTATTCTGGCCTACGAGGACTTTGCCATGCTGAGTGTATCCAGCCTTTTACTTTACAAGCATGCTTCAAACGCAAGACGCTCCCCAAACTTTTATTAGGAAATTATTGGTCTCCAACAAAGGCAATTGGTTCATGAAACACGTGACATGCAAAGCGTGCACTGATGTTATGACTTGCACAAGTGCTGCTCAAACAAACGCAGTCATCCTGCTCCAGCAGTAGCTCTGTCACTGGCATGTCTGCAGCTGGAAATGTACTCAAGGTTGGCGATGGGCAAACAAGTAAATGTAACAATGAAGTTGCCGGTAAAAGGGCCAAGGCTAAACACCAGCAGCCTTATCAGCAGGCCTGCTCCGAGGCTGTCAGTCTCTTCTCCTGAATGATTTCTGCACACCTCCAGCTCACAGACAGAGCCGCCATGGCCTGCTCGCCCCTCCCCGTCACTCCCTGGTACTGGAGTTTGCTGACACTGACAGAGACGCCATGGCTTGCTCACCCCTCCCCATCACTCCCTGGTACTGGAGTTTGCTGACACTGACAGAGACGCCATGGCCTGCTCGCCCCTCCCCGTCACTCCCTGGTACTGGAGTTTGCTGACACTGACAGAGACGCCATGGCCTGCTCTCCCCTCCCCGCCACTCCCTGGTACTGGAGTTTGCTGACACTGACAGAGACGCCATGGCCTGCTCACCCCTCCCCATCACTCCCTGGTACTTGAGTTTGCTGACACTGACAGAGACGCCATGGGCTGCTCGCCCCTCCCCGTCACTCCCTGGTACTGGAGTTTGCTGACACTGACAGAGACGCCATGGCCTGCTTGCCCCTCCCCGTCCCTCCCTGGTACTGGAGTTTGCTGACCTGACAGAGACGCCATGGCCTGCTCGCCCTCCCCTTCACTCCCTGGTACTGGAGTTTGCTGACACTGACAGAGACGCCATGGCCTGCTCGCCCCTCCCCGTCACTCCCTGGTACTGGAGTTTGCTGACCTGTCAGAGAAGCCATGGCCTGCTCTCCCCTCCCCGTCACTCCCTGGTACTGGAGTTTGCTGACACTGACAGAGACGCCATGGCCTGATAACCCCTCCCCATCACTCCCTGGTAATGGAGTTTGCTGACACTGACAGAGATGCCATGGCCTGCTCGCCCCTCCCCGTCACTCCCTGGTACTGGAGTTTGCTGAAACTGACAGAGATGCCATGGGCTGCTCTCCCCTCCCCGTCACTCCCTGGTACTGGAGTTTGCTGACACTGACAGAGACGCCATGGGCTTCTCTCCCCTCCCCGTCACTCCCTGGTTCTGGAGTTTGCTGACACTGACAGAGACGCCATGGCCTGCTCTCCCCTCCCTGTCACACCCTGATACTAAAGTTTGCTGACACTGACAGAGACGCCATGGCCTGATCGCCCCTCCCCGTCACTCCCTGGTACTGGAGTTTGCTGACACTGACAGAGACACCATGGGCTGCTCTCCCCTCCCCGTCACTCCCTGGTACTGGAGTTTGCTGACACTGACAGAGACACCATGGGCTGCTCTCCCCTCCCCGTCACTCCCTGGTACTGGAGTTTGCTGACACTGACAGAGACGCCATGGCCTGCTCGCCCCTCCCCGTCACTCCCTGGTACTGGAGTTTAATGACCTGACAGAGACGTCATGGGCTGCTCTCCCCTCCCCGTCACTCCCTGGTACTGGAGTTTGCTGTCACTGACAGAGACGCCATGGCCTGCTCTCCGCTCCCCGTCACTCCCTGGTACTGGAGTTTGCTGACACTGAAAGAGACGCCATGGCTTGCTCGCCCCTCCCCATCACTCCCTGGTACTGGAGTTTGCTGACACTGACAGAGACGCCATGGCCTGCTCTCCCCTCCCCGTCACTCCCTGGTACTGGAGTTTGCTGACACTGAAAGAGACGCCATGGCCTGCTCTCCCCTCCCCGTCACTCCCTGGTACTGGAGTTTGCTGACACTGAAAGAGACGCCATGGCCTGCTCTCCCCTCCCCGTCACTCGCTGGTACTGGTGTTTGCTGACACTGACAGAGACGCCATGGCTTGCTCACCCCTCCCCATCACTCCCTGGTACTGGCATTTGGTGACACTGACAGAGATGCCATGGCCTGCTCGCCCCTCCCCGTCACTCCCTGGTACTGGAGTTTGCTGACACTGACAGAGACGCCATGGCTTGCTCGCCCCTCCCCATCACTCCCTGGAACTGGAGTTTGCTGACACTGAAAGAGACGCCATGGATTGCTCGCCCCTCCCCATCACTCCCTGGTACTGGAGTTTACTTACACTGACAGAGACGCCATGGCCTGCTCGCCCCTCCCCGTCACTCCCTGGTACTGGAGTTTGCTGACACTGACAGAGACGCCATGGCCTGCTCGTCCCTTCCCGTCACTCCCTGGTACTGGCATTTGGTGACACTGACAGTGCTTGGCAGGGTGAATGCTGACTGGGGGAAAGACAGGCAGCCTCTTACAGCACATGCTCCGGGCACTTTTTTTCCTTTTACATGGGCACCTGGCAGTCCTGTACATTGAACACATTTAGGCCTTTTCTTCCAAGCTTATTCAAGTTTCCAAAGTTTTGGTGTCCAGGGCAATTTTAGCATAAATTGAGCAGCATTTTCATAAGCATGATGGCAACTTAAAACTGCACTGAAAGAGGTTTCTATTTTGTATTAACCTGCACAGTTGATACAGTGAACATCATTGTTACAGTCTATTTCAGCATTTCTGTGCTGAGTTTCTGATGGAAACAAGTGGTATCCGAGTTGTCTGCTGCTGAACGGGGTTCCGAGGCAGGCTCGTGTGAATTGTATTATGCTCTAACTGAACTATCCCTTGAAACAATGATAACACATTATCTTAGCAGCACATATTGTGTACAATGTGACAGGCAGGGATTCCCGACTCTCTCTGCCTCAAGCACGTTATCGGTTAACTGAAGCCAGGGCCGAAGGTGCAGAACATGCGCTTTATGATTCACGGGAAGGACGGAGACGTGCTTGATAGAACTCTGTTTGAAAAGTTTGAGTTCATCCTTGATGACGGTTTAGTTGCGAGGATATTCAAACGAACGTTTTCAAAGATACAATTTACAGGGAAAACAAAAGGCTCATGTTCATACAATTTACCAGCACAATCAACTCCTGGTTCAAGCAAGGAACCTTCACCGAAGAAGTATATGGCGGTGACATCATTTCCTGTTACCTGCTCACCACAATAATCTGTCGACTCTCTCCACGTCATAGTACTGAACACTGAGGCTCCCACAGAGCCCCATCAGCACTCGTGTGTGGTACTGCATGTTGTGTGTGGTACTCCATGACATAGTACTGAACATTGAGGTTACCACAGAGCCCCATCAGCACTCGTGTGTGGTACTGCATGTTGTGTGCGGTACTTCAGGTCATAGTACTGAACACTGAGGCTCCCACAGAGCCCCCTCAGCACTCGTGTGTGGTACTGCATGTTGTGTGTGGTACTCCATGTCATAGTACTGAACACTGAGGCTCCCATCTCAAAACGACTCTATACCTCATAGTGAACTTCACTCATAAGCACCCTTTCTCAACGAAGGCAAAGGAGTTAGCAAGATTGCTTGAGAGTCAGAAACGTCTGCGACAGAAGTGCACTGAGGGAAGTTAACTTTCCAAGTACATTGTTCACAAATGTGCTACAGAGGCCCATGTTGAGATGGTCGCTAGCAAATACATCAACACATTTTTGGATTTAATATAATTCTTAAATAGGATATCATCGACCTGTCAACTTAGGGTGGGGTGGGCATTCAAGAGTGCCTCTCCCACAAATGCATCCATGGAAAACACTTAAAAACCCCACATCAAAAAAAATAAAACCATTTGCCCGGTCTTCCACTTCACTCTTTAAGTCAAATCCTATCTCATATATCTGGAACTAGTTGTGAGTCTAAATGGAGGCACTGATTCGTAGTCCAGGTTATGAACACCTATGTCTCTATAGGTTCATCCTGCACTGAGCTATAGTCATCACCATTGGAATTATGCTGCAGGAGAGGGCCAATTTATGTGGCAGGGATGAGTATATTGTGTAGCAAGAAAAGACAAATTATGCAGCATAATACTGCACTTTTTTATATAGTATTTAATTAATTTGATATTTTTAAACTTGATAACACTCTCTGGGCATTGGTTGCACCTCATTAATGCCCAAATATAGCAATAAGCAACAGAGAGGTGACCAGTGCCGCCACTATGCTAAGAGCCTTCCATAGCATGGCCACACCGTAAAAAATATTTTTACTTTTGAACCGTTTGAGCTAGAAACATTTTAAAAAAAAAATAAAATCGGCAGATTATGCAGCAGATAATAGATTATGTTGCGAATGCAGCAAATATGTAATTATGCAAAAATCGCTGGAGCCGCACAATGGCATAATTCCAGAGGCCCTGGCTACATTAGGACAGCCTGAAAGAGATGCAACACCGACTCTCTGGGTTAACCTTTCCCTGACTGCCCCTTTGTGTGCATATTCCCCGCAGGGCTGATTATTTGATTGTCCACGCCACATGTGAGCAGTGGGTTGCTGGTAGTTGTAAAGTGCCCTAGAGCGTCCCGTGCGGAGAAGAACACAAAGTATTTTCTAATAAAGGAGTCTTTTTGCTGCATTTGAATCTGCATGTGACATATGGTACCACAATACACTTTGGGCCTCATTTATGAGGCCCCTTGCGCCTCCGGAATGTCACTTTGTGTGACGTTCCGTGGCGCAGAAGCCTGCTTGATATTTATGTGGCAGCACTAGGCCACTTTTTTCTGCTTAATGCGGCCTGATAAATATCAGTCCCTTTAACGCAGTGTTCTGCGTTAAAGGGGCGTGCAATGGGTGTTGCTCGGGGCGTTCCAGCAACAGCCATGGCCTTTTGACACTGGCCCAGATTTACGAGAAATCGTAAATCGGAGGCAGAGCCAAAACCTTACGCCTCCGTATATTATAGATACGGCACATTTCTGCCCTTCTCTTTTGCCGTAGGGAAGGGCAGCAGGAAGGCCTGCTGCGCTTCCCTACGGCAAAACCTCATAAATGAGGCCCTTTGTTATCATAAAGCGCTGCAATGAATCAGACTAGCATCTTTAAAATATGCGTGCATCATATTTTCTCTGGCTGGCAGTGTAGTGCCGCACTCATTGTCACAGATGGGTGTTGAGAGGTACTTTAAGACTTGCCAAAACCTGGACTCTTAAGACGCATAGCTCCCCTTGCTCAACACTGAAGACAGTGTGCCAGTGGAGTGCACTTGGCCACACGTTCTATGCATGGCTGTGTTGCATGTGCAACACTCGAACTGAAACCTCGGTGTTTGCTACAAGCCGCCTTTGAAATAACCCTATGTGTATGTATTTCTGCAGTTTATTATCGCACAAAGTCGGCCTAAGGGCAAAGGAGCACTTTACATGAGCACTAGTAACATAACATTACACATGGTCAGATATACTTTTTCGCTTTGCCTAGAATCACAGAACAGGACCTGATGCCGGGACTCGAGCCTGGTTCCCCAGTTTCAAAGTCAGCAGTTCTGGCAGTAACATCACATCCTCTCTCCAATCTTGTAATCTTTACAGGTCCGTGTGAAACACTTAAAGGACCTGCTTTTGCCAAGAGGCACCTTAAGAAAGGTGTAGATTCGAAATGAGGTGTTCAGTTTATCAACTTTTAATCCTCCATTTGTCTCAGCCAGTTGTCTCAGAAAAGGTACAGCACACTGAGAAAAACACGTTTGGTGCACGTTCTTAGAAGTAAACTGCCTGTCGACTCTGCCTTTGAAAGCTTCCTCGGGTACATAGTTCTTTTGATAGAGCCTGCCAGCTCGGACACTTTTTTCTTTCAAAGAATTTTAACATACGCACCTCTAGAAACCACAAGAGAAGTTAAGAGTCAGTCAGCTTCATAACAATGTGACTGCATAACAAAGCCAGAAACCTCACCCTCAAGCTACTTCATCACAAACATCTGTACACAGCGCCATCCTGTGGTTGGTGTCAGAACTGCCTTACACAGTAAGGGCAGAGGTGCATACTCTCTGTCTAAAGCCCCCCCGCCCCTATTTCAACTATATGTGGCTCATCCTCAATTTTCATCCAAATTCAATCAGAAGAAAGCCACCTGGCTGAGACATCTATTGGTTATTGCGTAAATGCTCATGGGTGCCTTTAAATATTTTATGAAGTCTGATTACTTTAACAGTTAACACCCCACCAATGGTGTAAGTATATGATATCACCCCCTCTCTCCTCACTATTTCACTGGCACGTTCTAAATTGGGGAATTAAGTCCCCTTGAATACTGAGGGTTCCTTGGGGCCAACTAGCCCACAGGT